>NC_045541.1:114071556-114405931 GCF_009769535.1 Thamnophis elegans | reverse complement strand
CAGAGGGAGGGTTCACATCACACAGTAGAGGGTGATTATACTACTCGATTTGTGGAACTTGTTTTAACATATTATGTGACTCTGGCCACTAAATTTATTTGGGCTTAGTGATATTATTGTTTTAGTGGTAATGGTTGTTAGACTCCATCTTTATTTAGTAAAACTTGAGGGGAAAATACATATATCTTGCATTCTACTTTCTGTTTTTCCTGTGAGGTCAGTTGGGCTGTGTGACTTGCCCAAAGTCACCCATCCAACTTTCATGCATAAAGTGCTAGAACTCAATAGTCTCTCAGTTTATAATCTAGCACTTTAATCTCTACACCAAAGTGGGTCTCAGTCATACACACACATGCACTTATATCTCAGTCATCTATTTCCACATGTTCTGTGAAGAAGGTCACTTAGATGAGATGGGTGAATGTGGTAAATGAATGAATGAATGAACACAGCAGTTGTGTTTGCTAATTTGTTTTTGCTGCTTAGCATGTTATAGGAACCCAGATGGAATCTAATCTTTGAACACAAAACCCATATATCATTGCTTAGGGAAGAAAAAAACAAAACTTAACATTATTCCAACAATGAAGCTCTCACGCTAGTTCAGTGTACTTAATTATAACGCCCTGATGCAAGATTTGCTAACAGCAAAAAACACCATTAAATAGATGTATCAAGAATTATTTATTGAGAGTTTGCAAAAGGGAAAATGCATGGTCACCAGGCAAAATCCTACTGAGGACAAGAGTATCTGGAGGCAATAGAAAAAGAGCTGTCATCTACATGCCATACCAATAAACAGCCATAATGGTGTATGAGGCTGGGCTAATTCAACAAGACTGTTTTCATGATCTTCTCAAATAGGATTTCCAAATTTGGGGGCACTTCTATTCTCCCTCTGCCTGAGTTGCAGTCCGTGGGCCCTTCCATTCATTATGCTAAGTGCTGACTTGGTTCCTTACGCCAAAGGCTTGCTGTGGTGATATCTCTGTGATTCTTACTTTATTTATTAAACCTCATGCTACCCATCTTATAGAGGTGTTTTACATTTTTTCCATCTATCACTGGCAGCAACCAAACGATAGAAATTGTTAAGCATGAAATATAAGTGCCTTCTTTCTTTTCCCAAAGAAGTTGACAAATTAAAGATGTGCAAAGTTTTGATAGAAATAACCTCCGAGGTACACATATACACCAATATCATTTCTTCATGCACCTTAAAAGCCTAAAGGATGTTTAAGAAAAGAACATAGAAAATGTTTCCAGTAGCATCCCAGTTTAGTCAACACTGAAGGATTATTTTTTGCTGACTTTGCCAGACCATTAATTATCACCTGTCAAAAATAATTACTCACCCTTAGGATAATGACAAGCTTTTCCTCCCCTGTTAATTACTGTCCTTGCTAACAGTCTGATCAGCATTCATCAAGATGACAGACAGACTTATCTGCTCATTCCCTGCTTGTCTTTCTTATCTCAGACAATCAGTAATTCAACCAAGAATTTTACAAAGAAAAAGACTTTATAAACATTTTTTTTAAAAAGGAAGTCCTTCAGAGAATCTGCTTCTAACTGTATTTTATAAAGAGAAATAGGATACACACCCACCTCTATTCATGATTATCTCTATAAGTGCTTTATTGACCCCAATAATCTGGGTCCTCATTTTACCAACCTCGGAAGGATGGAAAGCTGAGTCAATCTTGAGCCAGTCAGGATAGAACTACTGACTGTTGGCAGAACTAACTTGCAATACTGCATTCTGACTATTGCACTACCAACGCTCAGAATCAGTATTTTTACTCTTTTCTCCTAAACATGATCTTCAATATATTAATTTAGATGCTGTTCTTTACCGAGCAGGAAAATATGAAACAGCAGTGCAGTAGATTTTATTTTATACATTTCCCAATAAAGGTCAGGGGAATGAACTATTCAATTATATTATACTTCAGGAATAATGAGATAAGGCACAGAGAAATAAATGAGGGATAAACACAATGGAAATAAGTAAACATTTGGTTTCAAAATAAGAGCCTTTTTAACATTCTGTTCCCATGTTTATTGGCCATCCATCCTGGGTTTTTTATTTCAATGTTGATCACATGGCCCTGGGACAACATGCCAGTTGCCAAGTGCCTGAATTTTGATCACATGACCTTAGGGATTCTGCAACCATCATGTGAAAAATGGTCATAAGTCACTTTTTACAATGCCTTGTAATTTTGAACAGTCAGTAAATGAATGGTTGTAAGTCAAGGACTCCCTGTATACTGAACAGCTGAATGAGGATGCGGTGCGATTAAACAATAGAGGGTGAAAAAAATAACACCAGTTAGGAAAGTGAATGGAATAATGTAGAATATTCTATTACTGGGAACAATATTGCAATAAAGTGGATTCCAAATTATCATATAGACGTGTCTTTGTTTTGCATTTAATCTGACTAAAGACATGTGCTTTGTTTTTTTTTAATAATAGTAGTATTCAAAGAAAGAAAGGAAAGTGAGGTAGCATGCATTTTCAATATAACAGAGACACAAATGTAAGACTTCATTTTATCATGAAAACTATTCCATCACAGTAGAATGCTTTAACCTATGTTGTTTGTATAGTATGCTGCTCTATATAAATTGATCTAAGCAATTCTTAAGGGATGCAGTGGCTCAGTGGCTAGACGCTGAGCTTGTTGATCGAAAAGTCAGCAGTTCGGTGGTTTGAATCCGTAGTGCTGCAAAACGGAGTGAGCTCCCATTACTTGTCCAAGCTTCTGCCAACCTAGCAGTTCGAAAGCACATACAAATGCAAGTAGAAAAATAGGAACCACCTTTGCTGGGAAGGTAGTAGCGTCCTGTGCACTTTCGGCATTGAGTCATGCCGGTCACATGACCACAGAGACGTCATCAGACAGTGCTGGCTCTTCAGCTTTGAAACTGAGATGAGCACAGCGCCCTAGAATCAGGAACGACTAGCACATATGTGTGAGCAATTCTTATTTATTGTACAGATCCATTTCTATGGGTTACTACATAAGGAAACAGCAGTAAAGGCCTTTCCCCCCCCCTCCTTTTCATTGAATCAGTTTGTCAACAATTTGTTCATTCCAGTAGAACAAAGTGAAGTTACATTGTTATACGTCATTGACAAAGCTATGAATCTGATCATAAATGGTAAAGCTGCCCATTCATCCAGCAAAATACTGTAGAGGCAGGACAATTGCTCTTCATTTTCAACTGTCTCCTCTTATATTTCGGATCACAAACCCATATAAATGATACCAAACATTTTCAGAAGCCGAGCACCTGTCACAGTGACAAATAGCAAGGCAGTCAAGGAAACAGGCGATAAAATTTTGTGTTCAAATCTGAGAAACCGAATGAATTATAGATTGAAACCTTCAGGCAGTAGAAATGAACATGCTAGAAAGAGGATCAATTTTCTCTGACTCCCTCTGAGGCTCTCAGCAGTTTCTTCCGCGATGTTCCCAAAGGCTGAGGCACACTTTAGAATAAAGTTGAACATGGGGCTCAAAACTAATCATTCCTATGTTAAAAGTTTCTTTTATTAGTCATCTGGGCTCTGTTATCTTCATTTAGGTATGCATTGGTAGATTTCAGGAATGTGCTATAGCAGTGATGTTGAATCTTTTTGACACTGAGTACCAAAACCCGGAATGTGTGTGTGCATGTGTGCACCCGAAATTCAAAGACCAGCTGCGCATGCATGAGCTGGCCACCTGGTCTCTGGATTCCCACTGTGCATATGCACGCTGGCCAACTGGTCTTTGCACGCCCGAAAACCTGGCTTTCAGGTTTCCAGGTGCGCACAAAGACCAACTGGCAGTGCGCATGCGTGTGCCAGAAACCAGAAAAGCAGCTGGCGACGATGCGCGTGCCCACAGAGAGAGCTGTGCATGCCACTTCTGGCACACGTGCCATAGGTTCACCATCACAGCACTGTTCCCTCTAAGGTGCGCGGCTGTGCGGCCGCGCACGTGGCAAGAAACCCCCGCGCAGCAGTTTCTAACTGCCGCGCAGAGATTTCTATCAAAGCAAACGTGGGGAAGTCCTTTGCAGGCGGCTAGAACTAGAGATATTAAAAAAAAACGGCGGTCCTTCTAGCTCGCTTTGTTGCTTAGTTTGCTGCGGCCCTGGGGAGCCATGGAGAGGGCGAGTCAGAGGCAGCCCAGCACCTGGCGTCCCCCCCCGCCTCGGCGGCACCGAGATGGCTCTCCTGGGCGCCCGACCTGCCGGTATCTCCCCCCCCCCGCTTTCCGCCTTCCGGAAGCCCATCGCTTCGGGCGCTTCAGGCTCTTTTCTTTCCTCCCATCCCTTGCCCTGCTTTCTGCTCGAATGGAATATCTGTTGCTGCCTCCTCCTCCCCCAACAGCACTGCCGGATTTGCCGCCCAATGCTGCGGCTGAGGTGAAGCCGCCAAAGCTCCCGCCAGCACCCCTGCTTAGGTGAGGTGTTCCGAGCGGAGGGGGAGGCAGGCACCGCCGCCGCTGCCATGGGCGGGGGCGCCTGCGGGAGCTTTGGCGGCTTCACCTCGGCTGCAGCACTGGGCAGAAAATGTGGTGGTCCTCTTGGAGGAGGAGGGGGAGGCGGCAGGAGTTATTCTGGTGGTGGGGGGGAGGCTCGTCGGCATCTTCAGCGGCAGCCCTGCCCCCTGTGAAAAAACCCGAAGATGGAGCAGATCCACGCAGATGACGTCGCCGCAACATGACTGGAGGAGGAATTCTGGGAGTTGAAGTCCACAGTCTTAAGCTGTCAGGTTTGAAGACCCCAGAGGTTTTTTTTCTAAAGGGTTAGGGGTGCGAGGGTGTTGTAACAATAGCTTTAAGATTTGCGTGCTTCAAAAGCTAGACTTTCTGAGCCAACATTTTGGTTGCTAAACAGGACCGTTGTTAAGTGATACTGATATTATATAACACTTTTAATTAAGCGGGTACCTTGAATAAACATAACTTTGAGTTTCAAATAATACTGATTTCGTTGTTGTCTTAGGTGACATCTGTTAAAAAAATTCAGGTGCTCAGGCATGAAAATGTACCGCTCAAACACTATACTTTTCCGCTCACACTGAAAAAAAATTAGAGGAAACATTGCATCACAGTGCTATAGTAACTAGTAGTTTAGGGTAAGTTCTGAAGTTGTTTTAAAAACTGTAGCTACTACAGAATAGAGTTTTTAAACGAATAACTAGGTTCATTCAAATGGAACTTGCATCAAATGTCACATGAAAAGCCTGGGATGTCTACAGAGAAGGTTAAAAAAAATCAAGATGGCTGTTACAACCTATGCAGCTTCCATTTTGCACAATCAGTTGCCATCTTGCCTTTATGAAATCTTCCAGGTGATAGAACTATGGAGAGCTTTGATGAAAAGAAAAAAACTTCTTTTTCCCCCCCTTTCTGCTCTTTTCTTTCTATTTCCTCTTTCCTTTATCTTTGTCTGTTGTAACAAACCAAACGTAGAAATAGAAATTCAAGAAAATAAACTTTCTGAACTCTAATTGATTAAATTTATTTAGAAAACGCTGTGGAAACAGCAGCAATACCTTTTCAAAGTATTGAAAACAGCAGTAATACTGTTTTCAAAGAGAGGAATCAGTGGTATCTCTCTCTCTCTCTCTCTCTCTCAGTGTGTTATATCAATCCACTGCAGGATGAAAACCTCCTCATTGAAAATAATGGACCGCAAACCACTACACTGGTTAAGAGTGGGTTGACAAATACATATATGTTCTTTAACATGTGATGTTATGTTATGTGACGTGGTGTGTGTGTGTGTGTGTGTGAAGCAGTTAATATCTAAGCTTTTTTCTCCCATGCTTTTAGTGCAGAGACATGCAAGCTGTTGCTTTTGGGTGAGTGTGTAAAAAAAATGTATCAGATCTTGCAAGAGTTGGGAATTCCCACAAGGCATCGGTCAATTTTGTCTAAATGATGAAACCAGCAACATGATGGAACCATCATGTTTTTGTACAAGCATGCAACATCACAACACACATACAAAAAGGGTGGAACTGGCACTGGAATAGTATGAGTTTGCTTTTGGCATTTGCTGCCCTTTGACATGCTTTGGTTTCAGACAATCAGCAGGTTACTTCTTTTGAATCTTTCCTCCTACCAGCTTGTGATGGTTGCAGAATCCCTAAGGTCATGAGATCAAAATTAAGGGACTTGGCTCATGTGATCGGCATTGAAATAAAAAACCCAGGATGGATGGCCAATAAACATGGGAACAGAATGTTAAAAAGGATCTATTTTGAAACCAAATGTTTACTTATTTCCATTGTATTTATCCCACATTTATTTCTCTGTTTCGTATCTCATTATTCCTGAAGTATAATGTAATTGAATAGTTCATTCCCCTGACCTTTATTGGGAAATGTAAAAAATAAAATCTACTGCATTGCTGTCTAATATTTTCCTGCTCGGTAAAGGAATGTTGTTATCTAAATTAATATATTGAAGATCATGTATAGGAGAAAAGAGTAAAAACACTGATTCTGAGCGTTGGTAGTGCAGTAGTTAGAATGCAGTATTGCAAGTTAATTCTGCCAACAGTCAGTGGTTCTATCCTGACTGGCTCAAGATTGAGTCAGCTTTCCATCCTTCCGATGGTCATAGTCATTCTGAGTCTGGTTCAAAATACAAGTATTGACCTTGAATCAGAGGTGGGTTCATATCCATTTTGTCTGTTTCATCCGAATAGGGAGTAATTCCAGCGCACGCGTGACTGTACCGGTTCTATGATCGGGGGCGCCATCTTGATTTTCTGTTCTGCACATGCACAGAACAATCGCCATTTTGAAAATGTCATTTTTATTCATTTTTAAATGTTGTGCGCATGCACCGATAACTGTAAATGAAAATGCTCACGTGTGAATTTTTTTTTACTACTGAATCAATAGTAATGGCGGCCGGAACCCACCTTGAGTGCCATTTCTTGTTTAATATATTATATTATAATATATTAATATGATATGATATGATATGATATGATATGATATGATATGATATGATATGATATGATATGATACAATACAATACAATATAATATAATGGTGTTGTCATTAAAGGAACTAATGTAGGACCTCAATGCTGATTAGTTTTAGAGAAACTATGATGGTGAAAAAATCCTGGTTAGAAACATCTTTGTTCAGAGAATTTCATCGCAAAAGTCAAGAAAAGCTCAATCTTTACAAAAGCAATTTTAATGAAGCTTTCAAAATTCTGTGGCATTTAGTGTGGATATTTAACTCACGTTTTAACTATTTTATTATTTGAGGGAGTCTAATAAAACAAACTGTTTACAGATACATTTTTAAAATAACAAAAGCCAACAAAATAATACTACATTTATTCAGTGTACTGTTTGTCCAGATGGCTAAACAGTTGTCATGTAAAAATAGATGAGAAATAAACTTTATTTTAAAATGCTTGTGGCAATTAAGTATCTAAGACATGTGAAGAAACTAATGTGCCTCTCATCTAATTCCTCACAAAAATCCTTTTCCATTTATGCAACCATCAGCAAGTGGCCATTAGATGGCACTCCATCCATGCAACCCATTCTTTCATTCAGAACATAAGCAGTGGTATTTATTCTTATATATGCAAGAGAACTAGTCCAGGCAGCACCAGTAGTCAGCACCAAGTCAGAGGCATATGGATAGATAGGTAGGTAGATAGGTAGATAGGTAGATAGATGTGTGTATTATATATCAGAGTAGATTAGAAATGCACAGAAGAAGTATTGGGAATAGATAAATTGTGTCTTTTATAAGACATCATTAACTCCTATTTTTTAAAAATGATGAGGGTTTTGCTTAAATCAACACCGCATGGTGTTCATTTAAAAAACATACTTTCCCCTGAATTAAAATATTGTTGAGAGAGCAGGCAAATTATCATTGTCAGTCTCTCCCTTAAGCTAGCTGCCTAGCTTTTATTTGCCAATTATTTATTTTCTCATTTAAATATATCTACCTTGACGGATGCCAACACATTTCAGGTAGAATGCAATTAATGCAAACAAATTAAACATGAAACCATAAACCTTATGACAATTCAGCAGCAATTATCAAATATGGAAATAATACCCTTGGTAAAGGAAGAAACACGAAATAAACCACCATCAATAAACTTGAAAATTTGAATTAATATGTCTTTGTTTGTTGCCCTTCAAAATATCAACAGTGGCACAAGCCTTCTTGTAGAGGTATTTCATGCTGAGATGCCATAGCTAAGAATTGTCATCTGGAGAAGTGTATAATTGGGGGAAAAAACTGCCTCAAATATTAAGCTCTCAAGCTTATCATCAATACCTTAAACCTATTCTGGGAATCATTGCAGTTTTTCCACAGTCAGTATTGTTTGGATTCTGTTCCAATAACAAGATTTCTTCAGTAACCGCAGCTTGCAAGCTGTTTTTAAAGCTTAGGTTAAACGTATCACCCCCAAATCAGCAATATTCTGATTTCTTGTAGTAAGTTTTGATAATATGTTTTATCATATGGTGTCCAGTGTCACTTTTTATGAGATGGACAGTCATATAAATTGGCTAGATAAACAGACAATCATAAATTTGCTAGACAAACAATCAGGCAGACAATTAGGCAGAGAAGACATTAGAGAAGAGTCCATTCTATCTTCTTACTTAAACTAGGTCCCCCTTTTCCTGACCTCAAAGCAAAATCTGTCCTGATTACTTCTTTCATCTCTGTCAATATGCTTGGGACCATGGGTCCCATGGTTATAAATGTGGTAGAATCAAAATTCAACATCACTACTCTTAAGCAAAATAAAACAACATAGAAAACATAAAAGTGAAATATAAAATCCGCATTTGGTGTGCAACAGCATGTCAAAAGGTAAGGACCCAGCCAATAGTTATTTAAGAGTTCCAGCAGGAAGGAAATTTCATGTAACACTATGTTGAGCCACAACACCTGAAATCAATTTTGTACACTTTCCCTATAATTCATATGTAAATAACTTTTTCATGTCGGCATCAAAAATTCTATTTGAAAGTACAGTAAATGCTTTAGCCTTGTTACCAGCATGAGGTAATTGCTCCATTTGTTGCCAACAAGATGCATTAAGACGTAAATATTGCTTGTGAGCAATGAGAGTACAATTTTTATGTTACGTAGATCCCTCTTGGGCAGCTTGTACCAGCTCTATCTGTATAATACCAACAGGAATTTGGTACATTTTTAGTTGTCACAGGATCAACATTTGGAATTTTAAGGTGCTGTAAGTTCTATAAAGAATTCAACAATACAGAACATACCAATAGTAATAGCACTTAGACTTATATACTGCATCACAGTGCATTACAGTCCTCTCTAGGAGGTTTAAAATAAGGCTGAATTAAACTTGCCGGTCAGAATTGAACTGCTGGCAATTGGCAGACGTAGCCTGCAATACTGCATTCTAACCACTTTGCCATCAGTCTTCTGTATAATGTACAACTTGAAACAACTGAAATATGCATTTTGAACTCAGTTCATATCTGCAGATTGTGGTGTCATAGTCCTTCTGGCTAGTTTTTACCAGTTCTTCAACCTCCCAAAATAACTCCCTCTCTCTCTCTCACTCTATACATACATATCTGTATGTATGTATAGAGATATATAAACCACTATTAATTGTCTAAAGGCTCTGTGTGCTGTGTGCTGCTCCTGGGTTTATCTCATAATAATAGTCGTGCTGCCAAAACTCTGACAATAACATTATAACAAGATAAAGGGAGCACCTGCTAAAAAGATGATAATGAAGTATTTTACCAGCATCCAAAATCTCACATTTAAGTCACAGATTCTGATTTCCAAGGAAAAAATGATAGGCTGAAGCAGAGGTGGGTTGTTGCCGGTTTGGCCTGGATCAGGCAAACTGGTAGTAATGGCAGCGGGAGGCTCAGTCCACCTGCCTGGATGCTTCTGCGCATGTGCCCAAACCGGTAGTAGAAAAATTGACAACCCATCTCTGGGCTGAAGCTAATGACATGGCGGAATGAAGAGCTGGGAAGCAGACCAACGCTTCGTAATTCTTCTTCAGACCAAGATAGGACTTGAGATTGCCCACAAGTGCTCCAAACAGTTGCTCTCTGTGGGGAGTCCATGAAACAGTGGTCTCTGATTAGTTTAGAGCTGTGGGAGACAAGGAAATACTCATCCTGCTTAAATTTTCAGACCAACTCACCTCACAGGGTTCAGGTGGAGAAAAGAGCTTTGGTATAATTGTCACCTTAAATTGTGTGGTTTTAAATAAAATGATTTTTTGAAGTTCTGCCTGATAAGATTGAGACTAAATTGAAGCTAGATTTAAAAATGACAGGCTGACATGGAAAAAGATGTTGCACCGGACACACTGACTGATGTTTTAATAATTAAAAAAGGATATACAAACAAACCAACCAAGAAAATGATCTGAATAATTTTCCTATATCAATTTTACAAAAGAGGCTTGTTAAAGTTTTGAAGAATTTTGTGAGAAGGGATAAGGGAAAAATGAAAAGATTTAAAATTCTACAACATTATTGGAAGGGATTAATTGTTTACACTTGTTGTGATGAAGGTGCAAAGTCTTTATATATTTTTCTTTCTATTTATTATATTTTTTCTATTTTTGTATTTTTCCCTTTTCTGCCCCTTCTGCTGTTTTCTATGGTTTTAGTTTTGTTCAGTTTGTATTAATTTTATTGTTGTAATCATAAATCTTAATAGTTTTATTTTGTTTCCCAACTGTATTACATAACTAAAGACAGCAAGCATACTTAATGTTCCTTCTTCCTATCGATATCAATCTATTAAAAAAAATTAAGTCACAGATTCTACTTTGTTCTCCTCAATGTGCTCAAGATTGTTCAGGAACTTAATTCTCTAGCAACTCTATTGATTGCTAGCATTAGTTTGGTGACTGGAAAAATTGGGATTGGAAATTGGAGTTATCTTTCAGAAGTCCTCCAAGATCTGTTTTATCCAATAATTTTTAAATAATCTGAATTTTTTTAAAAAATGATCGAAGGGAGCTTATCCCTTTGTTTAAACATGGTCTTGTTGCCATGTCTTCAAAAGGTACCTGTATCCAGTGGGAAAGTTCTTATTAAATGCAGTATGCAAAATTGGGCAAAAAACTTATTCTTCCCATCCAGTGGATGAACAATTTTCTTTAAGTCCAGTAAAGGCTTCCTTTACACCTGAGAGTCCAAATTCACAGCATAAGGAAAGCCGGTTTGATATTGTTGGGACGTATTTTACATGACTGATTAAGATGTAAAACCCTTAAGGGTCTATTTCAGAGAGACCACAAAGAAAGCTTGTTAAAGAAGAAACTGCAAAAGAGAACACTTGCAACTGCCATTCATGCCTGCCGTTCAACAGACGTGTGAAGATAAAATGGGAACCCTGACAAAAGAGGCATTGTGGCTTTCTAGTGCTACCATTAGTATGCCCTCTGGAATGGGGTCATCATAACCCACCCAAGGTCTGAATAGCCCCCACGCTGGTGGTATTTTGAAGGGCTTGAGGACCTGGCTCTTTGCCCAGGCTTTTGACAAGGGAGGGCGAAACCCCCTTTGGACTCTGCGGCTTTGGTTCTTTTACTTCCCATCTGGTTTTTGTCATTCTTGCTGTCTTTTATTCTTTTAATTTGGTCTATTTTTGGTTTTCCCACTCTCGTTTTTAATATTTTTGAGATGACTAGAGATAACGGGAGTCAGCTGGCATACTAACTAATTAATTACTAGTCAACTAACTTCTCACTGGAGAAGAGCCTAATGCTGGGAATGATTGAGGGCAAAAGAAGAACGGGATAACAGAGAGTGAGGTGGCTGGATGGAGTCACTGAAGCAGTAGGCGTGAGCTTAAATGGACTCCAGAGGATGATAGAAGACAGGAAGGCCTGGAGGAACGTTGTCCATGGGATCGCAATGGGTCGGACACGGCTTCGTAACAACAACAACTAAATAAATAAATAAATAAATAAATAAATAAATAAATAAATAAAGCCATTCAATGGAGATGGCTATATTGCTAATTTGAAGATATGGTTTGTTGTTTTGATACTGTAAAAGTTGTAAGTATGTATGAATTATTAATTCCTCTGAGCCTTTGAATTTCTTTTCCAAATCTAACAGGGAACTTTCAGCATCTAACAAATTCATTCAATATATAGTACCTACACTAGCATAGTTTTCCTTCTTTTGTGAAAAGAACCCACTAATCTTTGAGTAAGCCCACCTAGCTCAATAGGACTTTCCTCCAAACAGATTTATCAGATACGTATGCCATGAAACATACTTTGTACCATGTTTATTTGTACTTGTTGTTTGTTTGGTTGCTGATGTTGTGCTTGTTACATTTTCTGTGACTCCTTTATGATTCAGGATATCCCCTTCTTCCTCCCCTTCATAAATACAACAGTAACAATATATGGATCAAAGCAGGGATATTAGGGGGAAATCATCAATTCCTGCCATAAAATGAGAGTGCCAAATCAAATACATACAGTACATGCAATATACAGCCCACAAATACAATGCATTTCCTTCTAGATACAGCAGGAGGGGATGCAATTCTGAAGAGATGATTTCTAGTACATATCAACAAAAAAAGTAAGCAACACTTGTCTATGTTTTAAATCATCTTCTAAGATTAAAAACCAATTCATTTTTATCTCCTTTTAATAAAATGACTTTTCAGATAAAACACAAGCATCGATCTATTTATTAGTAGCTGTGCTGTTTCTCCCACAGTTAAATTGTAGCACATCCTCCCAAGAACAGAGGACTTTTGCTTGATCTGTTGCTTGATGGAATATTTGTTAACATCTGTCTTGAAAATCTTGAACTGTTGTAGAAAGGACAAAAAAAAAAACCCACTCCAATTTTTCACAGAAGTAATCTGATACTGGATTGTACTAACCCCATATTGAGAGATTTCCCAATATTGGGAAAATTAACCAAGGAAAGCATGCAAAATAATAATAGAACGTAATAGCAGCTGCAGTGATATACTGAGCAAAATAATTGTAGGGATTCAGAGATTGGGCACACAGATATCAATCCCTGAGCAAAGAGAGAAGTTTATGGCCAAAGTCTTGTATTGAGAATGCTCTCTCTCTTTTGCCTGTACATAGCAAGTTATTAGCAATGTAGCAGTTTCAGATGGGCATCTCACCTCTGTGGTAATTGTTGGACAGATATGGTACATGAGAGATGAGGGGCTCCATCAAAGATCTGGCTCTCAAGCTATATAGAACTTTATATGTAAGTGGAAGCATTTTAGCTACTTACTGTAGTGAAAGCATTGTGGGCTGATTATTAATCTCCAAGGCAGCCCAACCAACAGCAGAATGCAAAATGACCCACCCTGAGCCTTTGTTTCTTAACACTTCTTATAGGAGAAGAAACAAAGAGACCAGTCAGTCAGTCTCCCTGGCAGAATGAATCAGATCAGCCAATTTAAAAAACAAACCTACGGATGGGCAAGATTCAAAATAAGTATAGCTCTTTTAAAATTTGCATCGCACAAATATTTTTTTTCCAGTTAGGTCATTATGCTTTGTAGTGTACTTGCTTGTTTTTATTATTGACATATTAAGTATTATATGATCTAGTAGTGTTGCTTGATATGTTGCAATTCGTGCACTCTCATTGGAATTGGTTTTCAGAAGTTTCATGTGGCAGAAAAACCTACTCCCACGCCAGTGTCTTTTATTTGAAGAAATGCCTTTTCTGCCAGGCTCAAAATGTCAATAAAAAAATGTCAACAATAGATTTAGCAGAGACAGCTAATTCTAGTGATATGATACTACATTGGATGACAGATTCTTGTTACTAAACAAATCAAAATCATCAACAATTTGGGACCGGATTATTTAAGTATGAAACTATACAAATATGCCAAGATACGCCCACTCACTGCATCGTCCTAAGTTTCATTTGGTTGGCAAACACAAGGCCTTTTCAAGGTATATATACACATTCCCTGGTGGTTTCAAGGTTGTTTTTTATGTAAGGCAGGAACACTGCAAATGTTTTAAAAAATCATTTTAGGGACGGTTTTTATTAGTGGAAACACTACATATAGTTCTTGAGTTACAATGGCAAGAATCCCTTTTGCTAAATAATGTTGTATAAAGTGCAATGCCAGCTATCTGTATAGCTTAGCAATGGCAACTCCATAGTACTGGTTGTGATTGTTACTCCAGGACTGTATGGGCTGTAAAGTAGGAAGAGGCAAGAGTCCCAGGGCTGAAAGCTGCAACTGAGAAATGGGGGTGGATAGGAAGATGCTATGGACAGATAGTCCGGAGCATTGGTGGGTGTTCAGCTTCTCTGGATTATGAACAGGTGTTCATGCTGTGGATGGCTCTAGGGAGCAAGGGTAGGTGTACAGGTGCCATAGGCAGTGCTATGGAATCTAGCTGGGTGAAAAAGCAGCAGGAGCGGGACTGGCTTCTGACTTCCCCATTGACTTTACGGAACACCAGCAGAGAATGCGGGAAATCATGATCACATGACCAGAGCTCACTGCGACCTCTTTATCGGGAGCTAAACACCAATCATGTGACTGGGGATGCTGGAATGGGTGGTACTTCCATTTTAAGTCCCCCTTGTTCTGCACCATCATAAATTGCTTAAGAAGCAGTCATAATCTGAGGGCCACTTGTATTTATTTCTGTCAAACCTGAATGCTGCCCAACTCCCATTGCGTCTTCCTAGCTTAGAGTTCAGAATTTTTAATAACAATACTGATGTTAAGAAGGCATCCAACGGGTTTGTATAAGATGTTTGCATTGCTGCCTTTTCATATTTTTGTTTGCTGGCTGCTTTTTCATAATTCCTTGAGCTGCTTAGTTTGAACCTGGCTTCTTGCCGTGACCAAGTGGGAAGAATGTATTGCGTCAATTTCCTCATAATAGTCATGAACTTTTCACTTGCCATTTACTTATTGATGTTTGATCACTGAAGTGCTGCAGCAATAACTTCAGGAAGGATAACTTCATTTTTCCAATCTGGGCCACTTTGCCTTTGAACAGAGGCAGGTACATTGGCTGGATGATTTTCCCACTCAAGCATCTCTATGCAAAAATATTGTGATCACAATCCTGGATCAATACTTAATCATCATCAATTGCATCAGACTCTCTTGGTGTCCTGCCCTAGAATAGAAATATGTATGAAATATGTCCGAATATGAGTTGAATGCTATCCTGCCACCACTCTGCCATCCTTAAATTGTTTTTGTCAAACAGGGTGTGAACTAGGGGTTGGTTGCTCCCGGCATTACTGCTGGTTTGCGCAAAAAAAATTATGAGCATTTGTTCATAGTAGTTCTGTGCATGCACAAAACATTTAAAATGATAAAAATGAAATTTGTGCAATAAAATTTGTTCTGTGCATGCGCAGAACCGAAAATCAAGATCATGGCACCGTAGGAGAACGAGTTCAGGGGCATGGCAGGCCTGGGTTGCTACCTGTTCCAGGTCCAAACTTGTCTGGACTGGTAGGAACCCACCACTGGTCTGAACATGGACTATTGAGTACAAACACATTGTGTGTTAATCTCAGTTAAAGTGATGTGTTGTACTGAATTAGCCAACTTAATCTGTGCATCTCACCATGAACATTGGTGGACAGATGTAAGTGTTCAGAAATTCTTATTTCTGTTTGGTGCATATCTATGCGTTCTAGATACATCTACCACCCTAATTCCTTGCTCCAAATCTAACACACTGCCGTTCCATAAGTTGCTCTGGCAGAAATATGAACCTTAGGAAACCACCCTCATAGGGCACAAAACATAAGCTGCACTGCCCTTTGTTCTATTCATCCAGCCTTTTCTGCCCACCCCACGAACTTCCTTTCCCTTGTTTTTCTCTTACACTCTTGCTCCCTGCTTTGTTTCCTCTCTGCTGAGACACCTTTGAAGTTAGCTAGGAGTCCTTATTATGTTGCACACCTGCTGTATAGAGTATTCTGGTGGAAGCAATCAGCTATTGAAGAAAAGAAAAGAAAAGAGATCTCTTGTGCTTTGGGGGATTTTAATTTACAAGAATATTTTTCTTGCTGACAGTCTCTGATTGACAATGAATTCCAATAGCAGCAATCTTCTTTTAAACTCTGAAGTGTGAAGTTCTTTTCTAGCCAGAGGCTCTGTTTGGCCTGAGAGTGGTATGTCAGGATCACTGCACAAAAAAAAAAAAAAAAAAAAACCACTTGGGGCCACAAGAAAAGCTTGGTTGAGATGAAAGGGGAAACCTAATTTAGTGTGATTAAATGTACACAGGTTAAAATTCAATTTAATTAATTAAATTTAGTTAAATGTGAGTTAAACATGACTAACATGTATCAGAATTATTATTTTTTTCCCAAAGCTCGTGCTTTGGATTAAGTTAGGCTCTGGGACCATCTGAGATCCAGATTTTTTTTCCACTTTGAGCAAAAGTGGGTTTCTCACAAGACAGATTTCATGTCTTTTTTATATCTCTGATATTCTCTATCACTTGTCTACATTTGGATGTAGATTGGGCACAAGAACCTCTGGACTTCTTCAGATTTGGGGTGGGGGAGAGAAGCAGTTTTCTCATAATTGAAAAGAAAGTGGTTAGGGGGTGCATGAAAAGAAGACTAGGGTCCAGGGAAGATTTGGGGAAAAACTGGGATTACATGCCCAACTGACATATTGTCAGTTCACAATATTTTAAACCAATTTGGAGAAATACCTACGGAGATCCTCAGTCATCCAGGTCAAGGTTGTCCCAAAGGTGCCTTTTCAAGAGGCAATTGGACTTTCTGTTTTTTCTTTGAAGATGTTTCGCTTCTCATCCAGGAAGCTTCTTCACCTTATGAGCCTCTTGAAATTTGGACAAATACCTTGTGTGGATACCACCAGAGAGATTTGTGTACAATTCTTTATGGACCAGCATATTGCAATAATCCATTCCAATGGGGTTCAGCTACAAATTATTATTATGCAAAGTTAGCATGTTATGTATTGGAGAAAAAGGTGTTTTTTGAACATCCAAGCTCTTGACCAGCAGATGGTACTCTTGTACAGAAATCCCAAAACCAAATAGCTATTTGTTCTTAAAGCTTCAGTTATAACATTTTTTTAAAGTATATTATATTTTGGCAAGGCAGGCTTCCAGCTTCCATGGGTACATTGATTTGTTGATTAGCAGTCATTAAACACTTGAGAATGCTGCTTAACCTTTTAGACTGAAAAGAGTTGATCTGAAATTGATATGATTTTTATTCCCAGAAGTCTGCTATGAGACGTCTGTCTGAAATGGGCAAGATCAATGGATATTTGTGGCAATAACCAAATGTTCTGATTATTATAATTCATAGACTAAGAATATAATATGCATAAATATAATCTAATTCAGAGTATGAGAATGTAAAAAAAGATATGTGGCAAGTTGAATCTAATATTTTAAATATTTTTATGTCTGACGTCTTTATATTTCTACACAGTTGACTGATTGATTAATTCATTAATTATGTTCACAAAGTGAATAAATAAATTAATGCATAAGTACAATGAATCACATGTAACACAATGATAAATACGGGGCAAATGGATGACTCAATATTTTTTTTCCTCTTTCCTGTTCCTGTTACCCAATATTTAAAATAATAGAAATATTTAACATTTGTGCGGTGCTTTTCAGAGCAATAGTCCTTAAATAACATTTTCCCCCATTATTTTTATTTGCAAAGGAAATGAAACAGAAGATTTTGGATTCACATCATAAGTGCAACTATTTTGAAATGAAAAGAACTAACTGTGTATTTTTCACTAAATAACTTTACACACTTATTCATGGGAAATTAGAGTATGTACCATAGATGATTGATTACTACTAAGCCATAAGAATACTCAAAAAGTTGTTTTGCTGTCACTTGTAGAAGGCCAGGAAAATGGATTAGATGCCTCTCTCTGCTGAAAAAATGGCAGCATTTATTATGAATAAAGATATGGCATTAAGAAATGTTGATAGATGATCATCACAACAGAATACCCTATGTCACCAGGCTTGAAATTTTGGGCTTGGAAAACCTAGAGCTGCACTGCCTACGGTCTGACCTAAAAGTAGTTCACAAAATTATCCACTACAATGTCCTACCTGTCAATGGCTACATCAGCTTCAACCACAACAATGCACGAGCAAACAATAGATACAAACTCAAGGTAAACCGCTCCAAACTCGATTGCAGAAAATATGACTTCAGCCACAGAGTGGTCAATATCTGGAATGCACTACCTGACTCTGTTGTTACATCCTCAAACCTCCATAACTTTAACCTTAAACTGCCTACCATGGACTTCACCCAATTCCTAAGAGGTCTGTAAAGGGGCGTGCATAAGCGCACCAGCATGCCTATCATCCCTGTCCTACTGTCTCCATTTATTTGTACCCATTTACTATGTTCTTACTTCTGTTTATACTTACACCTGTTACCTTTTACATGTTTGACAAACTAAATCAAATAAATAAATAAATAACTACCTATTATTTGCCTATGTGCCCATTGTTTTAAAATTGATGTTTTCATTCTCTTTTTCCTTATTTATGAGTACCAATGTCTAAACTCTAAGTCATAAGTATCTATTTTTTTTTTAAAAAAATCTGGTATTAGAATGCTTGGGACAGAACCATCAAAATCAGCCTTGATTATAACTCATCAGTCTGTGATATGCACTCATTTTCTTCAAACCACTTGCAAAATGCATTTCTTTTTTTCTGATAGGCTCCAACTTGAGTTCTACATATCTTGGATTATTGGGAATAAGATCCATGCTTATGTTGAGCAGCTACAGATCAAGTCCTTGAATCTCCTCCCTCCCCCCCACCCCCGCATGGAATACTGAAGTGTTTCACCACATATTCTCAAAACACTCTGCTGATTTATGCTCTCCATGTATGTTATTGAAAGACATGACAGCACAGTAAGAAGATTTTGGCAATATTCCTTTGTGTTGATACACAAATCTGACAGTTTAGCAACACATCAATCAACACATCAAACTGTGCTGACAAAACCTTTTACAATTAATATGAGCCTGGGCATACTATCTCTATTTTTGTAATGTACACTGTGTTTCCCTGAAAATAAGACAGGGTCTTATTTTCTTTTGACCCCCAAAATAAGCACTTGGCCTTATTTTCAGGGAGGTCTTATTATTTTTGAGGTGCAGGAGGCGGTGAGCGTCATCACCTCATGGCTGCGGCTGTGTTGCAATATTTTCGGGGAGGGCTTAATTTTGAGGGAGGGTTTATTTTAGCACATGCGCTCAAAAGCCCGATTGGGTTTATTATCCGGGGAGGTCTTATTTTCAGGGAAGCAGGGTATATACTCAAGCACCCAAACATTTTAAAAGATTTCTGCTATTTACCAAACATTTGTGGGAAAACCTCCTTTAAGTTCCTCAGAGCCGCAGAATATGCTATGTATAAGTACTTGGAAAATGTCCTGGAAGGGGAAATGTGAGAGACATCCTTCTTTGGCAACTATGCAAAATGCCTTGAGATTCCCTGGGGATATCATTAAGTGATCACATTGTTTTCCATGCATTTCTGGACAAGAAATGAACTGACCCATTTCTTTTTTATCTTACTTGAGAAAAAGTAACCATAAAGCTTCACAATTGGAGGAAGATCAAAGAGCAAAAAATCTCATCCTCCTTCCTTTGTTTTTTAAAGGATTTCGCTGAGAGAGAGAGAGAGAGAGAGAGAGAGAGAGAGAGAGAGAGAGAGAGAGAGAGAGAGAGAGAGAGAGTGAGTGAATAGAATAGAACAGAATAACAGAGTTGGAAGGGACCTTGGAGGTCTTCTAATCCAATCCCCTGCTTAGGCAGAAAAGCTAATACATTTCACAAAAATGATTATCCAACATCTTCTTAAAAACCTCCAGTGTTGGAGCATTCACAACCTCTGGAGGCAAGTTGTTCCACTGATTAATTGTTCTAACTGTCAGGAAATTTCTCCTCAGTTCTAAGTTGCTTCTCTCCTTTATAGTTTCCACCCATTGCTTCTTGTCCTACCCTCAGGTGCTTTGGAGTATATCTTGACTCCCTCTTCTTTCTCAGCCCCTGAGATATTGAAACACTGCTATCATGTCTTCCCTAGTCCTTCTTTTCATTAAACTAGACATACCCAGTTCCTGCAACCGTTCTTCATATGTTCTAGTCTCCAGTCCCCTCATCATCTTTGTTGCTCTTCTCTGCACTCTTTCTAGAGTCTCAACATCAAATGTCTGATAAAACTCAAAAGTCTCCCTTCACCAGATCACACACTGGAGATTCTCAATCAAAGCATACTTGGTTTTCCCCTGCCCCTCTATGGCTTATTTATGGACTTAACCTTCTTACAGTGATATATTAGAGTCCCGATGAACATCAATTATTAGTACAGCTGGGGCACAAAGGAGATGTAATATTGTTTCTTACTGGCAAGAACTCTCTTTCCCCATTCCACCTAACAACAGCAAAGTTCACACAATGTCACTGTGTTGTTATTTCCAAGGGTAATCTTTCAGTACTAGTTTTATCTGTAAAATGAGTGCATTTTAAATGCTCTGGTGCTTAAACAGACGCTTAAAACTCCTGCTTGCATTCTGGATGCACTTGCCCCCCCTCCATTAGCTTATGATAAGTGGATGCTACTCAAGCAAATACATAAAGACTAAAGAAATGCAGCCTTTATCCAAATAAATAGAAAAAGCATAGATGAGACACGAAACTCTTTTTGTTTCTTTTCCAGCATTTCCAGGGTGGGCTAGTGAGCAGAGTAGCACATTTTTATAGCAATAGCAATAGCAGTTCGACTTATATACCGCTTCATAGGGCTTTCAGCCCTCTCTAAGCGGTTTACAGAGTCAGCATATTGCCCCCAACAACAATCCGGGTCCTCATTTTACCCACCTCGGAGGAAGGCTGAGTCAACCCTGAGCTGGTGAGATTTGAACAGCCGAACTGCAGAACTGCAGTCAGCTGAAGTAGCCTGCAGTACTGCACTCTAACCACTGCGCCACCTCGGCTCTTAATGTTTTGTTGCAAAAAAATAATAATCCTAAATATCCTGGCCAAATGAAGAAGTATATTATGATATTATATATTTGGATGCCATTTGACTTATCCATCTCAAACTGCTTTTCCCATACCTATTCATTTCTCTTAAAAAAGCATTACTTCTCAGTGGGTGAATAGGTGCAATTCCATAAACAAAAACTTTTATTTTATACTTTTTTCCTAAAGATCCCCAAATTCCAAATATTCGTCTGTTAACATACCTCTCACTGCAACTTCATCTCATGTACAAATAATCTTCAGCTGGCAACTTCTTTGTTTAGCAATCATTTGAAGTAGTGACAGTGGTGAAAAAGTAATTTTACAATGGGTCCTTGTGTTTATGACATTTGCAGGTATGGAAAGCAATGGAAAGCTAGAACCAGAGCTTAATTTAAATTAATACCTGTTAACTATTGAAAAAGAAAATTGGAAGTCATTCCCTCTCTCTACTCCCTCCATCCCTTTCTTTCTTCTGCACTTTTGCTTTGTTCTTTCCTTCTTTTCTTTATCTTAAATATTAGTATCTAATCGGTTTCATCTTATCTTGTTTAAAAATTTATTAATTTAATACAAAATATGAAAAAAAAATGTTGTTAAGCTCCTGGCGGGCAGCTTCTGTTAAAAATTGAAAACTCCCTCTGTTTTGTCTTCTGTTTAAAAATGTGTTTACTTAACAGATTTCTGGTTTTCCATTACTCTATTATTTTGTAGATTTAGCAGTTGTATATTAATCTTCACTCTGCTGAATATATGTATATATTACAAAAATAATTTAAGATTCCATGGGAACTCGATAAAAAGCTGAGATATAAATAGAATGTTATCAGTATCATGAACAATGAATAGAAATTTCTGGAGTCTCACAGATTGCATACTTCTTTATATCTTCTTTTTACTATACTGTAGTTTGAACTGGGATATATGGAGCTTAAAATAAGACTGCAGTGAGATTGGCTATCATCCACTTCTGAAGGTGGGACTTCTGAAAAAAAGTATTGACATGAGATTGGCTGCCATCCACAAGGACAAAAATTATAAAGCATGTTGATGGCATTGAATTAGGAAGGTTAACCTCCCTTTTTATGTCTCTGCAATCCCTATTCAGGGTAGAGTCAAGATGACTGGATGAAGCTGAGCATTTACTAACTAGATGCCCTTCCTGACACCTACTCAGCGTTCACAGCAGATCATTTTTCTTTGCACCCTAAGAGAGAAACATCTGCTGCTACCTAGGATTGAACTCTCAACCTTCTGAGTGAGAGGAGAGTTCTTCACAACTAGGCCACTACATTGCTCTTCAAATAGGATACAGTATTTCAATTATTTATTTTCAAACTCTCAAAGATTCTCAAAGTTTGTGGGTTGGAATTATAATTTAACTTCACTGTTCCAGGCACT
This sequence comes from Thamnophis elegans, assembly GCF_009769535.1. NCBI lineage: Eukaryota > Metazoa > Chordata > Lepidosauria > Squamata > Natricidae > Thamnophis > Thamnophis elegans. Next base: position 114,383,440 of record NC_045541.1, on the reverse strand, counting down.
GCTTCATATTATGTAAGAAAACCACTTCAGGTGCATACACTGTACTAAAGAGCCTAATCCCATATCTTGTATTCTAAATGCTGCATATCAGTGAAATGATTCCAATAAATAAGGAGCTTCATTTCAGCTAAAATGCCAAGCTTTTGGAAATTGTTTTGAAATAAAGAAAATATATTCTAGAATATTTTTCATCCATATTCATTTAAGACATTTTTGCCCCTTGGGCATATTTTATTTCTGATCCAAGTTAAAGAGCTATTATTTTAATAACTAGTATTAAATCCATTCAATTGCTTCTGCTGCCACATACCCTTGTGCTTGAGGAATTAACATTGGATACACAATTGGAACTGAAGGAACTTGCTACTCACATACATGACTATTAAATACATATATTATGAAAGAAGAAACACATTTCTTCAAAACAGATATTTGCATGGCCATAGGAAAAGGGAAAGACTAACCAGATCTGACCTGATTCAGCATTTTGCTAGGTGATAGAAATCTACTGTGTTTGCATGATCCCATCACATATTTCATAAACTTTATTTTCAGAAATATGGAAATAATTTTCTTCAAGGTCAGCAAAAGCATTTTATTTGACTCAGCTACAATCAGTTTTCAGGTAGAATTCTAAAAAGGAATAAACTCATCATACTTTATAATTTCCTACAGGGAAATTATATCTATCTATTTCAAATAAAATAGTCTGTTAAACCCAGTATGTGAGGCTATTCATCATTCAGGAGTCAGTGAATATTCCCAAATATGTCAATTACCGAACAGAAAAAACCCTCTGATCCCAGTAAGAATTAAAAACTGACATATGTTTTAGAAAAAGAAATTTGGAAAGACTTTCTGTGTATTAAAAAAAACAAACACAAAACAGAGGTGGCCTTGAAAGTGGCAGCCTCTTATTGAATTTGACTTCCTAGCAAAGCAAAAACATTGAAAAATTGACCCAATTGATGGATGCCATCATGCTGTATTTTCCTGCTTCTGATCCATAGCTATTACTGATAATGAAAGAAAGTCATCCAAAATAATGTGAGTGAAGCATTGTGTAAATTGTAATGGATGTCAGAGAGAAATGAATTCGTCACAGGATTATCAACTGCTTTGCAAATTCTGTGTTTTATTATTAGATTATACAGCTATTCCTATTTATCTAAACAAATACGTACATTTTGTAAATCCATCACTGTTTAAGAACTGTAATAATACAGTATGTTTAATATCTCAACTGTAGAGCTCTTCTAAATGTCACATTAAATTTTACATGAATATAAAGAAAAACATATAAAGAAGGTAAAAAGAAAGACAATCATTCATTGGGTAAATGTTAGGGACCAATATTAATGAATATTACAGTAACCATCAACATTACTCAATTAAGAATGAGAAAAGGGAATATAGAGCTTTTAATTAAAAACCAATTTACTTCGCTGATAGAAACTTCCTGCCTAAAGAACTCATTCTATAAATTTAATGAGCTGTGGTAGGCAGCTAAAAATTGAAGCTTACTTTTATTTCAGATCAAGTACTTTAGTAAAGAGTACCAAGCAAGAAGTCTTAACTCAAATTTCAGGTCATGAATCCATTAACTCATTTCTATTTTATATATATGTGTATATGTGTAAATGTGTAAATGTGTATATGTGTATATGTGCATATGTGTATGTATATGTATATGTATATGCTGGTCTTGTTGTATTCGGGTCCTTTCCCATGTAAGATTGAGATTGTCTTGGCAATGTTTCGGTGAGGTCTCACTCGCCATCTTCAGGCTGGGTTTTGGGCTTAAAGCATGGTCGGAGCTGCCGTCTTTCTATAATTCTTGGTTTGTGTGTGTGTGTATGTGGAGTGCGGGCTTTGTTTCAGTAAGTGGAATTATTGGTTGTGTGGTTGTATCATGATTGGTAGATTGGTGCTGATTGGTGCTGGCTGTGTGTCAGTTGTTGTTTCGTGTTGTAATGGCCTGGGTGGTGGGTGGGGCTCGTTTGTTGACTAGGGCTGGTTTCCAGATGTCTGGTAGGTGGGAGGTATCATCATGTTTATTCATGTTGTGGGGATGTTTCTCTATTTCAATAGCTTCCATAATTATTCTCTTGTTGAAGTGTTCAGTTTTGGAGATTAACCTGGTTCCTTCAAAATTAATCTCATGTCCCGAAGCTTTAAGGTGCTGGAAAAGGGAGGAAGTTTTTTTCTTTTTTTCTTACTGCGTTCTTGTGTTCTCTGATGCGTGCATTTATTCTCCTGTTCATTTGTTCTATGTATGTTGTGGGGCAGATTTTGCATGATATTTCGTAGACTTCTTGGTTTTCTAGCTGGATTTTGTCTTTGGGGTTTCTTGTGATGTTGGCTATTTTTGGTTAGTGTTGAAGGATGTCTTGATATTGTGTTTGTGGAGAATTTTGCTGATTTTATCTGTGGTGCCTTTGATGTAAGGTAGGAGGGTGATGCCATTGTCTTAGTCTGTGTCTCAGTTTTTGGGGCGAGTCTCCCTTTGGATTAGGTTGGTAATTGTTTTTCTTGGGAATCCATTGGAGATTAATACGTTTGTGAGAGTGTGTAATTCAGTTTTCAGGTGGTCTTTGTCAGCTAGGCGCTTGTTTCTGGAGATGAGGGTCTTGGCTACAGAGTTGATCTGTGCAGAGTGCTGAAGGGATTGTGCGTTTAAGTAGCGGTTGGTGTGTGTTTTTTTTCTGGTAGATGGTATGTCCTAGGGAGCCATTGGGTTTTTTGTAGATTAGGACATCCATAAAGGGAAATTGGTTGTTTGCTTCTATTTCCATAGTGAATTGTATTTTTGGGGTGTAGGCTGTTAAGATGTGTGAGGAAGTTGTCCAGTTTTTTCTTTCCCATGTGGCCAAATCATAAAAGTGTCATCAACATATCTAAGCCAGAGTTTGGGTTTATGTTCAGATTTATCTAAGGCGTTAGTTTCAAAATGTTCCATGTATAACTTTGCATGACTGGTGAAAGGGGTGATCCCATGGGTGTTCCTTCTATCTGTTTGTATCTTTGTCCACTATGGATGAAGTATGTGTTGGTTAGGCAGTGGTTGGTCAGATCCTGGATGTGTTTAGGGGTTTGTGTTTGTTCTGGATAGCTGTCAAGGCTTCTTTTATAGGCACATGGGTGAAGAGGGATATGACATCGAAGCTCATGAGTAGGTCACTGGGTTGTAGGTTTTGTTTCTTTATTGTTTCTATGAAGTGGAGTGAGTTTTGTATGTGTGAGGTGATGGATTCTGTGTAGGGTTGGAGTTGTTTGGCGAGGAATTTGGCAAGATTCTTTAGAGGTGAGCCTATGGAGCTGACTATGGGTCTTACATGGGAAAGACCCGAATACAACAAGACCAGCATACCTACACCCGTGAAAATCTACGAACACACACACATACACACTGTATATTAAAAGATTTCAATTATAACAAGAAGTACATTAAAATAAAAAGATATAGTAAATGTGAAACAGGAAAAAATAAAGAAAATTAGAAAAAAGGAAAAATGAAATATAATAGAAAAAAAGGAAAAGAATAAAAACATTAATGAAATATTAAAAAATGGATTCTGATCTTCCTTTTAGCATGTGTGTGTGTGTGTGTGTGTATTTCTAATGAAACCTCTCTATTTTAGGTTACATCATAATTATCTTCTTTTTATAAGGTATTTTTTCTAATCATCAAAACCATGTAACAAATTCATCTTCCTTCCTTCCTTCCTTCCTTCCTTCCTTCCTTCCTTCCTTCCTTCTTTTTTCAAAAAGTCAATAAGAGGCTTCTAGTTATTGATGAATGCCAATAACAACCTTTCTCTAATTAAAAGCATCTGTTTGGCCATCTCAGCTAGTTCTGTCAATTTCATGGTAGATAGTGCTGAATCTTTCCATCTTTGCATATCTTGCTGCAGTAATCATCTTTTGAAATAATCTTCCATGACATTTTTTGGCTTTTTCTAACTGTATCCATTAGTCCTAAAAGTAAAAAGTTCTGGCTTCAATTGAATATTAATCTTTAAAATCTTCTGTATTCAATGTTCATATTTGAATCCATTAAAAAAAATGTTACTAAAATGGCAAAATGTTTCTTCATGTTGATTAGATTTCCAAAATATATTTGGAATGCCAATATACATTCAAGATAATTTCTCTGTACCATATACCAACAGTATGTCATTTTATAAAAATTCTCTTTAAGATCATAACATAATGTAAAGTTCCACCTTTGACCACCTATTTTCCCATTAATCCATCTGTATATTATAACCAGAGTGCTTAGTCCACTTTATCATACATTCTTTTACTTTCCATTTCAAATTTCAATAACGTTTTTACATTTTAGCAATGTGATCCCTGCACAATTGCATTTCAAATTCTGTCTTATATAGCTCCATAGTTTAAGTCTTTTTATCCATTTTAAATTATTTTGCTGATAATTGTAAATGGGAAAACCATTGACAACTATATTCTTCTGCCATGATTTGTTCTCTTGATTTAACTTTATATTCCCCTTCATCAGAGGTGGGTTGCAAATCCCGGTTCACTTGTGCTTGTGCATGTGCTTGCATGTGCGACTCTTCTTCGCATGCCTCTCACCACTTCCACTACTGGTTTGCCTGCTCTGGGCCGAACTGGATGCAACCCACCTCTGCCCTTGAAGATCCTCTAATCATTCCTGCTACGTTAACCTTTTGTCTTTGCCTGTTGTTTCTCCTCCATAAAAATGCTTTTTGGGCTGAGAGCCATAGATTAGAGGTGTTTTCAGGCACAGCTTGGGTTTATATCTATTCCACATTCTCAATTTGCTGCATGATCTTAGTTCCTTTTGCAAAGATTTCCTTCAGCTATCCACACAAATAATCTCAAGAGATGGATTGTCTTATTTCCTTCTTCTGTTAAATTCAACCTCTTTTCCTCTACTCATCAGCCTGCCAGTCACTCATCAAGATAATTTACTAATTTGTTATTTGCACGGTGCAGTAAATTTAGAAAATTAAATTTTTTTTAAAGGGGATTGGAGGGCAAAGATGGAGAGATTAGCTTCAACACCTAATATGGGGGGAGATAAAGAAAGATCAATAAATCTAAGCTCCCTGCCTTCCCCCCCCCCCGTTTCCTTTATTTAAAAAAGGTTGGTTTGTGGGAGGGAGAGGAGGCTAAGCAAAGGAAATTGTTTGGAAACCTCATCCTGGATTTGACACCTTTTCATGCAGGGGTCCCCCCCCCAAAGCTTAGCAAGAACTAAAAGAGGCCTGTAATCTACTGATCTTTGGGGCAGAGGCAGGGATGGGCTGCTGGGGATTCACACGGGTTTAGGCGATCCTCTAGCTAGGATTCTGACCAGTTCAGCAAACTCCCAAATGCCACCCTTGGCTGGCTCTGCCCGCCCCACCCATCCCGCCCCTCCCAGGAGTCTCTGTGTGTCCTCCAGAGCCCTCCAGAGCCTGGGGGGGCAGTTTTCGCCCTCCCAGAGCCTGAAGGAAAGTGTCCATAGCTTGGGGAGAGCGAAAAATGTCCCCTCCCCAGTGGTGCAGGAAACCGACTAGGCAACGCCCACCATGGCCACGCCCACCCAGCAACAGGGTAGCGAACCCGTTGCTGGAATTTTTGAAGCCCACCCCTAGGCAGAGGTCAACCCCTCAAAAGAATCGTTTAATTCTTTTGCAAAACATCACCAACGGATGGTTCACCAAGCATCCATTTAAAATGTTTCAAGGCATCAGGGCGTCTCACCACGAAATACATAGTCTTGTTTGGAAGCCTCTTCAGCATTGGAACACTGCACTGGCTCCTAATCTAGCTGGGCTCTTCCCCTGCTGATGGGCTGTTTGTTGTTTTTTTCCCTTGCTTGCTTCATTTCCCTTTGCTTGCTTTCCATCAGCACAGGTGTCTCTCCTTGTCCTGGTTGCAATGAGCTGAAAAGTAAGTCTGCTTCCCGCTCCAATAAGGCAGCTTCTCTCTTTTGTTCCTTCTCCTGCCACGTGATTAAAGCTTTGTGTTTGTATGATGCCCAACAAGGTTGGTGATGGGACCCAAAAAGGAGTAGTTGGGAAAGAGAAATAGTGTGTATGTGTGTGTGTGTGTGGGGGGGGAAGGTTGCATCTCCTTCTGTGGTTGTAAGTGTGGGCAGGCTGCCAAGCACCTAAATTTTAACCATGTGACTGCAGGGAGCTGTAACTTTGGGCATGAGTCATAAGTCCCTTCATTCAGTGCTGTCATAATTTGAAATAGTCATTGAATGCATAGTCATAAGTTGAGGAATACCTGAGAAATTCCTTAAGTACAATTAGATCTGTACTATCAATCCTCAATTTAGTATTAAAATGCTGATGCAGAATTTAATTTCTAGTATTCTTCCTACAATATGCACAAGGAAACCCCTTAGAACATTTCTTATTTGCAAATCATGTATTATTAATCCTGTAACTTTATCAATCTCTGCCTTTATGTCATCTTCACTCTAATCCAAAAAGTTAGATAGGGACTTCACAATCTTTCCTTTTTTAAAAAAAATTTCCTCGTGGTCTTCTGTAATTGCTTTTAGTATTAAACAAATTTTTTTTCTCTCAATTCCAATCTATTTTTTCTCTCCATCTACTTATAACTTCTGACTTTCCAAAAAGTCACTGTCATTAATTTGTTTTACATACAGTACATAGCCAATGGTCCCACAGATTCTCAATACACCATTCATGTCATTTTTTAACCCTGCAAATACTTCCTCCATTTCCTTTTTAAAAAGCATCCAAGCTTTTGGCAAATATTTTAGCTATCTTCTTGCCAAATTCCTTAAACATTTCCTGCAGTAAATCTGACCGGATGCTCCTTTCTGTACATTGTTCTAGTGAATCTTCTTTTATTTTTCTGCTGCTTTTGTCTGGTTACCATGCTAATATTTATGGTCCCAAAGTAAAAGTCTACCAGGATGATAATAAATCTTACCTTTATTTTCATGTTTTGCTTTAATACTTTAGTCCAATGAGCTCTATATACCGTCACGAAGCTTGGCTCATAATACCTTTTATCTTATAGTTTTGTAAAATCTAACAATTATCTACTTTTTAAAATAATAAATAGTTAACATTCCTATAAACATCCGATCTGTTTGTTTAGCTAATTTTATATTTTCAAAGGCACTTTCATAAAACACACACCCACACCCATTCTTCTGTTTTCTAAAATTGCTGCCTCCTTATCCATTTACACTTTTTAAAATCACAATCTTGTTAAAACTTTTTGCATTTAGGTCAAAATCTGGAATGGATGACTTTGGGGTAGGAGGGGAAAACATGCTGCCTAGGAAACAATCAGTCAAGAGAGTCAGTACCCTATAGTGGCTTAGTGGTCAAGAGAAAATAACCCAGGCTGCCCTAATGGATGAAGCACTTAATAGTAGCAGTGGGAAGACTGTACTTTCAAACTTGCTAGATTTTGTTCATGTGGCCTTACAATGAAGTGGAATTAGTTCATCTAATTGTGTTTCATGTCTGGGGTACCTGTTTGGGCTGACATCCATTTTGCAAGTCGAAAAGTACACATTTCCCACCAACACTTTGAACTGTTTCATCCATAAGGGTGGATCCTTACAAAATTTTTCCTCTGATCATTAATCCATTGGGGGCTCTCTTCCCTCTTGTCTGGTCATTTTTAGGTAGCAACTCTCCCCCACAACCCCCCCCCCATATAACCCTCCCCCATTACATTGCAAAAACTTCTAAAACAGCATATTTTCCCCTCTTTTTAATTCCAAAAAGATGACTCACCGAGTGTCTTTATTATTTCCTGCTGATCAGAAAATCTCTGTTAAGTGGTATCAATTAATTATCTCTGAAATAGTTTAGGAAAGTGAGGCTTTTGTTTAGGGAAGTGTTTATAAAAGCTGCGCAGTGGTTTTGAGTGTGTTGGGAATCCCTCAGCTCCCAAGTCATTCAACCCATGACTGACTACAAGAAATTCAATTCCCTAAGTCTCCTCACAGGGAGTAGCCATCCGGAGCACAGGTGGGCAATCTCTCAATCTCTTCTTCCCAGGAGAGAATTTGTTCACCAAAACCTGTTGCATACCCATCAATCTTCATTGTGCTGCTGTCCCCAGTCATAGAAACCTTCACAAGGATGCCTATCTCACCATAGCTCCACATTTGTAAGCCCCCACCAACCCCTTTATGAGAGAATAATCCTACAGTAACAACCCATGGTTTATCAGTTTGTTCCATCTTATACTTCTCATGCATGTCTGGCTTCATAAACTAGATAACAACAATTTTGCATAAAATTTGGGGACACAGAGCCAGGAGATGAAAAACTAATACATTCATTTTCATACATACAAACCTAAATACAATCTACATATATGCACATAAACATATATTTTACACACATACTGTCTGTGCACACATGGACAGGTTATTGCCTTTTTATAAAGATTACAAATACTGCTACATTAAGGGTTTCACAAAACTCCTTCACTATTGCAGCTGATCTAATCTTGAATGAGGTATTGCTGCCTGCTTTCTCATTTCCTTTCTGTTGCTATATATAGCTATTCACTGATAAGTTTAGACTCAGAGGCACAACACTTTCTTTGCACACGTTATCTCAAGGAGACGCAATCTGTATCAAGGCAGGAATCCAATGGAAGGAGCTCTTTGAACTCAATGGGACATTTTCATGAGTGAAGTGTTTTGTGGTATCATCAACAGGTCTATTTGAAATGCTACCCTACAGGTGACTATCCAAGGGGTGATTAGAAAATTATACACAGCTGAAAGAAGCAGAGGCTTTTTAAGCTCAATGCAATAAATCCAAAAGCAGGATGTTTGCAGCAGATGACTGCATAGCTACTCCTTGAAAATGTGTTACTAACCACATTGTGTTGTGTTGGCTGCCAGCATGATTAATTCAGTAATTTGTAAACTCCTTTTATAAACAGGGGAGCAATCTACATTGTAGAGAATTCAGATGCCATAATTATTGCCTAGAAAAAGGTCTTTTTCCAACTACTATTTTGATAATTGCAACAGCTCAGTTTTCAGACAACTAAATTCTCTATAAAGACAAGACAATCAGTTCAGGACTTATCATCACCCGATTGTCTTTCTTATTTTCTCCCAAGAAACTGCAATAACTAAGCTGTTAAGAAAGAATATCACCCCCCTGCCTTTTTTTGGAGTGGGGGACTAAATGTACATAGTCACCTTCAGATGTCCTTTGCAGAATGCAGAATGTTTCATTTTGACCTGCCCATTTTCAGATATCACTTCTTGAGAGCCCTGAAATTACCTCATTGTGCTCTTTGTGCCTTTTCAAACAAGCTGACTTTCAAAGGAGTTGGACTACAGTTCCAATCATTCCCAACCACCAGCATAAAACATTCCAAGTTAGGTCATACAGCAAGGAGTGATGTTAATATCATATCTGAAGAACACTAAATTAGAACAGGCCAACCAACATTTTTGTTCACTTTTAAGGACTATAGCTATAACAGAATTAGGAATCTTTATTGTTACAGTGATACTGATAAGCACAACAGCTAATCTTCCATGCTTTTCTTAAAGTGTTTGTGTGAATGGCTGGGCCACCAAAAAAAAAAAAAAACAAGGTTATGAGTGCTGCAGCTTCAGTGAATGCAAAAAGATTGTATCACTGTTATTTTAGCTTTTGGGAAGCACTTAATGAGTCCTTTAAACATTTGTCTGCACAGCCTAATTTGCCAACACAAAGGGAATAAGTGAGGCGCACAAATAAACATGCCACAATGTGCCACATTTAAGCAAATATATATAATCTGCATAATTCATTCCAATTATGTACATTGTCAACTTTAACAAGTAATAATTCCATGTGCTACTTTGCTTTGATAAATTATATTGCGTAAAATATCAAAGACAGATCTCAGATATTATGACCAATCTGTGCACAGGTTATCTTCACATAGGCATTTCCTGCTTGTCTAAGGATTTTGGATACTTGAATGTAGAGATAACATGACTTTGCAAATGTAAATGTTCTTTGGGCCATTTCTGATTTTATTAAATGCGTTCCACAAATTAAAACAGATACTTCAACTAACTACAGCATTTTCTTCTGTTGACAATGTCTGTGGGTTTTGGAATCCTCAAAAAATAAATGGCACAACTCAGAATCAATTCCTCCCACAGTGGAGTGAAACATGTAATTGCCCTCAGTATAAACCATGATTCTGCTTTGCTAGGAATTTGGTTTCAAGGCAGCTCATCTCACCAGCTTTCCAATCTGAACAAGTGGCAGTGTCATCCACTGAGGTAGTCCATTTGAACACAGAAGCCCCAATATAGTATGACCCCTTCTTGCCTCTGTGGAAGGATGAACTGACTTAAAATAATGGTACATGTTGGCCATGTAGGCAGTTTCAGAGAGAGAGAGGGAGGGAGGGAGAGAGAGAGAGAGAGAGAGAGAGAGAGAGAGGGAGGGAGAGAGAGAGAGAAAGGGGGGAGTTTAAGCTCTTTTAAATGGTTTGAAAACTAGCCTGTAATTTTTTCAAAAAGAGAGGGATTTTCTCCTATGTATGCCAGGAGATGCTACTGGAATGAGAGGCAATTAGAAGAAATGTGGAACAGGGGAAGGGAGGGCTGAGATAGTCAGAAGCTAAGAGGATCTACAACCAGAGACAAGAACTGGGAACCTGCGGCAGCTGAAGCCAAGGAAGGAATCTGCAAAACAGCCAGCAAAATGGAAAATGTAAATAGTGGAGAGCAGATGCCAAGGATTCAGGAGCTAAATCAATGACAAATGTTTATTAAGGAGAGATGCTGTTAGCATCCATAAATTTGTGCTTAAGAGTATTGGGAGGAGGTAGAAATTAGCAGGGCTCTAAACATAGGACTTACAGAGAAAAGTAGTAAAAATTAAAGTCACAATTAGGTTTATTATTGTATGCATTTACATTTGGTTTGTGCTTGTATGCCCACACACACACACACACACACACGCACACACACACACACAAACATCACAAATAATTCAGTAAAGATCTTGAACATAGACTTTGTATTAAGCTTGTATAGAAATAAACATGTACAGCTGGCTGGTACAGTGAGCTGGCTAAAGGAGGACGCAGAAGCTGCTGATATGACTTGGATGTTCCTTGTGCTGTATGCAGGTTTCTACCCCACCTTCAAACCCCAGAAATTATACACTAGCCGGAAAGAAGGTGGGTGCAATCTGGTGAGTGTCAAAACCACTGCCTGAATGAAAGGGAGAGCATCTAGGAGTACCTTGGTAAGAGGGCACTTAAAGATGAGCTGCTGAGGGAATGCCTCAGGTAGCAGCAGACATAGGAGGAAGCTCAAGTAGACTAAGTGCCATGACAAGACCCTTCATGGGATGTATCATTGACAGATAACTGAGGTGGCTGACATTGCATAATCCTATCAGTGGCTGTAAAGGGTTGGATCGGGGGTGTGAAACTTGCAGCCCATGGGCCAGATAAATCACGGGATGGGCCCAGTTTAGCAAAGGGGGAAAAAGTCACGATATGTCTCGTGACAACACAGGTTTGACACACCTGGACTGGACTGAACTAAAAGACAGCACTGAGGATCATAACAGCACAGGAACAGATCCATATGACACCAGATCCATATGAACAAGAATCTACCACATGATACAGGACCAGAGTGCAGATTGTGCAGATGGGCCTCTGAGACAGCCCAACACATAGTGGTAGGGTGCAAGATAGAGACAGGAAGAGTATACACTGACTGGCACAACTACATAGCTGGTGTTGTAATAATCTGCACAAGGGCTAGGCAGGCAGGTACTGGCCAATCAACCAGTCATGGAGGTAGTAGAAGACAATGGTGATGATGGATGTAGTGATGCCAAGTGACAGCAACTTCAGGAAAAGGAGTATGAGAAACTGAAGAAGTACCAGAGTCTGAAGAAGAAACTAGAGAAGATGTGGAAAACAAAAGCCAAAGTAGTTTCAGTGGTGATAGGAGCACTTGTGACTCTTAAGCTGGGGAAAAGGTTCACACAGATCCCAGGACAACATCAAAGGTCTCTGTCCAGAAGAATGCAGTAGTAGGAACAGCTCTGATACTATGCAGAACCTCAAACTTGCAAACACTGAGGAGGACACATACCACCCCTAGGGGTGAGAAGGAAATTTTTGTTTGCACACATGCACACAGTATACACATGCATACACATGCACACCAGAGGTGGGTTCCTACCAGTTCGCACCTATTTGGTAGAACCGATTCGTCAAATCTACCGAACCGGTTAGAAGAGGTTCCACCAGTGGACCCGGAAAGCAGGCCACACCTACAGAAGAGGTTCCAAAAATTTTTGAAACCCACCACTGGTCCTTGGATATGATTATTCTATACCATCATCCTCATATTTATAAAACTCAGTGCCTCTGTGAAAGGTAAGGATGACTACTGTGTTTGTGGTGCAATCAGAACATTCCATGTGTTGAAGTTATTTTAACGCAAACCAAAGATGCCTTTTAAAAAACAAGTTTACATCATATTCTTATGCATGCCAGTGCTGTGTGTGAGGTAATTTAAGGTGGTTCTGACAAGTGTCGTCGGCATCTTCATATCCGGTCACATGGACAGCAAGCCACTCCCATCTGGTCACATGGGCAGCAAGCCACTCCCACAAAGGAGGCCACACCCACAGAGTAGGTTCGAACAATTTTTGAACCCCACCACTGATGCACACACACACATACACTAAAACTGTTCTAAATATACTTTGTACAGCAATAAACAGAACTCTACAAATGCCAACTGGGTTGTTCTTATCCATTCCCACCCTCGGACAGCCATTAAAGCCTATTCCTCCCCAAAATAATTGCTGTCAGCAAAGATAGAACTGGGCACCCAACTGAGCTCAGGCTCAATTAAGTTTGATCTTTTCCTACCTTTTAGACTGGATCTTCTTTTTCCTGTATCTGTAGATAAAGAGCTATCCAGTGTTCCGCATGGAATATGAATTTTTGTAAAATACAAAAACTTCTCCTGCCTTCTGTACTCTGCCTTGATTCATGGGTGTCTGCATTTTGCCTTCCTTTCCTTTTCATACCACAACTTGTGTTCTTGCCCTGAGATCCCATTTTCAACGGAATGGATCTGACAGAGATTGCCTTCTGTGATACTACAGCAACATGGTTCTGCAATTTGGGCAACTCCTTGAAATTTTTCATTCTCTCATCAGCTCTTGCCTAATGGAAAGGATGTGTCTGGAAGCCACCCAATGAAATCAGAATGTCAGGGTTCCAAGTAAGACCCCCTCCAATGAAAGAAGACTCCAAGGCTTGAGTTTCCTCAAAGTTCCATTTTATTAGAGATGCCATATTGGCACATCTGGGAAAACCCGAATCTGAAAGCTCCCAGGATTTCTCCACCCAAGTGAAAGTTCAAGTCCATGCTCAGCACCTCCATGTCCATCACATGGTCCAATCAGGCCCTGTCCCAATTGGAGATACCACTCCAGGTGCAGGGCAAGATGTTCTTGACTCTCTGAGAGAGGAATATTATTTGGACTATATATCTCACATACTCCATATAATTCCCTCCCATTTTCCCACAGCAGTCAATGTGGCAGGCCGGAAGGCCCAATGCAAAAGATGATTTCCAGGCCTGACACAGAGAAAACAACTTCTAAGACAGGTGCTCAAACAGAGCACTGGACAGGATGAGGCAGCCCCTTGACTTTCTGAAACTTGATAGCCAATTCTAGCTATTTAGGACAAAGCTACGGTTTCCATTTCTACTATCTTCATACCTTCCAGTCTTTCACTGATTTTACTTCGAAAAATTGAAATGAGAGGGCAAGGTTTCCAATGAATCCAATGAGAGGAAATTCTTAACCCTTTTCTCACTCACCATTTCCCCACACTGCTTTCAACCTTTTTTTTTCTCCATTTCACTTCTAAAACAATGTTGACAGCATAATTAGCTCAAATCTTCACTGCTGGGGAGGGACGGGGGACACAAAACAAGTGACTGTGATCATTGGTGAAGCTGGAGGAAGCTGTGCCAATGGTCATACATATGTAGAAGATTGATGTACATAGCATTCTGCTGTTCAACATCAAGTCCAAAGAAGCAGCCAGGAGGCCCACAACCGCTGAGGCAAAAACTATTCTCCTTGGAAACTATCTCAGCCACCCTGGTTCCCAACCCTCCTTTTCAATGGGGTACAAAGGCTTTGACTTTGAAACATACTGTTTTGAGTAGGAAATAGCTGCCTTGACTTCACTAGAAGCACTTCAATGCTGTTCTGACTATTTCAGAAACTTTCTGAGATCAAAACAACATCTTTCTGGAACAGCATTCTAACACTTCTGGGAAGGTGGGAAAAAAGCTGTTTTATGCTGAAAATATTTTTGATTTGAAACATTTTGTCCATTACTTCAAAGTTACCTGGAAGCTGTTTTCTACCTCCGAAATTACCTGTGCCAGTTTCCTTGAAGTTTTGCTCAAAGCCCAGCAATTGAAAGGATATGTGCTTATTAGCGAAGTTGGGTATTTTAGTCATATTCACTGACCTTTCTATAGGGTCACAGTTTTTTAAATAGCAGTGCATAAAATAGTTCTTTTAAAATGAGTCAAACTAGGCTCCTGTGCTTCCTAATCCTCTTGCTTTATTTTGATGAGTGGAACCATTTACTTCTGGCCTTGAGCATTAAAGCTAGAATTACATGGGGACATAGAGGGGATAGAATGATTAGCCACATGTTGGAGAGAATCATTGATAAAGGTTTCCTTCACAGTGCTGCAATATTAATAAGGGATGCAGATAAACAACAATGTTAACTTTCAATTATGTTCATACCTGTGACCACACTGGGGATTTTCGACAGAAAGCTCTTGACAGTACGAATGGGCACTCCACCTGTTTTGTCATCCTGCATTCTTGTTATGATGTCTTCTATCTAGCAAATAAAACACAAATAGTATGTTAGTCTTGCAAATCAAGGGGCTGACTTTTACTAAGGTAAAACCTCAGTAGCCATATATTTAAAGTTTGAAATAACATTAAATTCACTCAGTTTAATTTGTTATCAGTCTATGCTCTATGTCTTACTTATCTACCATCTTATAACATGTCTAGTTTGCCTTAATCCTGAAGGACAGCAAAACAAAACTTGAAAATTATAGAAAAATCCAAATAAAGAAATTCCCCAAATAATACAACACATTTTTATTCAACCATAATTAGTTTGAGCCAAGGGAATGAGGGAGTGAGACTGTTTTGATCTCCATAAAAGGAAAACAGCTACTCACCTTGCCTAGATCCCATGTACCTTAAAAAGTTAGTGTGCTGCAGTGGTGGGTTCCTACCAGTTCAGACCGGTTTGGCCAAACTAATAGTGGTTTGGCAGCCTGAGTCCCTGGAACCGGCAGTGACCCAGGCCTGCCACACCCTAAACAGGTTCTCTGGTCTCGTCTCCCACCACCAGCATGTTTCTGCACATTCACAGAACAGTTTTCAGTAAATTTTTTGTGCACACACAAAATGGCCTCTCTCAGAAAACTGGTAGTAAACCAGTTAGGAACCCACCACTGATGTGCTGGCCTTCTTACAAGGACCAACACAAATGGAAAAACTGTATTCTGACATGTCTTGATGAAACGGTGTTATGCTGTGTAGGTTTTTATAGGTAACGAATAGCAGTTTGATTCAGGTCTAGAAATACAGTGGTACATTGGTACTCATTGTTAATTGGCTCCAGGAGATGTGATGAATACCAAAAAAAATGAGTACCAAACACATTTTCCCATAAAGAATAATGCAGTGAGTCACAAAGCACTGAACACCAACAAGTTCTATCTTGTGCATTAAATATCAAATGATGCGTACCGGGGCAAAATTGTTATGTCAAAATGCATTGAGTACAAATTTGATGAGATTCAAAGCAGCTGAGTACCAAGGCACCTGTATCTTATTATTGTTAGATGTTGTTCTGCACTGGTGAGATTGACCTACCAACATGTTGACCACTTTGCTTTGTGAAAGTGGTAGCTCCTCAGTATCAAAGGACAGACCAACACATAGCATGTTACAATAGTCCTGCTGAGTGGTGATTAAGGTTCAACTAATTAAAGCGCATCATCTCCTTTGGCAGAGATGCTAGATTAGTAAATCAGGAAAATACATAAATATAGCAGTATGCAGAGCATGCCCTTCCTGCTAGATCAGATAGGATGGGCAGAGACGATTAGAGACAGTTGATCCAATTAATTGTTTTAAAATCATTTAGTCATTCTGATTGGTTTGAATGGTTTCATCTGCTTGAGTTGGGAACTGAAAGCTACCTAGAGAAAAATAGTTGTTGGTATAGAAATTCCATAGAGTCACAAAGTGAGACATATGGAGTACAAGGTACTCAAAGACACTAAAGCACTAAATAAACCTAATTTGGCACTTTGCTGGGAGTTTCCATAATTACTTCTCAGTCTCTGTGTAATGATTTCAGCTCACAATAATCACATTTTACCACTGCCTTCTAGTAAGCATATAACTGAGTTCTGCTCCAAATGTTTTCTCTCGAGATATGTGGGAGATGATGACTCATTATTTCACAGCTCTACAGTACAGCATGTGCAAGCTTTATTACTTTCAGTAACTGTGGCATAACCATGATTGTGTCTTTCTACACATAATCATAGATATGTATGATAACACATAATCATGTCGAATATAATGATTGGATATTATTATCGGCAGAAGATAAAATCTACTTCCAGTCTCACAACCAATAAACCCAATATGAAGGAATGGTGAGGAAGAGGAAAATATTTGAATAAAAAACAGAAATTTCTCTAGATATTAGATAGTGACCAATTGGTTTTCTATTTCCACAAATTTATTCCTTGGAGGCAGGGAACACAGCTTCTTAGTGGCTGATGCCATGGATCAGATTATGGATTCTTGTGATGTGTTTTAACATGTCCAGAATTTTAAGAACCCAATGTCATCCAGTCCCTTTAGACCAGAGATATCAAACTCAAGGCCAGCAGGACAGATTCAGCCTGCAGGGTGCTCAGATCTGGCCCTTAGGGCCACCCTGGAAACAGCAAAGGACTGGTGCATCTGCCAGCGAAAACAGGCTCCCGAGCTCTGCTTTTGGTTGCGCCGGCTCCTACAATCCTCTGCCAATGAAAACAGAGTTCAAGAAGACTATGGGCAGAGGATTGCAGGAGGCTGTCACGGCTGAAAACAAAGCTCCCGAGGGCCTCCTGAGCTCTGTTTTCACTGGCAGAAGGTTGCAGGAGACAGTCACACCCAAAAATGGAGCTTGGGAGCCTGTTTTCGCTGGAAGAAGCGCCCCCGACTTGAGTGATGTTGAGCTGACCACACCCATCCTGGCCAACCCCACCCTCCCCCAAGGTCAAACACAACCCTGTTGTGGTCGTCAATGAAATTGAGTTTGCCACCCCTGTTTTAGACAGTCCCACTAATCCCTTATACTAAGTGCGCTTCTTATGCCTAACACTTTATCCCTCCTCAGATGAAATATTTTCATCTATCTCACACGTGTAGTTACACATCAATGTGTAGCGATCCCTGATAGTGATCGTTGGATCAATGGAAAAGCTGAATGTTCAGATTGGAGCTAATGCTACCCGAGTTCATTCTGTCTGTCTGTTTGTCTGTGTAAGTTCTGAAGGAAGGGAAACCAGAGGAACAAGTAAATGTGGATTTGAAAATTCTACTACTTGCCATTATGAAATAAAAATACTTTCAGGTAAAGAACTATAAAAGGCCCTTGCCATCTGCTCCTTCTTGATTACTATAGAGCTCATAAAAGAAACTCCATACTCCTAATTTCATGACTTCCTGTACACAACCTTGAGTTTCTAACACTTAATCTAAAGAAGACAAGGATGTATGTTTCATCTTCAACTAAGCATAGCCTTTAATGAAAGAAGAAAACTGACCTCGAGTTCAAAGGAATAGAAGAGTTTCCTTTTCAAGAGCATTTGCATTTCTCTTATGCAACTAACAACATTAAATTTTAATGCTGATCTCATATGCAAATGCAAAGCAAACCAAAACAGCTGAGCCTGAGGACCAACAGCAGCAACTTGGGAGGGGGGCGTTCCTGCCTGCTCAACAATCCGTGGTCTGGAAGCAGTCAAACAGAGCTTCAAGGATAAGCTGACAGCTCAACTTGTTGCAGATTGATGTATTCCTGAACACATTGCTGGAGATTTAGAGTGCATAATTTAAGTAGATGAATCTTATTTGGCAGAAGCATCTCAACCAAAGAGAAAAGGAACTGAGCCAACGAAAGAAATCCCTTTACATTTATTTACTTTGGAATGTCACTTTCACAGTTTAAAATAAAGGAATGAGAACTAGTAAGTTTCATTCTTGTTTGTTTGGAAAAGAGAAATGGCCATCTGTTCTGCTGGAGGTGTTAATTTGGTTAGTAAAAGGAAATTTACTGAATTATTAACAGTTACTAGTGTGTTGGTCACTGTGTTTATTTTGCTTAAATTTAAGCAGTAATTGGACTATCACAGGTTGTACTTTTGCAACCTGTCAATGGAGGATAATACTTTATGTTTATTTTAAAGTATACTCTAGTTTCTGGAACCTTATGCCAAATTTGATATTTTTTTATAATACTACAGATTCTTCCTTCACTGGCTAGCATGCTGTCTCAGTAATTTGCAAGAAAAGGATTGAACCACAGGGAATATTTTGAATTTTAACTGCGTGTTGTAGATGCTGTCACAGTTTGACAGGCATCGGAAATTATAGCCTGTTGTAATGTGTGCATTAGTGAATATGCCCAGTTACAAAATATCCATTTATCAGGATCCAAATGACACTTTTCAAGCAAATAATGGAGTGCAGATACTCATCCCATTCAATTTTCTCAGAATGCCTCTAGGTCTATATGGAAACCGGAGGCATTCTTGAAAATTAAAATATTGCTAGAGGCGAATGCTGCTTTGCTTTATAACATATAAAAATCAAGTGTGAAAGGTAATCTGATGGACACCATACTGGCCATTCCCTTAAGTAATTCTATTCATTGATTTATTCAAAACATTTATATAGCCATCCATCTTATATAACCACCCATCTGGGTGGGTCCAAATTTTAAACAGTTAAAATAGCATCAATTAAAAAACAGCATAATATCTATTAAAGCCATAAACATTAAAAGGTTGGCACCAAAGTTAAGCTTCCAATACCCTTGTTAAATCCTCTTATCCATCTCAGCCTATCCCAGGGTGGATGGAACCAGGTCTTAAGTGGTTTTTGGAAGGCTAGGTGGGTAGGTAGGCTAGGTGCAGTGGTGGGTTTCAAATTTTTTTAGAACCTCTTCTGTAGGTGTGGCCTGCTTTGTGGGAGTGGCTTGCCGGCCATGTGACTGGGTGGGAGTGGCTTGCCAGCCATGTGACTCAGTGGAAGTGGCCAACTTGTAAAATGTGGTGAAACTCACTTAACAACGCTCTTGCTTAGCAACCAAAATGTTGGCTCAGAAACTCTGGCATTTGAAGCACACAAGTCTTAAAGCTGTCAAGTTATAAGACCCTTGCACCCCTAACCTTTTAGGAAAAAAAACCCAGGGATGTTCAAACTTGGCAGCTTTAAGACTTGTGGACTTCAACTCCCAGAATTCTTCCTCTCGCTCTTCATCTTGATGATGTGTGGACGGGTGGGGGTGAGGGAGCTGGAACCAGTTCTAAATGGCACTGTAGATTAGTGGAACCTCTTTTATAGAAGAGGTTAGAACTGGCAGGAACCCACCCCTGGCTAGCTGGGTCTTCCACAGAGCAGGGACTGCCATAGAAGAAACACACTCTCTAGATCTCACCAGATGGCAATGTTTAAAGGAAGGGGGCACCTCCACCCTATCTGATTTATTAGAATGGATAGATAGATATCCTTAGAGAGAGGCAGTCTAGCAGGTAATTTGGCCCTGTGCTATATATGGTTTGAAATGGCAATAACCAGCACTTTGAATTGCAATAAGAAAGAAACAGGGAGCCAATACAGCTCATACGATAGAGGAGCATATGGATAAACTTAGGGGCACCTATCAATGCACACACATTTTTAATCAGTTGTAGCTTCTGGGTAGTGTTTTTTTTTTAAATCAATAGCCCTATTAATTCATATTTAACAAATTCCTAAAAACATTTTCTCACTGAAATACAAATAAACAATGATAAAGGCAATCAATAAACTATCACAGAGATAGACACCGAAAAGGAAATGCAAAAATATACCTGTAAAATTGTGGATGAGAGAGATGTAAAGAAATGAGAAGAAAGGACTAAGAGAAATTCACTCCTGTTTTATAACAGGAACCATGAGAAAAAGAGAAGAAAAAAATTTATGCAGGCAAGTGCGTGTGCATCAGGGGTGGGTTCCGGCCTCCATTACTACCGGTTCAGTAGTAAAAAGAAATTGTGTGATCCGCGCATGTGTGCATTTTCATTTAAAACTATCTGAGCATGCACACATTAAAAATGGATAAAATTATATTTTTTGATGAAGATTGTTCTGCGCATGTGCAGAAGAGAAAATCAAGATGTCATCACCGATCATAAAACTGATACGGTCATGTGTCTGCGGGAGTTACTACCTATTCGGTAGAACCAGACCGAATAGGTAAAAACCCACCTCTGGTGTGCATGTTGTGTCTGAGTCCATGTGCATGTGTGTGGATGCATACATGTGCAGGCAGTGATAGTATTAAGGTGAGATGCCCAGAGTTGCTATGAAGATCATGAAGTCTCTACTCAATCTACCAGACTTCTATCTTCTGGAGGAAGAATTTAAGAAATGCATTAAAAATGGAGATGCAGCCATTGAAGCTGCTGAAGTTGGGACAGCTCCAGAATGGAAGGAAAGTGGGAGAGAAAGTGTGTTGAATTGGTGAGAAAACTTTTATTTTTAGAGAAGAGATCACCCCAAAAAACCAAAGTTAAATTAAAATTGAAGACAGAAGAGAGTAAGCGGCGAGATTAAGCCAGAATTAAACTTAGTGTGTTATCTTTTTTTCTTTTTTTCTTTTTACGAATGCAATCTTTACAAATGTTTCCTACTTTTTAAATTGGATTGGTTAATTTTTCTTGTACTTTTCATGCTATTTTTAATACTTATGGATTAAGAATTTCTTTTTTTTTACAACGCTTGATTGGATTGTTTTTCTTTTTAGAACTTTTCTCCTTATGTTTGGAATACAAAGAGGGATGTAAAAGCAAAGGAAAAAGAAGTAACACAAAAAAGCCTTGGAAGTTATAGTGGCAGTGTTTATAAGTTGGAAGAATGGAGCAACATGAAAAAGAAATATTAATATTGCAAATGATTATTCTAGATATGTATTAAAAATAATAGTAACAACAGAGAATATTGAGAAGAGAATGGAGAATATAGAACACAGAACAGGAAAAATAGATGGAAAAATTGAGAATACTTATCAAACAATGATGAAAGTTGAGGACAGAGTTCTAAAAATTGAAGAAAAAGATGAACAAAGAGATAAGAAAATTGTTGGTATTGACAATAAACTGAGCATGGTTGGAAATGATAAGAGTGGAATATGGAAAGGGGAGATCGACAAATTGGAACTCTATCTCAGACTTCAAAATATAGAAGAAGAAAAGGGAGAAAATTTGACAGAAGTAATGAGAGAAATTTTGGCAGAAGCATCAGTGATAACCAAAGACAAGCTGATGGAAGGAACAGATGGAGGGTCTCAAGTTTTTACAAGATATGCAATGAGCAACAAGTTGCTAAGAGAAGTCCATATAAGACTTACCAAGAAAGCAATCAGAACACTAATACTACAAATGGCAAGAGATATAAGATTCACTACTACTGGAAGGACACAGGATGATGTAATGAAAGGTCATAATAAAAATTAAGTTAAATTTAGTTAAATTTAGAGTATTATGTATAAAATGAAGTGATAATAGTTATAGTCAAATAAATGAGTAATAATGATAATAATGCATACACACACACACACACACACACACATACACACCAGATTGATAATATGAAATTTTATACAAATTGTAAATGAGGACTATGAGAGGATGTTTAAAAGCCTTATTAAATATAAACATTTTTATAAAGAATATGTAAAGATGTAATATTGTTGGATGATTTTAGGAGGAGGTAATGAAATGCCATAATATAGATTTACTTTATATTTAGAATATTTTATATAAAAGGTTGTAATAACAGTTATAGTCAAATGAATGTCTAATAATCATAATAAAGTCTCCCTTTATTTATTTATCAGCACAAATAAAACACACACACACACATATATATGTATATGTATGTATATATATATGTGTGTGTATATATATATATGTGTGTATATATATGTGTGTGTATATATATGTGTGTGTGTGTGTGTGTATATATATATATATATATATATATATATATATATATATATATATATATATATATATATATATATATATATATGAGAATGATGATATGATAATTTGTGTAAATTGCAAGAGGGGACTATTGTGAGAAAGCACAAAGTTTTGTAACCAATCGACATACTGTATGTAACTGGAGGATGATTTTTATGTATTGTGTGTGTGTCTATGTCTGTTTGTTTTATGTTTGTTTAAACATAATGAAAAATTATTTAAAAAGTGGACATAACTATCTAATACTACCTCACAACAAAGTTTCCCTCTAGCCTTCTTTCACTCTGTTTTGGAACCATGACAGAGAGTAGAATCCACTTACTGTTTAACTGTCAAGTTGCTGAGTAATTGCTATTATACTAGTTCTGCCTTCACAGATTTCAGTTTTAAATGAAGCAGACAAGGCATCAAAGAGCCATATAGCATCCTAGGAAGATTTCCACTGTGAAGAATTCCAAATCTCTGTTCAAGAATGTCTAACCCTATTAGCTTTGCCTCAAAAAACAATGAAGGTAAGTAATAAACTGTTGACATCCATTTTTTCATCTATTCATTTCATATACTAAAGGATAGAACAGGCATCAGCAACCCTTGGCTCTTTCATCCCTCTGCTGCAGCTCCCTGTCGCCAATCAGTTCCACAATTGATAGGGCTTTCGGTTAGGACAGATAGAGGAAAAAGGATGCCACGCTAGGAGAATACTCTATGGTGGGGGAACTGGATTTCTGGTTGGCTCCAGAATTGAACAGGGAGCTTCTGGTTAGGACCTTTTTGGCTCTTTGAGTGTTTAAGGTTGCTGACCCCTGGGATAGAAGGATGGTGCTAATGAATAAGTCTCTGGCACTGAGCATCTGGGTTGCCATTGTTTCATAGGAAAAAAATAAAGCATAGGGAAGATGGTGCTAGCCCTAGATTGATCTAGTGTGATCCAGTCAGGCTGAAGGTATATGGAACCAAGGATGGAAGAAGCAAGGGCATCTGAAAGCAAACAGAGGTACTGGAGGAAATGGGGACCAAATAACATGTGTAAGAAGAAATGACCAAAGCATGGTGCTCAACGGAAACATGGAATATGGAAAGGAGGGGAGAAATTATCAGGACCAAAAATGATACTTGTAAGAAAGGTAAGAGACACAAAACTGAAATAGCCAATGTTTTGCACCTGATGTTGAGGTCTGCCATGACATTCTGCAATGGCTTTAAAATAAAGCATGCATTTCCCTTTTAGCCCACAGTTTCATCTTCTTTATTGGATATTATGAGCCGAGGTGGCGCAGTGGTTAGGGTGCAGTACTGCAGGCCACTTCAGCTGACTGTTATCTGCAGTTCAGTGGTTCTAATCTCACTGGCTCAAGGTTGACTCAGCCTTCCATCCTTCCGAGGTGGGTGAAATGAGGACTCAGACTGTGGGGGCAATATGCTGACTCTGTAAACCGCTTAGAGAGGGCTGAAAGCCCTCTGAAGTGGTATATAAGTCTAACTGCTATTGCTATTGCTATATGTAAACTATGCTTTTGGTTGCCCAATCACACAAGGTTCTAATTTGCACATTAGCCAAACCTCTGTATAATCAATCACAAGCTACAATGAACTGGGCTCACACAGCATGCTAAATTATAAACCAGGACCTGCAAGCCACATTAGTTCAGCTCACATAACACTCTGAGACAAAGAAACCACATGATGAAGGAGACCAGCCAAGATTTTCAGTACCATATGTCTGTCTTTTACTTTATCTTACACAAAAATAATATATTACTGTGTTTTCCCAAAGACAGGGCATTGTTTACTTTTAACCCCCGAAATAAGTGCTTGGCCTTATTTTCAGGGAGGTCTTATTATTTTTGAGGTGCAGGAGGCCCCTTAACCTCGGTCCATGGCCCATGGATCACCTGATCCAGAGAGGGCCAGAAGTTCTGTCTTTGTTTCTGGCACGCTCTTGCCAGCCCTAGTGTTCCTGGGCCTGTCACTCTTTTTGCAGCTGCCACTAAGAGAAGGGGCGCAATACCTAGGGTTTTCGAGAGCAGCCTCCGCAAGGCTGTTCCACGTGGATGGCAGGTGCATGGGTGGGGGGCGCATGGGGTATGTACCCCCTTTGGCAGGGACCCGCTGCACATGCGTTTAAATATTTTAGGGGAGTTTATTTTGGGGGGAAGTTTAACATTAAGTTTAACATTTACTTAAAGTGTGTTGAATTTTTACATTATTTCAGTTTTATAAACCTGGATCAATTCAATGTTTCTTTTCTGGAAGCGCTAGAGTCATATAGGATCTACTGGTATGACTTCATGGGCAAAATGTCCATGTCAGGCTGCACATGACCTTAAAGACAAAGATTCAAGGACACAGCTCTTTGCTAGGATAGTTTTCTCTCAGTTACTAACTAGGGAAACTGTAATTAGAGCCAAATCCAGCAAGTGCCAATTATATGCTTCAAGCAGAGCATCTCTGTCTCTACATTCCTCCATTTTCAGGTTCAGATCTGACACCCCTTATCCATCTGTGCATTCAAATGGACTAAGAGCTAGGCATGGCTTTCTGGGAGGGGTAATTGACTTCCAGGCATTGTTACTATAATGGATCTGTATGATCTTAGGTTCTTTGAATCCAATTTTGATCTTTTCATTCCTACCTGCCAAGCTAGTATTGTGGTTTTGTAATGTCAGGGTTTCAGTGTTGTGAGGTTATTCATTCCAAACCTTTGGACAAGTGCAGTTCCAAAATCTAATAAGTTACTGAGTTACTTTCACTGTGAGAAAACTCTAATTAAACTTATTGCACTAATTCACACCACTTCCCCAGCATGAAGGATAGGTATGGCAGAACCGTGTCTGTAACAAATGATCCTTTGAAAATAGCATCTTAGCCAGCAGTATTATAAGGAAAAAGTGAGAAAATGGAAGAGGCACCATTCTTTCCTCTTATATTGCTGTTGATAAATTTATACAAAGCCGTATTGTATGAATATATTTTTCCTCAACGAATTGCAGGTGTAGCACTGTTATTGTCTATCTTCCTGTTATTTTTCTTTTGTATATTTTTCCGTACCACGTAATGCACTGTGACAGGTCATTTCATGCATCATTTAACACTATGCATTTTCATCCCCCCCCCCTTTGCCAAAATTGTATCTGAAAATTGGGGAAATGCAGATGTAAAAAGAACTGAATAAACCGCAATCTATTTGCCAATACAAAGTCAGGCTGAATAATCAATGTGGTGCAGGGAACACTTTCCATTTTTCTTGAAGGACGTCTTGTCTGTATTTGGCACGCCATAGAAAAAGGTGGGGGGAAAGGGAAAAAGATCCTATGAAGGATTATGTGGCAGCACATAAAAAACCAGATGTGCTGTGCAGTAGGATGGTTGGGAGAGTAATAAAATACTGTCCCACCATATTCTTTTTTTAGGATTTTTATTCAGGCTATTCCTGAAGAGCTGAGATTTAAATAAAAGACAGACCCTGCCCCTCAAGCAAGATCCATACTGCAGAGAATGGCAAAGAGGAAGAGAGATGACTGTAAATTCTGTGGTGCTGAGCAAAGGTTGCTGATCTGGAAGAGAGGACAAGCAAAGGACAAGGAACATCTGAAAGTGAATGCATCAATACAGTGACAGAATATGCAACGTATGGTGAAAAGAATATATCAAACTCTTCCAGAGAAAAAAGATACAAGCTAGTGGCACTCATCTTCTCTTCCAATCCAATTACCTGCCCAATACATCAACTGGGTGTCCTTGGTCTAGAGTGGGGTTGTTAAAACTGGTGGCCCTTGGGCATCACACAGGCTATGCCCACTCCAGGTCCACGAAGGAAAATAAATATTGCGATACATCACATGACAGCAAGGTGACATGGCGAGTTTGACACCCGTGGCCTAGAGCCATTAACCTAGTACTATATATACACAGAATAAGCCTATGTTTGTTAAAAGGTTGGTAATGGACAAGAGTGCAGACTTGACATGTTTCCCCGAAAATAAGACAGGGTCTTATTTTCTTTTGGCCCCCGAAATAAGCACTTGGCCTTATTTTCAGGGAGGTCTTATAATTTTGGATGTGCAGGAGGTGGCAAGCATGGTTACCTCATGGCTGCTGCTGTGTTGCAATATTTTGGGGAGGGCTTATTTTTTGGGGGAGGGCTTATTTTAGCACATGAGCTCAAAAGCCTGATTGGGCTTATTATCTAGGGAGGTCTTATTTTCAAGGAAACTGGGTACCAATACACAGATATATAGCTGGGATCATTTTTCCTCAATAAATAATTGAACGAGTATAATGTTTTTGACCCACATTTAATTGGGTTTGCTTCATAGTTTTAGAACTTGTGTGGAGAACAGATTGGGTTTTAGGTCTTGTTTATGCAGAAATATTGAACATTAAAAAGGGTTCACAAACTTTTAAACACCACTGTCAGGCCTGAATATTTCTAACATGAGTTGAATCTGTCATCCAGTGAGATTTAATAAAACTGGCTTGTTGAGGACCTCACATCTGAGACAATGCTTTTTGTAAGGAACCATGCTTAACTTTACTCAGTGATGACCCCTGGCTCTTTGAAAGAGCTAACTCTCAGATCTCCCCCTATTATGTTTTTGAAGAGTCATGAAAACATACAGACAGGCTTTTAGGTATGCTCAAAATTTGCTGCCTGAATGGCAACACTTAATGACCTTTTTGTTGTTATGGTTACATAATTGATTTTTTTCTGTTTTAAAGTTATGTTATTAATTGTAAGCTTTTTCAGTCTCTGGAAATGCAGCAGCATGTAAGCTAAAGTAATATATAGGCAATGGAGGGTTCCCGTATCCCCAAATGCACACTGAACAAAATTTAGAACTATATGGGATGCTTTTAAACCTTTTTTCCCTGGAAACAGGAAAAAAATATTGCAGAAGCCTGGAAAAGTATGTGAAGTAAACTTCACATTTGTATGTGAGAAAACATACTTTAATACTTAGAAATGTTTATAGGTCAGTAAAACTGGAAGTTTTTACATTATATGCTTCTGAAGTGGAATGCCCATAAAACATATTAAACAGACCCCTTTGAAACAGGAAGTAAAAAAAAATCCAATGTTTTTCATTTAAGCAATTGAAATAGTATAATATTTACCATTAAAGACTACATGATATGTAATGATTCAGGAAGAATTTAATTTTCAGTTTTAGATATCTGTATTTGCCTTTATAGTTTTAAGGTAGAGATACTAGGTGAGCAGACTTTGCCCTCCCCTAAGTAGACTAAACATTCAAAACATTTCTGAAACTCATCTGTATCTAGATCTTTAATACTGCAGATAATACCCCCTTTTTACAACCTGTAATCCCTTAATTTGGGACAGAGTCAGGGCAACTGGATGGAGATGAGATTTACTGGCCGGATGCCCTTCCTGATGCCACATGGAGTTCACAGCAAATTTTTTTTTTTGCATATCTGCCTAGGATTAAACTCTCAACTGTCCAAGTGGGAGATAAGGGTGTCTTCACCACTAGGCCACCAAGACACTATTGCAGATAATATTGGAACCATTTAATTCTGTGAAATCTAGACAGGCTCACATGATAAAAAAAGTAAAAAGAAACCTCTGGTCCCCATATGGTTTCAAATATTTTTATAACAAAATAAGTCTTTTGAAAATGAATTATTTCCCTTATCATTTTAGATATAGAGGAAACCTATGCCTGAAGAGCTTTAATAAGATTGAAGCTGGTCATTCAGTATCTCCTACTGGATAACAGCTAATAAAACATCAAAAGTGAAAATACTTGGCTTTCTGATAAGTTTGTCTGATAATCAAACTACTTTTTAAATCTCTGTCAACCAAATAACAAAGAAGAAAAACTGGGAACCTGTGCGACAACCACCCTCAATTATGGAGGGAACCATAATCAACCCTACCCCCAATGATCAAGTTCAATATGAAGGTGATTGCCCTGAGATATTTGATGTCTAAAACTAATAAAACTTTATGTGTTAAAATTAGGTTCATGAATTGTACTCATAAACATATTGGTAGCTAGTGCAATGCTGTGGAAATGATACTATATGGCTGTAATAGGTCATCTATGATGCCATCTATGTCAAAATTGAACAGACTTCTCTCAAGGGGGGGATATGACATCATCTATCTCCCCTCTACAATACAATCCTTTCAATAGTTCCAAGAAGGCTACACACCCATTTGTACTACTCAGCAGACCCTGATAACACAGATAAACTTCCAGGTGGCCAAAAATGACTCTCTAAAAGAATGAAAGCTGTCTGCAAGGAATATAAATCCTTCCATTCCCCACTATCCGATCAACGCTGAAGAAGCTTCTTGGATGAGAAGTGAAATGTCTTCAAAGAAAAGCAAGAAAGCCCAGTTGCCTCTTGAAAAAGCAACTGTATTTCTTTTGAGATGGCTGTAATAATCATCAGCTGCTAGGCTGTTTAGCTGCTCCTAATCACAGTTTTGAAAGCCAGAGCCATGTAAAGCACATTTAGTATTACCAGAGAGGCAATAAAGGCACGAGACACTGTTGCCTGGGCCTTTTGCTCCAAGAAGGCCACACCAGTGCCCCAGTCAAAACTTCACAAACGTTTCCCACAGCCACCACCTACACATCTAAACAAAAGTTGTGAATCCAGGACAACATCCCAGTAGTGGATCTGCTTCTTCAGGAGGGAATGCAACTTCACTCAGCGTTGAAAGTTTTGGACAAATAACATTTCTGCATAGTTCAACAATATATATATACACATACAAACATGCACACACACACACACAATTATTAGTTATTATGGATTATAGTATTATGCATAGCTATTATAGGCAATTTATCTAGATAATTTTGTCCAAGAAAAAAGAAATACAGTTGTGGATGATAATTATGGAAGAATTGGGAGAGAAAAACCAATGGGATAAATAATACTTTTTTGGATATGATATAATAGTTCAAGTATTCAGAAACTGGAAAGTCAGATTCACATGGCTGCACTGTCCACAGTAATGATACTTCAGTTACATAAGATATAAAGAGTTAAATATAGAAACTAAAAATATTTTTTTCTCCAAGGATAAATTACTTCATTATATAACAAGGAAAGTACACTGAATAAGCCGCTTCTAAAAAAAAAAAGATTCAGCCTCCTTAGGCATTACAGTTATTCTTTTATTATTTTATTAGCCAAACTTAATGTACTTTAATTACATTTCTTTATTTTTTTACAACCATACTTTATATTAAGCATTAAGCATTTTTGTACACCACCACGAACTATATAAAAGAAAGTTGGGATATAAATTAAATAAATTAATCATTGTTTTCAGCAGTCATACTGATATTGTGTTAATTTGTTTAATGGTTAGCTGCCTTTTAAGCAGAAAGGTGAGATATAAATAGTAAATTTAAAAATAACTGTATTTTAGCATAATTACATATCTTAAAATATAGGGTAAAATAAAGACAAAAAATAATTAGACAATTTTGCTTGTCATTGTCAAGTACTTTGTTGGAAAAAGCAGGGCTGTATTACCAAACTACCAAAGATGAACATGTCATCCATGTTTCTCTGATAAATAACACCACTATCAACAATCTCATATGTTGCTGAATGCAAGATACAACTTCCAAATAAGGTTGGTGAATGTGAGTATTAAGCTAACAACCAACAGTTCCAAGGCAGGAAATCCAGTTTAAAATAACACCATTCTGCTTTAAGGCCATAGAGCACAGAACAAAAAGTCTAAGAAGGTATACCAGGAAGAAAGGCATCAGCCAAGAGTGTAAGATGATATAATATGGCAATCAACTATTCATATGGCTTCACTGTAGTATACAGGAAAGATTCTTCTCTAACCATGCTGAAGCCCTTAGCGGAATTCAAGCATAGCGCCTGAGCTGAGGTGTGTCTACTGCTGAATATCTGAAAATTTCTGCTGAGATCCTGATGCTACATCACAAATGTCCTTCTGTCTAATGCAAATTATGAAGAACCTGATGGGGAAGCAAAATTTGCAAATTAATAGAGATGCTTTAAGAACCAAGAGTAGCCAGCTCAGCTTTGAATCAGTAACAATGAGCAGGATAATTATAAAGAATGCCCAACATGCTGCAGCCATTTTACTGCAGAGAGTCAGTTCTATGGGGAAGCCCTGTTCTTTAAAACTCTGCTTTTCCATGGGGTGGGGATGATCTTATTTCAGGGAATCCAGAAATGGAGAAAACTGGAGTGGAGTAAGCAGCAGGGTGATCCACTCAGCTTAACTAGCAGAACGGAAACGCAGCTCCATTGGTCTCCTTTTCAACCCACTCCCAGCAACACACCTTACTGTTCTTTCTATTTCAGGCTCTATTATTTGTCACTTTCCTCATTTCAAGCATATACGAATGTGTAAATATTTCTCCTGGGAAATGTGGCTGTGTTCTTTCCATGCAAAGTAAGATTGCAAGATTCAGGCATTGAAGTGTTACATAGAATGTGAAAACAGCCTCAGGACATGTACGAATGCATCTGTTTGTTGTTGTCCTTATGTAAGCAGTCTATTTTCCAATTCCATCAATTGCATAATGGTCAGCATATGACTAAAAATGCAAATTAGGAAATGTGGTCTCCTGCCATGATCTTACTCTTCTCTGTTCATTGTTTGAGTGCAGGAAATAGCAGGTACATGTTTTCAAAATTAACGATGCTGGTTCAATAATGCTACATTGGCTAGCTGGACTTGAAGTAGACCGGAACAGGAATTTTTAACATGAGCAGGATTCACTGACTCCCAATATATAGCAATTTAAGAGCAAGTAAAGTTACCAGGTTTCTTAACACACTTATAAGATGCAGGATTTATGGAACAAAGGATAACAATTACTGGAAGCTTGGAAACATGTTCATTCAGAAGATGTTGGCCATGAGAAATACAATCTCTATGCTGTAACTTAAGATTCACAGCTGCAGCTCAGCAAGACTGGATGACTATAATTTCTATAAAATGTACAGATAATTTCATTGTGGAAAACTAGTTTTAACTGTTAATTAAATGCGTGACCCTTGGCATTTCTAACATCATGGTTTTTATAATGTCAGGTAGTAATGTAGTGCTTGTCCCTTGGTAACCAAACAGTTGCTATGTACAACCCTACCATATTGACAATTCTGCATGCCACATCTGTACTCTGTGTACCAGCCCAGTGCACTGCTCTCCTTTCTTGGATTACAGCTTCAAATCAGGATGCCAGCATTTTATTTTATTGAAGTCTAAAGTGTACTTCTCAAAAATTAATAAAGAATAGCAATAGCAGTTAGCATTAGCAGTTAGACTATATACCGCTTCATAGGGCTTTCAGCCTCTCTAAGCGGTTTACAGAGTCAGCCTATTGCCCCCAACAATCCGGGTCCTCATTTTACCCACCTCGGAAGGACGGAAGGCTGAGTCAACCCTGAGCCGGTGAGATTTGAACAGCCGAGCTGCTGAACTGCAGTCAGCTGAAGTAGCCTGCAGTGCTGCATTTAATCACTGCGCCACCTCGGCTTGGATGGAAAATTTTAGTCTAGGATGGTGGAAAATTACATTTCAGCTATCTCAACATGGGCCACTTTTGTTTTCAGACCTCATCACTGTTCAAATTTAACAAGAGACTGACAATATTGCAGAATTATTATCTCACAAGGCTTATATTTTTTTGATTAAAATCATACTCCCTTTACAAATTATTGCTGGGAATGAAGTCATCTAGAAAAGAAGTGGAGCGAGGGCAAGAATGATGAGAAGGAAGAGCAAATTGGAATTTCTTATCACCAGAGCAGTAGAATTTTGTCACAAGACAAGAACAGCAGGAAAAGCAGCATATACCTCACCACAATGCAGGCTAATTCTATGAATTGATGGGAGAAAGCTGCTCTTGATAAGTGCCAGTGGAAGCATTCTGCACCTGTGTGATCGGAGCACCAAGGCAAATTGGGGTACATAGAAACTGACTGATAAGCCATCATATGTGGATCTGAATGCAGTCCTTATAGTTTTGTTACTTAGATAAAATTTAAGTTTCCTAACCTGAGCTGAATTTTCCAGAGTTTTGGAATATGTGTAGTAACATCAGCAGCAAACCCTAGCATTGCACATGAGTGTTACTATCACACCAGATACCTTGTATCACTTATTCAAGTACCTAAAAAGAGAAATCACCTGTCCTGTAATGAAGAATATTCAGAATACAGAATGCAAATGTACGCATAAAATGCATACTGTTTAATCCTGAAATCTCTTTTTAACATCGGAAATCAGGCACTTCGACTTAATTCTCTCCTTTGTTTTTTTTAATCCCATTTACTTAAAGAAAAATCCAATGAAAGAGCAATCATTGTGCAATTCCACTGCAGTTTTGCAGAGCTTCTATTTCTCTGGTAACTGGACTTGAAAGTGAGATCTGAAATGGTGGGTATATTGCAAGAAATATAAAGAAGATGTGATTTAAAAAATATGTGGCTTCACTTGAACAGACACCTAATCCCTACAAGTACTTCTTTAACATGTGTGGAAATCCAGGAAAGCTGATACATGCCGAGCACCATGGGACCTAAAATCAGATAGATCCAATATGGCTAGATGCAAGAGACCTGGGGTTCTACTGATTGTGAAATGAGAGGTCACAATCATTCCTATAGATGGGGAAATCTAGCCTACATAAAATACAGTGGAGTATTTTAAGGAACATGTACCCGATTCCCTTCTTGCAATGTAGAACATTTTTGACTTCTGCACATGTATCAATAGCCAACTGAAAATTTTTAACAGCTTTTAAGCCAATACAATTCAGGTCAGAAGAGG
Source organism: Thamnophis elegans (assembly GCF_009769535.1). Classification (NCBI taxonomy): domain Eukaryota; kingdom Metazoa; phylum Chordata; class Lepidosauria; order Squamata; family Natricidae; genus Thamnophis; species Thamnophis elegans. The sequence continues at coordinate 114,350,204 of NC_045541.1, read as the reverse complement.
ACATATATTAAAACGAATGCTTGATAATCTCACACAGAACATTGGAATTAGCAATAGCAATAGCAATAGCAGTTAGACTTATATACCGCTTCATAGGGCTTTCAGCCCTCTCTAAGCAGTTTACAGAGTCAGCATATTGCCCCCAACAATCCGGGTCCTCATTTTACCCACCTTGGAAGGATGGAAGGCTGAGTCAACACTGAGCCGGTGAGATTTGAACAGCCGAACTGCAGAACTGCAGTCAGCTGAAGTAGCCTGCAGTGCTGCATTTAACCACTGCGCCACCTCAGCTTATGAGAACTGGGAAATCTTTACTTCCTGGGGAAAACTGATCAAGAATTCAAAATCAGATTATGATTAATTTTTCAGACAGACAAGCCCTTCACAGGACAGAGAACATAGGACTGTTGGGTGTAGCACAAAGATTAGAAGTTAGGAACTGTCATGTTTGGGTGAGATCTTGGAGATGGCCAGACAGCAGTAGAATGTGGCAGCATACAATATAAGTAAAGTAAATAAGTAGGTAAATAGATATTTATTTTTACATAACTAACATGGTTTGGAGAGAAGGAGAAGATTACATCCATTGGCCTGGCATTCCTGTTCCTGGCTTTCCATTCATTAGTGGTTAGACTAGAATTGGAGAGATGCATATTGAAGTCTGTTTTCATTCATTGAACGCTCATTAAATAACTTTGGCTCTGTCATTCTTTCAGACTCAATCCAAACTGCATCACATCCTGAACCTCCTGGCATGATAAGCATATCCAGGGGAGAGTTACTTACTTGGGTACACTTATTTTTATTATCTTCCCAAGCAGTGTTGGGACTAGCAAGATAGGTAACAGTGGAATTATGGCAGTGGAACAGATCTACTCTCCTACTCGACCTTCTGTTACATCAATATGAACTCCTATGAATTGGATTCAAAAACAAACTCCCCAACAACAGTGTGCATAAAGCACTGTATTTGCATTTGATTCTGTGGAGTCCTTGGTGCTCTTTGCACTTGGTTGGTTTCAAATATAGGTGCTCCGAGTTTGAAAATAACCAACTCAGAGAGCACCAAGGACTCCATGTGTCAGGATTCCAAATAGCAGCCAAAAAGTTAATCAGGGTCCAAGGCAAAGTATTGCTCAAAGTTCCAACTTATTAAAAGAGCCTATGGGCACATCTGGAAAAGCCTGAATTTGAAAGCTTCCCGGTTTTCCCCACCTAGTTGAAAGTTCAAGATCTTGCCCCCACAACCACAAGTCCATCACATGGTCCAATCTTCCACTGCCATACTGAAGTTCCACCCATCCAGTTCCGGTCAGGTACAGAGGTGCAAAGACAAAGGATGACCTGGCTTTCTAGAAAGAATTTTGTTATGGCTATTCCTTACATCTCACTCCTTACAATCCCCTCTCCCATTTTCCCACAACAGAAATCCATAGTAGAATATAGAAAGTGTGGCAGGCCAAATATCCAAAGAAAAGATGGCTGCAGGCCTGACACCGTGTTTCAACTCTGGGCTACACATATTCTCTCAATTTGATAGGTCATATTTGATTATCAGTGTGCTCATCTGAGCATGAATCTTGACTGTTTAATTTTCCCTCCTTGATCTTGATCAAGCGAGGAAGAGACCAGAAAGGGAGCTAACACCACCAGTGTACATATCATCCACTTTATTGTAGATCTGTGAAATTGTGTTTCTTTGTACATTAAGACGCCTGTGGTTCACATCTTGATGCTAGTGGTTATTGTTTGACAGCCACACAATCTCTCAAGTATTTTTGCTAATGGGGACCTTACAACAATTCACTGCCTAGGCAGTAATGGCAACACATTTATCTTCTTTCTCTAGGTACTATTGGAATTCATTAGTAACCATTCTCAAGCTGCTGCTGACCCAGTTTAATGCTGAGTAGGAGATTGTACTCCCAACCGTAATTAAAATAAAAAGGACTTTATCACGTGTATATTCATCCAAAGCCCATGACATCTGTTTACACAGCTCCTTTCATATGCCAGAAGTTACTTGAAGTAAATAGAAGCTCTACATAATCCCAATGAAAATCACCTCAGAACAAATACTCAGCTTCTAATAATGAAGGGCCAGACCAATCTGTCAGCTGGTGTTTTCAAGCTAAGAAAAGAGTTCCTGCGTTGCTAGAGCAATTGGCGGTATATTGTACCCATAATGCCTAGCACATTTTTCTTCAGAAATGTCTTCAGTGTAGCAATGGCCAAGGTTAATCCAATTCAGTCTCAGTTTCTCTCTGAGCTGAAAATGAGCCAGGAAAGACTGGATTTTCTCAATATCATTTTATCCATTACATGCCTCAGAGTAATGAGCAACTGTAATGCTGCAAATCTGAACCTTGCTACCACACAATTGCATTACTTCCAGGTCACAGAGTTCCTAAGAAAGTTATTGATCTTGAAGAACTGGCCACAAGTTCCAACTTAATTTCAAATCAAAGTGGTACAATAATTCTTGTTAAATTTATGAGATGACAATCAAGAACAATATTAGATCAAGAATGAGGTATAGCCACATCATTTGATCTCGAGGAAAATCACTTTAGCATCAATACTAATCCTTTTTTCTCTCTGTTTAAATAGTAATTGAGAATTTTCACCTAGAATAAAAGACAAATGCAGAAATATATAAGAAAAGAGACAAGCCCACTATGCATGATAAATTGTCCCTTCATTTTTTTTACATTCCAACTTTGATTAGAATTACCTTTATAACGTCTAGATAATTCTGTGGTATCATTTAATAATACACCATTTATGTTAAAAAAATTAAAAGTCCTTACACAATGTGTATCCAGCCCTTTTATCTGCATTCTCCCCCGTTGATCCAACTGTAGGGGTAATTCGATGTGCTGGAGGCATATTCTAGTATGTACTAGATGGGTTGGATTGCACATGCGTGAGTGCTTTCCCGCCTGGACTAAACGGCCTCGACATTCATCTTCGTGATGTCTTTGAAGTTATCTCACACCTGACATTTGAAGGACTTATGATTGGCCTGAGGCTATGATCCCAAGGGGTGGGGAATGGACTATTCTATATATCAATCGCTTTCGCGCCCTAATTAAGCAGACTTTGCTTCGCAACTGCTCGCTTACCATTTGTAATTAGTAAAAGTACTTTGATTTCCAACACATGGAATCTCTAGCCTTCTTTCCTAATCACATATGGAGTGATGCTGACAAGAAGCAAAGTCTCTTTAAAACCCTTTCCAGGAGATTTACGTCTACCGTGAAGGGAGGAATGTCTTCACCCGATCAGGGAAGAGGAGGGGGCCGCTTGCGATGTGGATACCAGCGGAGCGGGGCCTCCCGAACTTTCGCTTCACGAGCCCGGACCTCCCGACCTCTCACTTCATGAAGATTTGTTTCAACTACAATATCCAGCCAGCCCTGACCCACCCCCACCCCCCACGATGGTCCACTTCGGTAGGACAAAGAGAGGAAGAGACAAGCTGGAATGCAGGGGTCACCCAAAGGCAACCCCGACAACGAACGCTTGGAGACGGGAGCCGTGGACAACCCCAGAGGAGTGAATTACCTGATTATTGGGGACAAAGGTATTTTGGGGAAAGGAGTGGGGAAGATGAAAAAGACTGGAGGGGCTGGGAGCGACAGTACCCACGCGCGGCTTCACCCCCCCCCTCGACCTGCTTCACCCCCTGTGGCTAGAGGTTTTGCTGGACCGGGGGCCCCACCTCCCCGAAGGCACAGGATGGCAAAAATCCCTCCCCTGCCTGTGCGATACAATGGTGATTCTGCTAGCCTGGCCTCTTTTATTATGCAAGTTTTTAATTACATGGAAATTTATGGCCGTGATTTTGAGACAGATGGCATGAGGGTGAGAATGGTTCTCCTATCCTTAGACGGCGAAGCAGCTACCTGGTCCACGGCTTTACATATGTCTGCCTCCCCCCTCTTGGGGGATTTCATCGATTATGGAGGCTTTCCGACAACGCTTTGATGAACCTTTGACTGAGAAGTGGATCAAATTGAAATTTATAACCCTCGAGCAGGACGATAGACCTGTCGCCCAATACATCCAGGAATTTCAGTGTCTGTCCAATATATGAGAGGATGGGGCGAGGACGCCCTTTTGGACAAATTTGCTTCGGGCTTAGATGAAGACATTTATCAGCAATGTGTCAATCGCAACCTGCCCAGACGTTTGACCACTTGGTTTGAACACGCAGCTGACGCTGAGCTCGACTTAATCAGGCTCCGTTGTGCCAAAGAGGAAAGAAAGAAGAGGGAAGGAGAAAGCTTCTAAGAGCACCCCCCTCCAGGCGGCAAATCGCAATTCAAACGACGGGGCGAGGGGAGGGGGGCTCCTTCAGGGCTCTCCAGACCCATAACATGCTCCGTTGCGGAAAGTTGGGGCACACCGCCCACCGACTGTCGTGCTAAATTACCCATCTCCGCCCAACCCCCACCCAAACGTGAGGAGAAGTCTGGCAGAGTCTCCGACAAGAAGAAGAAGGAAGCTGCTTTCGCTGTGGACTCCAGGCCCCCCCGTTTCGCCCAGGCATTGGAGGGAGACACGAACGCCAACTCCTCCTCTTCTGAGGACTCCGATGACGACACATTGCCTCACTGGGTGAGTTCAAACAAAGGGGCCCCATGTTAATCCCCATAGAGTTAAAAGTTCCCCCTGAGGGGCACCCAGCAACCTTTCACGCCTTGCTCGATTCAGGCTGTTCCCGGTCCATGATCAATCCGGCCATGGTGGAAAATTGGGCCTCAAATTGCGCACTTGAAAACCCCGATTGTGTTTTGCAGATAGATGGATCCATTGCAGGGGGGGGACCCGGCCATTTTTTTTACGAGCCCTTGGAGATGAAGATGGGTTCCCATACTGACACTAATTTCTTTTGTGGTTGCGCCTGGCATGGACAGGCACTAATTTTAGGCCTCCTTGGCTCCGGAAGTGGAACCCTCACATAATTGGCGGACAGGCCGCTTGCGCATTCGCACAAAGGAGCCTCCAGAGGGGGAGGGCACTCCGGGGCTACCTATGACTGACGCTCCTGAAGTGGCCGCTAGAGGGCAGGAGAGGATTGAAGGAGAGGAGAAAATTCCTAAAGAGTATTGGGACCTTAAGGAAGTTTCAGCGAAAAGTCTTCCGACAAACTGCCTCCCCACAGGCCTCCGGGACTGCTCTATAGACATCTTACCCGGGGTTAAACTACCAAAAACCCCAAATTTATTCCATGTCACCCAGGAGATGGAGGAAATGCGGACTTTCATTGATAAAAATTTGAAACGTGGATTCATTGAACCGGCTCGCCCAAAGTGGGCTGCCCCTGTACTTTTTCGTGAAAAGAAAGATGGCTCTCTTAGATTATGTTGTAATTTTAAAACTTGAAACGCGATATCAACTCAGAATCTCTACCCACTCCCGTTGATGAAGGACATGTTGGCCCAGCTGGGGAAGGGCCGCATTTTTACTAAATTGGACCTCAGGGAAGCTTACTATAGGGTCCGAATAAAGGAGGGAGACGAATGGAAGACTGCTTTCAACTGCCCTCTTGGTTGCTTCCAGTTCCGGGTCATGCCTTTTGGCCTACAGGGGCTCCTGCAGTCTTCATGCAATTAATCAATGAGATCTTGCACGACCACCTCTACAAAGGAGTTATCGTATATTTAGACGATATCCTTATCTATACTCGCACTTATGACCAACACGTCGCTCTTGTGCGCACTGTTTTGAAAAACTCCGAGCCGCTGATCTTTATGCCAAATTGTCTAAGTGTGAGTTTCACCAAACTAAAATTGACTACCTTGGATATCGCATCTCCCCAGACGGCATTGAAATGGACCCTGAGAAAGTGAGGGCGGTCACTGAATGGGACGCGCCTAAAACTCGTAAACAGTTACAAAAATTTTTGGGCTTTGCTAATTTCTACCGCCAGTTCATTCCTTCTTTTGCTAAAATTGCTCTTCCTATAACTAATTTGCTCAAGTCAAAGGGGGAGCCGAAACCTAAACCTAATAAGCCTCTGGACTGGAACATGGAATGCCAGGCGGCGTTCGAAAACTTAAACGTCTGTTTGCCGCTGAGCCAGTGCTAAAGCATCCTGACCTAGACAGGCCTTTCGTCGTCCAGGCTGATGCCAGCGACGTCGCCGTGGGGCCATTTTGCTGCAAGCCAACGACCAAGGTAACCTACAACCTTGCGCGTACACCTCCCAAAAGCTCACTGACACGGAGAGACATTGGGCAGTTTGGGAGAAAGAGGCTTTTGCGGTCCGTTGGGCCCTAGCCACGTGGCGCCATTTCCTAGAGGGCGCTAAACACCCGTTTGAGGTGTGGACTGACCACAAGAATTTGGAAGCTTTGAGAACGCCACGGCGTCTCTCCCCCAAACAGATGCGGTGGGCCCAATATTTCAACTGTTTCAATTTCACACTTAAGTATATCCGGGGGGGAAAAAATTTCATGGCAGATGCCTTGTCCAGACTGCCTCAATATAATTGCTCTAAACTGAGTGTCGTCCAACCGCTCCTAGCGGCTCCAGTGGTCACGCGCCAGCAGACCCGCGCACAAAAGGATGTGCCTCAGGATCTTCTTTCTGACCTCAAACAAGCGCTTCCTCACGACGACTGGTTCCTGAACCATTGGGACGAGTGCACTATGAGGGATGATCTCCCGTGGATCGGCGCCAAATTGTACATCCCCGCATCCCTACGGCTCGTGGTCCTTCGTCGCGCACATGATTCCAGATTGGCGGGTCATTTTGGATTCGTCAAAACTTTGCATCTAGTGAAGAGGCAATTCTGGTGGCCCTCTTTAAAAAGGACATTGAACTTTATGTGGCCAGTTGCCCAGTTTGTGCAACCGCTAAAAGACCGCCGGGGAAACCACAAGGGCTGCTCCAGTCTGTCGCTCACCCGGTTGCCCCTTGGAAGGAGATTTCTATGGACTTTATTGTTGAGCTCCCCGAGAGCCAGGGCATACGGTCATATGGGGGTCACCGACTTGTTTTCCAAGCAAGTTCATTTCGTGCCTTGCCACAAAATTCCTTCCGCTAAGGCATTGGCTAAACTTTTCATTTCCCACATTTACCGTTTGCATGGAGTGCCCGATCGCATTATCTCCGATCGTGGTATCCAATTCACATCTAATTTCTGGAAGGAATTTCTCAAACGCATTGGCTCCGCCCAGGGCCTTAGCTCCGCCTACCATCCTCAGACTAATGGCGGCTGTGAACGTACTAATTCCGTTCTTGAGCAATTTTACGTTGTTTCATCAATTATCAACAGGATGATTGGGTAGACTTGTTACCACATGCTGAGGTGGCCTACAACAATTCTGTTCATTCCAGCACGGGTTTCACCCCTTTCCGGGTCGTTTACGGTCAGGATTTTGTTCCTATTCCTGAATTGCCTCGGGACCAACCGCAGGTTCCTTCAGTTGCGGACTGGAGTGAGCGTCTCAGTCGTGTTTGGCCGTTGACCCTCTCCACTTTGGACGCTGCACATAAGGCCCATAAGAAACAAGCGGATAAGAAACGCTCTCAGCCTTATGAATACCGGCCTGGCGATTTGGTTTATTTGTCAACAAAGTTCCTGCACACAACGCAGAAATCTAAGAAGTTGGGGCACAAATATGTGGGGCCCTTCCCCATTGTAAAGGTCATCAATCCTGTCTCTGTTCGTTTACAATTACCCAAACACCTCAACCGGATCCACCCGGTGTTCCACATTAACCTCATCAAGCCTGTTCGGGTTTCCCACTTGCGTCCCCCTGATGACCCTCCGCCTGCTCCATTGCTAGTTGATGGGGAGCGTCACTTCGAAGTTCGTGAAATTCTTGATTCCCGCAAGCACCGTAATCGCATCCAATACCTGGTGGCTTGGAAGCATTTTCCTCCCTCCCACAAGGAGTGGGTTGATAAATCCCATGTTCGTGCTCCCCGACTGCTTCGGAAGTTTTATGCTGCTTACCCTGACAAGCCTTAATTTTCTCTTCCCCCCCCTCTTTCTTTTTTGTTTTTTTTCTGTTCGTTTGTTTTTTTTCCAGGCCTAACAGCCTTTTTTCCGGGGGACGGTCGGATGTCAGCTTCTGCCTTGCTGTTGCTTCAGCTGTCATGAAACGGGGAGGGAGGGTTGGTATTTGGGAGGGGTAATTCGATGTGCTGGAGGAATATTCTAGTATGTACCAGATGGTTGGATTGCGCATGCGTGAGTGCTTCCCGCCTGGACTAACGGCCTCGACATTCCATCTTCGTGATGTCTTTGAAGTTATCTCACACCTGACATTTGAAGGACTTATGATTGGCCTGAGGCTATGATCCCAAGGGGTGGGGAATGGACTATTCTATATATCAATCGCTTTCGCGCCTAATTAAGCAGACTTTGCTTCGCAACTGCTCGCTTACCATTTGTAATTAGTAAAAGTACTTTTGATTTCCAACACATGGAATCTCTTAGCCTTTCTTTCCTAATTATATAATGGAGTGATGCAGACACATGCAATCTTTACCTTGCCTCTTCTGTTTCAAATCTCAACAAAAGTTTACACTCTACATCAGGGGTGTCAAACTCATGGCCCGCAGTCCAGATGCATCATGTGCTGGCCACGCCCACCCCAGTTTAGCAAAGGGGAAAATAGAGGTCCAGTGGGCAATCCTATGATTTTCCTTGTCCAGAAAAGCTCTATTACTTCAGGTGCACCCCTCAGCTGCAGGTCTTTGGCTCTTCAGTGTCTCCATGGCTGCCATGTTTCCACCCAGAAGGCCTCCACTAATATCTTTTTCTTAAATATTGAAACTGCTATTGCTTATGCAAAAGTCAACTAGAAGTGGAGGAAAAATAACATTGTTTGTGATGGAAAAAAGAGATTCTTTACCTCATACATGAGGCTAGCCGCAATCATAGCAAGATGGATGAACTTGGGTGTACCATGGAAAGATCTGAAAGACCAGGCAGGGAACTCTGGGAGAAATGTGATTGTTAAGAATTTGTCAGGTGCAAGATATCAGGAACCAGGACATTTATTCCATGCTACCTTTAAACAAGAATCTGAACTACTAACAGTCAAGACAAATTGGCAATGGATAAGAGCCAATGGAATTCAAGGAGGGCTAGACTTAGATCTCTTGTGGGCATGAAGGGACTCTGAACTGATGATGCGCTTGACCCCTCTCTTCAAGCTCAATCTGGTCAGCTCGTACAGAATTGACATTGATTTAATGGCACACGAACTGGTAAGCAAGCAAGGAGAAAATGGGGTTATTTTATATTTGAGATTTCTCGTATCATTGACAGACAGACAGACACTGTAAATGATAGATAGATGATAGAGAGAGAGAGAGAGATGATAGATGGATGGATAGATGAGGGGGTAGAGAAATTTAAAAGTGTTTAAAAAACGTAAAAACTAATACAAACTAATACAGAATTTAAAAAGTAAGAAAGAGTGAAAAGGAATAAAAAACAATCATGCAAAGGAAAAGAGAAAGAGGGAAACCTCTTCTAACTTGAAGTTCATATTCAAAAGAGCATTACTGGATTTCACCTGAGAACTGATTTCGTTCAGGTTGCACTAAGAGCAGGCACTTTATTTTTCTATCTATTTTCAAGGAATAAGAGGTAGAACTTTCTGAGGCTTACAGAAAACAGCTCAGCCTATTAGTTTAACACGGTGGCTCTTCTCTTCATACAAAAATCTGGCTTATATTATTAAATTAATAGATTTAAATTAAATTTATTATAGGTTGACAGCAGGGACGTGCAGTCAGGGCAGAGCCTCACCACTGTCATCATGAAAAGAAAAAAAATGTAAAAGGAAAAAGGCAAGAGCTGAGGTCAGGCTGAGCTAGTTGCTGCCAGAGTCACCATGGATGACTCTGCTTAGTGCTTAACTGTTTAAAAAGCCTCTAAAAAAGCGCCCTCTACAGGAGGTGGCAGAGAATGACGTGCCTCAACTAGTCTGACTTTTTATGATCACTCAAGCAGAGTTAAGCATGGGTTAAAAGCCGAAAAATCCCTGACGTAGATGAGGCACTTCATTCTCCTGCCTCCTCCTGTAGAGGGTGCTTTTTTAGAGGCTTTTTTTAAACGTTAAGCAAGGTGACTCTGGCAGCAACTAGCCCAGTCTGACCTCAGCTCTTGCCCTTTTCCTTTTACATTTTTTTTCTTTCATGTTGGCAGGCAAGAGCAGAGTTGAAATCCTCTCTGAAACAGCTGGAAAAGGTACGCGTGGGTCGGAGGAGGGGGAGGAGTTCAAACTTCATCCTCTTGGTGCCAACTTTGTGTGTTTGTGTGTGTGTGTGTTTGAGAGAGGGGGAGGGAGGGAGAGAGGGAGAAAGGCAGGGAAGGGAGAAGAAAAAGAAAGAAGGAAACTTATTTAGCAAAGGAGAAAAACAATGCTGTCGCTTTAAATCAGAACTGAGCATGCCTGGCTGTGGAATTCTGGGAGTTGAAGTTCACAAGTCTAAAAAATTGCTGCCTCAGCCATAAACCTCACCGCATGTCACTGGTTGACAGTAACTAAAGTAAATTAATATTACGATTACCTGGTAATATTTCATTACTCCAAGAGTTAGAGGAGACTACAAAGATCATGCAATCATCCTTTAGTCCCTCAACACAAGATTCATTGGTTGATTTTAATGTCTAACTTATCCCCAGGGACTCAACATAACTTGTGTGTGTTCTACCTATTTTGCCCCAAATAAAAAAAAACCCCATGAGATATGCTGGTATGGTGTGGTGGGAACTCATTGAATTAATTGTGACCACAGGGACTGCTTGAATTAACTTTGAATGGAATGGGAGGAAAAAAAGACTTAACAGTTCATGAATTATTTACAAGAAACCAATAAAGAGCAAAAGCAAACAAGCAAGCAGAGTTATTGTGAATTGTGGTTTCTACTAGATCACTCCATTTCCAGACTGCATGTTAAAATAACTCCCTGAAAACATTAAGCTGGCTTGCTTGAAGGCAAGACTTTAAAACTAGCTTTTGCCCCACTTCAGAAGTTTGGTATGAGGAAAATTTATAAATAAAAAATAAAAACTTGGGGTCTTTTAAATCTGTCATTTAAAGTGGCTTAACTTTTTTTTCTATTTTCAAAAGTGGCCCGATGGACTCATAAGATTTCAACTGCAGTCATAAGATATACGTACATGATGAATGATTATTAATATGTATTATATATATATACATACATACATATATATATATATACATATATATATATATATATATATATATATATAATATATTATACATTATGTTAAAATTTGTACGTTACAAACTCGAACACATAAAAAGAAATGCATCCAAATATTTTATTATTCCTTTCAAAATAAAAAATAAATAAAAATACAGTATTTTTAAGTATATTTCAATAAATTCAATGAGAGGGAGAAAAAAAAAAAAACCATCCTAATTTTAAGATGACCTAATTGTAGAACACTGTTGAATAAAAGCTAATAATCTGACCTACAATTTAAACTTCTTGATTTTAACAAAGGTTTTTATATTATTTTTATTTCATTTTGATATCAAGATATGCTGATGGTATGGTGGTAATGATATTCAGGATAATCCAATGGGCATTTCTTCAACATAACGTGTTACTAAATTGTTACTTCGAAAATCCTAAATTCTGTATCAACTGTCCCCTACCAACCCATCCATAAAGGACAATATTCCAGATAGGTTCATACAAGGCAGCCAGAGGGGAGACAGCCATATACGTATATCTAGATTTTCTCTAAAGTGAAGGAAAACTTTGCTAGTTCTGATTTTAATATGCGTAGAGTTGCACACATATACTGCTAATATTTATGTTAATTAACAGCATGTATTAGAGCAGCAAAAATGTTATAAGTATACTAACCTGGCAATTCTTCAATGTATGGGATACAACTTTCAGAATTAGTTACAGCCATAGCTGTTGGAAATTTTGTCAGTTGTTGTTTAAAACACTTGGGCCCCAGAATGAAGAATGGTGGCCTGGGCCATTAAAGAGATTTTATGCTTTGTCTCCTGATAATTTCCACTTCCTGATTTGTGTATAATTAAAAATAGAAAACCATTTTAATTTAATTCAAGAGCCGAGGTGGCGCAGTGGTTAAATGCAGCACTGCAGGCTACTGCTAGATCAGCAGTTCAGCGGTTCAAATCTCACCGGCTCAGGGTTGACTCAGCCTTCCATCCTTCCGAGGTGGGTAAAATGAGGACCCAGATTGTTGGGGGCAATATGCTGACTCTCTGTAAACCGCTTAGAGAGGGCTGAAAGCCCTATGAAGCGGTATATAAGTCTACTGCTATTGCTATTACTGCTATTAATTTTGTTGTCAAGATCTCAGCATGGCAAACACAATTATGATACTAAAGATTTCCTCCTGTTTATATTTCACTGACATACATTTAAAAACTGTAGTGTGGCTACTCATGTGATGAACTTTAGAGCTGTGATTATCATGAGATAATCAAGGCTCTTGAAGGCGTCACTAGAAGTTTAAAATAACTTTTCTACTGATTCTTAAAGTTTTGAAATGACTTGTAGGATATTTTATCTGAGAATCTTTTCCCCCCTCCCTCAAAGAGAAGAAAAGAGGGTCAAGGAACTATAGACCTTTGATGGACTTTTTCCTAATAACTACAGACCTTTTTTTACTAGGGAAATGTCCATCAATCAGTTAACGCCTTGTAAACAATGCAGTAATTATTAGAAATCAGTCTGAATTTTCAGGAGTATGTTTACAGTTAATTCTATTTTAACTGTAATACTGTTGCAGTATTGCTGGAATACTGCAATGGGCTCTACATGGGGTTGCCCTTGAAGTGCATCCGGCGACTACAGTTAGTCCAGAATGCAGCCGCGCGAGTGATAGTGGGCGCACCGCGGTTCGCCCACGTTACACCCGTCCTCCGGGAGCTGCACTGGCTACCTGTTGGTCTCCGGGTGCGCTTCAGGGTACTGATGACCACCTTTAAAGCACTCCATGGTAGTGGATCTGGGTACTTGAGAGACCGCCTTCTGCCGATTACCTCCCTTCGACCAATTAGATCGCACAGACTGGGCCTCCTCCGAATCCCATCTGCCAGTCAATGCCGACTGGCGACCACACGGAGGAGAGCCTTTTCTGTTGCAGCTCCGACCCTGTGGAACGATCTCCCCGTTGAGATCCGTACCCTCACCACCATCCAGACCTTCCACGCAGCCCTCAAGATCTGGCTCTCCCAGCAGGCCTGGGGATAGGTTCCCAATTCACCCGCCCGAGTGTTTGATTGCTGAACGAAAGTTGTGTTTTATTATTTTCTTTGTTCACATTTTGTTTTGTTTTTTGATACTGCACCCCCCTCCCTTGTGATTGTAAGCCGCCCTGAGTCCCCTCAGGGAAAAGGGCGGCCTATAAATTTTAATAAATGAAATAAATGAAATGAAATAATTAAATAATTTAATTGCTAAAAACCATACAAACCAAATTCCTTTGAGCGCTCTTAGCTGCACCCAAAGGAACTCCAAATACCCAGTTAAGAATTGAGACAGGCATGCCTCAAATTCAGGTAAGAGCCTAGAAGATGATGATCATTCATTAGCTTGAAATGCATTTCTTTCCAGAGGGACTGTCCCCATTAGTGTTGACTGACAACTTCCCCTCCCCTGGAAACAGGCAATAGATCACAAGCTGGGCTCTTTTGGGCTCTCACCTGTATTAATGTCTCTAGGCTTTGACCAAGCAAAACAAGTAGTAATCAATATGAAGGACATGAAGTTCCAAGAAGAACTAAATAGGTTGTCTCTCCACAGTAGGGATAGAATCAAACAGGGTGTGCGGGAATCAGCAAGATATCTAAATGACCTGATCTTCCCAAAACAAGGAATAGCTTTCTTCAGAGCGAGATTTAACATTCTTCCTTCAGCACTCCTCCAGGGCAGGCATAAGAAAACATCAATAGCAGAATGGGTTTGTATATGAGGTAAAGGAGAATTGACATGTTCTGTTATACTGTGAGCTATACAGAGTTTATAGGTCTGCATATATTCTTCCCTTATTAGAGAGATTGCCAGGGAGGGCAGACAATTTTTATGTAGGCTTTCTTCTCCAGGACCCAAACCGGCTACCACGTATGCAGTGGAAAATTCTGTGTTGCTGCAATGCCCACAAGAAAAAAATTGGTTTCAGAATTATAATTGTCATCTTGTACCAACTATTTGGACTTATCTCTAACAATTTCTGGACCATTGTATTTACTCCCATACTTATCGGCTTTTCACCCATGTAAACCAGGGAGTGAACCGAACAGTTTGAGAACATGTATGCTATTATCCACTTTTAATGTCAATACTTTTTAAATATATTGTAAATATATCATATTGTTATTGATATAAATATATCATTGTTATATATCATATTGTTATCATCATTTTTGATGATAACAAGCAAGATATCAAGCACGATATGTGAGGCATGGTCTTGAGCATAGATTCTTAAAGATACTGATTAATGAATTCAATGAATTCATAAAGAATTCTTATCTAATTTGAGGATGCCTAATTTTGTAGAATACAGAAAAAATATTGAAAGAGCTGAGGTTAGATGAGATAACAGAATTACACTTAATATAAACAATGCACTGTTATTTACTTAGGAAAAATAATCAATACCTATAAAATGGGGGATGTATAACAGCAACAACATAAGAGAAAAGGATTTTGGATTTGTAGTTAATCACAAACTGAATATAAATGTGATTGTTTAAAAGGCAAATGCAATTTTAGGCAGCATCAACATAAGCATAATTGCCAAATAACATGAAATTATAATTCCACTTCATTCTGCCTTGGTCAGACTATATTCTGGCCAATTCTGGGAGTGAAATTTTAAGGGAAAAAAAAATAAACTAAAAGAGATATGGAGAGCAATGAAAATAATAGGGACGGAGACTAGATTCAGGGTTCTGGACAGTGGTGTAAAAAACATATTGAATGACAGATTTCAAATACATTTCCAAATGATCAAAGCAGTGTTCCATACAAAATAGCTATTTTTCATTTAGAGAAGGATGGTTATATATTTGGGGTGTTCATAATTCAAAATCTTTTAATACCTCTACAAATGGGCAGATTTAGTTTCACAAAAAAATGTCAGAGGAGGATATGATCGATTTTTCAGGTATTTGAAGGGATGTTTTTCAGGGATTGAAGGGATGTTACAAGACCTATTCCCTGCCATCCCACAGAATAACAATATTTCCTAAATTATAGGAAGTTAGGTTCCAACTGAACGTTAGAAAAAGCTTTCTAATGACAAAAGCATTTGCCAGTGAAGCCATTATTGAAGGAGGCAGTGAACTTTTTCAGCATGTTGAAACAGAGACCGAACAGCCTTCCATCTGGGTTGGTCTACAGGTTCTTGCACTGAACAAGAAATCCTCATCATGACTATGGAACAGAGACCTTTTCTCACTAAAGGCCAATACTGTGAAAATGATGTCTTTGAGAAACCAGGTTTTGTAGTATCATAATGACTCAACATAGAATTAGTCAATGTACCATGGTGAAATATACAATATATGTGGGGTATTGTAAATAATGAGACCAGAGGAAAATTAAGAATGAAACACAATTTACTCTGCTCTCCTTGTTCTGAGGAGCTTATTAATCAATGCAATCAGATTAAAAACAATTATTAAGGGGGAAACATCCTTCTTTAGAATGGGACAGAACCTATTAAGGGGGAAACATCCTTCTTTAGAATGGGACAGAATTTAGAGCTACCAACATTCCCAATTTTAAAAAATCCTCTAAAAAACATTCTTCTTTGTTGTTGTTTCTCTTATGGAGTGAAGGTGAAACCAGGATATACATATATCAATTAGGCAACAGGTTCTTCCTCATTGGAGAAAAGGTCACTGTTGTGACAATCTTCCTGGAAATCTAAAGTCCATGAATTTAATAGAGTCTGTGAATAGGAATTAAGCTGTACATAAGATGTTTCCATTTATGGGACTTAAAAAGTCAAGGGATGGGAAAGGAATACAATTCTGAGTTCATACTTGGAACATGAGATTATAATGTATTTGGAACACTGACGGAAAGGCTTTGGAGGATATCGAATTACCTACTTAATTGGACAGAAAAAGATTTACACAGACTATAAATATGCAATTCAGACCCAAATTGAGCGACAGTGCCACTTGTAATACAACAGTTTCCTAGGAGGTATGATCACCAGGCCTTTCCTTGACATGCATTTTAATAATCCTATACTTGACTGAAGATAAAGCTGCCAAGAAAAGTTCAAATTAGGCATGGCTGTAAAAAATTAAGAGTTCTATTGAGTGAAAGCTTAATTAAAAAATACATTTTAAAAAAGCTGCAGGTGATCCTCAATAATAACAACAGGGCAAGAACAGTTAGATTTTGCCAACCGTACATAGTGATTTTAGTCAAGTTTCTCCATGAAGTATAGGAGAAAAATCAACGTTTATCCAATTTACTCCAGTCTATTGTAACTTATATGCTGGCAGAGCAGCAGAGAAAATATAGTTTGTTTACTGCTTCTTTAACTGGACATATGCATAGCTCTAATCATACCCAACATATTGGATATCTGACAGACATTTCCAAAGAGCAACAACATTACATTTTAAGATTAAAACCATAGCATCATAAAACAAGAATGTAATAAAAGTGCAATCAAAAACATCTTAACATCAAGGAACCACCAAAACACTCCTTTGTCAAAATACTGTTCATAAAATACTATTCAGTCAGCCTACAAGGCTCACTGAAGTGGCCAAGTCTTAATGGCTTTTCAGGAAGCTAATAAGTTGAAGCCAGCTGGATACCAGGAAGAGCATTGAAGCTTATGCAACTGGAAGGAAGTCTGAGATGCGTCTACTTGCTATTTACCACCTGAGCCACTGGGACCTACAACAGCCTTCGTTACAATACTTGTATATATACAAAGAAAAGAGATGGGCATATCACATGATTACAGATATATCCCCTAAATCTATAATAAAAATTAGTTTCACATTTCCCTAACCTTCTGAGTCTTCTTAGTGATTCTTTACCAGATACTCATTTTCATTAACCTAGTTTGCTCTGTGTGTGTGTGTGTGTGTGTTGTAGGGGAAATGGGTGAGGATGGGTGTGAACTTTTCAAGCCACTAAACAAATTAGTTTTGTTGCCATCTAAATCATGCTGTTAAAGGTAAAAGCTATTTCCAATATACATAAGAATTTAGGAGTATCAGACTAAAACTACCATATTATTCTACTTGGCTAATTATGCATATGATCATTTGAATAAATTTGGTGCTTTTTAAGCTCTTTCTTAAAGAAGAGAGTTTTAATCTCACTATTTCTTCTATCTTTATCACTTCTTCTTTCTTTTGAACCTTCAATACATCTTTTTCTCCAATTTTACATTGTTTGATTAGATCCTCTGTTCAATTTTATCTATAATCCATTAATAATATCAAACATCTACAAACATCAAGTAGAGGTCACATTTATAATCATTTAACCTCCAAATAAATTTGTTGCAGTTGTTAAGGTATCAGGTTAGAAACCAGGAGACTGAGTTCTAGTTCTGCCTTAGGCACCAAAGGTACCTATCTGACCTTGGTCTAGTCACTGTCTCTCCATCCTAAGAAGAAAGCAATGGAAAACCAACATCTGAAAAACCTTGCCAAGAAAACTTCAGGGATGTGAAAGCAGTCGCTGAGAATTAGATATGATTGAATGAGAAGGGAGGGATAAAATAAAAGTCTCAACTAAATACAAACAGGGAAGAAATCAGGTTCAATAGCCATATAAAAATGGTTTGAATACTTGGAAATTAGAGAGGAAATTAGTTTTGTCCCTCCATAAATGGTAGATTCTCAGTTTGGGAAAAAAGAAGTAGCTGAAGATTTGAAGTGTGTGCCATAGTTAGGGCAATGTCACTAAGACTTGTGATCGCTCTCACACTTTTTAGTGTTTTTAAAAAAGAGCACTTTCACATCATTTTTTTAAAAAAGTGGTGTTGTTCTTTGACTTGCTTTCTCTTAAATTCAGCAACACTAATTCACTATTCAGCTCTTGGACTTGCAACAACAAAAAATATCCCTTTAGGGCCTCTTTCCTCTAGTGTACATTATAGGTTAGGATAAAAGTTATGATTCATTAATTCATTCTGCAATTCTTTTTCAACAAATATTTCTTACCTCCATTTTAACCTGAATATGAGCCCATATTCTGTTATTTAGCAATAGCAATAGCAATAGCAGTTAGACTTATATACCGCTTCATAGGGCTTTCAGCCCTCTAAGCAGTTTACAGAGTCAGCATATTGCCCCCAACAACAATCCAGGTCCTCATTTTACCCACCTCAGAAGGATGGAAGGCTGAGTCAACCCTGAGCCGGTGAGATTTGAACAGCTGAACTGCAGAACTGCGATCAGCTGAAGTAGCCTGCAGTGCTGCATTGCACTGCGCCACCTCGGCTCTCTTAGTCAATTCTCTAAACATAATCTCATTTCATATTTTCAAGATCATTTTTAAAAAAAAAGGTATAATGAAGGACAGAAATCATTCAGGACTTTTTAATGGAACAAATAAAACAATCTAATGAGCAATCTTTGAGAAAATTGATCTTACAAATGCCTGCTAAAAAGCTGCACAAACATAAAAGTTAGCATGCTGTTTTATCAATGTTGTAAATTTGCTAAATTTCAAGTTGCAGTTATTCATAACAAAAGCAATCCAATCAATTATAAATTTGTCAGATTCTTCTGAAATGGGTTTCACAGGCAAGGCAGGGAGAAAGAAATGAAGTCAGTGATCTGAGGTTCAGCGGAGAGAATGTAAAAGAAAAGAAAAAGAAACTGAAAAGCAGTTTTAATGCTAACCAGGAGAAATACACATTTTCAGTACCCTGGACAGAGACTGGGAACCTCATTCTGTGGGTTTTTACCCATAACTGCTCAAGATGCTATCTATCCATCCTTGAGCTGCCATAAAACAATGCAGGCATAGCACTAGTTATCTCCAATGCCAATCCCATCCTGTTTCTGCTGCATCTGTTGTGAGTCACCACAAATAGTGTCCTGAACTGGGAGTGTGTCATTTGCTACAAGTAAGATGAGAGGTTTGCTCCTCTGACTTTGTTGGCATTCCCTTTTAGTGTTACTAGCCAGTTATGAGAGCATCTCTCTACCACAGCATAGTGTATAAATGGTTTCACATTTAATTATTTGCATGTTTGTTTATATAAAGCAACGTAAAAAACACCTTAGGGAAGGAGCGGCTGAACCATTAAGGGGGACTCAAAGATTACACAGTCCTGAGAAAAAGGGCAAGTAAGAGAAAGAAACGTAGGATAACATGCTTTGATTTTGTTTATTATTATGATGGGACATTTGAACAAGCTTTTACCATTCTTATTCTGTCTTCCTATTATTAGAATTCCTGTTGTGCTTATGTCTGGACAAAACCCATCACAAAGTGCTGACAATTTGACAAACCAATGAATCTTTTAGAGATTTCTGGCAATTTGATTCCTGATCATTACTTACTGTGAAATATCCACTATAATATAATTACCCAATGTAAAAATTAAATATAATCAGA
Organism: Thamnophis elegans; assembly: GCF_009769535.1. Lineage (NCBI taxonomy): Eukaryota > Metazoa > Chordata > Lepidosauria > Squamata > Natricidae > Thamnophis > Thamnophis elegans. The sequence goes on along the minus strand of NC_045541.1, from coordinate 114,330,593 downwards.
TAATACTAATAGAGAAATCATTAACTAAAATTACACATAGCAAAATATTTATATATATCTCCATGTAGAAGCTTGAGATTTCATCTTTTTATATAAACTTTATTAAATTTCAGCAAAGAATTAAATGTAAGAAAACAGAGGGGAAAGTATTAAATAATTGGGGAAAAAAGCAGGGTTAAGAATATAGATAAGGGAAAAAACAACTTCTGACTTTCCCTGGTACAGATACAAATATAAAACATAGTAACCTCCTACTTTGATATTAACAATAGTACATAGTATCTTTTAAACATAAACAGTTCTAATCATCAAATATCCAAATTAAAATTTCATTTCTTTCAATTCCTTTTTTTTTAAGCAAAGCATCCAAAAGTGGTTTTCAAGTACAGGCAGTTCTTATGACCACAATTAAGCCCAAAATTTATGTTAGTATGTGCGTGCGTGCATGTGCACGCATGCACGTGCACACACTTGTGTGTGCACACACATATAGTGCAAATGCATTTGCTTAAAACTGTCAGATACACAAGTGAACTGAGCAAATAAGCAACATCTTCTTATGTAGGCAATTGCAATATGGAAAAATGACTGCTGCATTTTAAATTAAAGATACAATCCTAAATCTAGTTAACTACATGAGCAATGTATCATCTTCACCCCCAAATTAATTAATTAAAGTATATCTTTTCCTCTTTTCTACATTTTTGGAAGTTAGGAGAGAAATTAGTGTAAAACATGGAGGAGCATGTTGTCTTTCCTAACTCAAGAAAGAAAGAACTAAAAAGGGAGTGAACAAATGCCAGAAGAGGACTGGCTTTGGTGGAGGTTGGTTAGTGAGCAGAGGGTCACCCATAATACCCATGACTCTCAGACTCTGATTTTTTTCAAAGGAAGCAAAAACAATTTGCAGCAATTTGTTTGAAAGGCTAATCAGATTTTACACATTATGAAGGTATAGTTGTATAGTATTGGAAAGGGAGGGATTACATTTTTGTATCAATAAAGTTTAATGACCCTTAAGAAAAATTAAGTTTAATGATTACATAAGAATATCTCATTCATAGAGGGCATTGCATAAAGGCAACACTATGGTGTCAATAATGAGATTTAATGTTTCTAGCTTCTCACTCTTTCCAATCTCCAAGAATTCAGAACTTCCTAGCTGCATTGCCTCACCATCATGAGCAAAATAAAATAAAATAATCTCAATGAATTTAGCTGACGAAAATAGCTTCTACAGAAAATCAAGCTCTTGAGATTCAGCTTTCAGAAAATCAGGGGTTGGCAATCTGTGTATCACAGTTACCCACAGCAACCTGAAAGCATGCCATCAAAATTCAGTAGCAAAGTCACTCATTTTTGGTAATACGATTTCTTTCTCTTTCTTTCCCACAAGAGGAATAGGAATAGAAGTTCTCTAGGAGGAACAGCATGTTCAAATCTTTGCTGGGCTACAATAATAAATTGTGGCCCTCAAGTCCAAGGAAAGTTGCTCACTAATCCAGATTAGGTTCAGCATCACTGGAGCCATGCTCCTAAATCTATGACTGGTGGAGATGAGTTTGGTTGGCTAAGATTTTTTTACAAGGCAGAAGCATGGAAGCTTCTGCAGAATAATTGACTCTTCTCCAAGAGCAAGAAAACCTTCCTTATAAATTACTCCAAATGTAATTTTTGGCATGAAAATGAGGTTGTTTTGTTTTCATCTAGAAATCTCTTCCCAGATTTTTCCTTTATAGATAAATTCCAAGACATAATGTTACATGAGGCAAAGCACAAAATGTTATCGTGCCATTCTGCAGTGCTGATATTATTAACATCTAAACACTCGCTGGAATCTTTTTATTCTCTGGAGCTTTTCATCTGATTTATATCCTTCTCATACAGATTTTATCGATTGCTCCTTTATTGAGGCTGTTTGTATTTTTGATTTAATATTTAATGTGCATGTACATCACTTTTTAGTAGAAAAAGTTATTCAAGCTTTTCATAAATTTAGACTAAAATAAAATAAGTTATTCTAAAAGTTGCTAATCATTCAAACTAGCTTGGTCTACAGGTACCTTAGTTGATCTTGTTCTTTGCTTAAGTGGAGTCTAGCAGTGGTGCTCTCAATATTCTTCTGAAACTTTCCTCCCTTAGAACTGTTACATGGAATAAGTATTGCTGGTGCTACCCTATATGGACTCTCAGACAGAGCCTGGAATGAGGCCAATGTGCTAATGTGGTCCAAGTATTTTAGCTCTCCTCATCACTAAAGCAACAATTCTCATCTGTCTACAGTATTCAAGAGTAGGGCTGATCTACCAGGCAGGTTTCCAAGGCTGGTCTTGTGTGAAGAAGACCAGGACTTTCTTTTGATAGGCAGTAAATCAGAAAAAAATCAAAACAATAAAAACAAATGGGTAGCTGGTGGCTCTATTCCAATATTCCAGAAGTTGAAGGAGCAGGTATTAAAATAAGAATGAGTTGTCTCATTATCTACATGTTGAAAATATAATCATACTATGGTAAATTGCGTTATTTCTCCTGAGAATGATAATTAGTCTCTCTGAAAGCTATGTAGTCAAGAAATTCTAGGAATTGTATCCTTGGCATGACTAGAAAATGCCAGATTAGGGAAGGCTGGTTTAATACATCCTATGGTTCTTTTGCTGAAGAGAAAGTGATTTAAGCTTAGGAAATTTTAGAAGGGAAATGTCCAATTATTCAATGTTTGTGTCATGGTTCCGAGTAATGGGCCCAATCAATTCAGGAATGTGGTTTTTCTCAAAGATCCATTTTTGGGGTTTATCATATCTGCACATTCAAATGTGAAACCAACTCTGAATAATTCCCGTGCTTTGGTACAATTAAAAATAGATATTGTCCTCCCTCTTGTGTCACAGCTCATATTAACCAACCAAGCAGGTGATGAACTTCTCATCACTCCAGTGGTGGGTTCCAGATCCCATTGCAACTGGTAGGTGCAACGGGCTGGGCCTCCACGCACATGCATACTTACCATCCATGAGGCTTTGTGACACTCCAGTTGCTCGGCGGCATGTCATACAGGTGCTGTACACCCCATGCGCATTCATGGAAGCCCCGATCAGCTCAAATACCAGTAAGGAGGACGGGTGGGTGGGTGGTCCCCAGAGGTGGGTTCCTACCAGTTCGCACCTATTCAGTAGAACCGGTTCATCAAATCTACCTAACCGGTTAGAAGAGGTTCCACCAGTGGACCCGGAAAGCAGGCCACACCTACAGAAGAGGTTCCAATTTTTTTTTGAAACCCACCACTGGTCCTTGGATATGATTATTCTACACTATCATGCTCATATTTATAAAACTCAGTGCCTCTGTGAAAGGTAAGGATGACTACTGCATTTGTGGTGCAATCAGAACATTGCGTGTGTTGAAGTTGTTTTAACGCAAACCAAAGATGCCTTTTAAAAAACAAGTTTACATCATATTCTTATGCATGCCAGTGCTGTGTGTGAGGTAATTTAAGGTGGTTCTGACAAGTGTCCTCGGCATCTTCATATCCGGTCACATGGGGCAAGCCACTCCCATCCGGTCACATGGGCGGCAAGCCATTCCCACAAAGGAGGCCACACCCACAGAGTAGGTTTGAACAATTTTTGAAACCCACCACTGTTGGTCCCTCCAGAGCATCATACCAGAACGCTACCTGGTGCTCCCAACAGGCACCAGTATGCGTACTGGTCGTATCCCACCACTGCATCACTCCCTCCTGTTTTGCTCAAGCATGTTGAGCTGACCTTGGTTCTCATGAGCCTTATCATTGTTATGTCTGGTACTGTAGAGGAAAACATTCTACATTCTTCAAATCCCCCTCCCTACCCCCTATATGCATGGCAATTTAGAAATGAAGCAAAGTGAAGTATGGCTTCAGCTAGAGTCATTTCGAGAGTTGACAGTTAGAATATATATCATATAAATGAGAACACAAGACAACAATGAACTTTCTTCAGCTGACATTTTCTCAGGCCAGTTCTTTTCTTCCGATTGCTGCAGGGGACAGGACAATAGCATGGTGGCTTCTGAAAGCAGGATAACTTTGTTTTCGCTCTTTGGGGATTGGAAATTACTTTTTACTAAAAATAGGTGCACTAAGCCTTAAGAGGCTTCTCAGTATGGTTCTCTGTTACAGTTGCTGAACAAAGCAACAATAAAATGAAATGAAATGGATCGGTATAACAGCCTGTATGGTTAAAAACTACAGTAAAAGGAACACTGGATACTTAGCAGTCATTCCTCCCAAGGTCCTGCTTGAATCACTGGAGGTTTTTAAGAAGAGATTGGACAACCATTTGTCTGAAATGGTATAGGATTTCCTGCCTGACCTGGGGGTTGGACTGGAAGACCTCCAAGATACCTTCCAATTCTGTTATACCGTTATATGAACGAAAAATTCATTTGTCTCAGTTCAACAAAAGTTAGATTCTAATATAATAATGAATCTTCTAAATATGTCCTTTTGCTAATCATATTAAATTGCTTTATATTAGATTGCTAATATAAGATACTAAAAAACAGGTATGAACATCTTTGGTATTTAGGCAATCTTTGCTGAGCAAGGTACATATCTGATTAAATACAACTCTGTTAATTCTGTAACTCAACTTTAATGTAGATTTTACTCTCCTTAACAGAATTTCCTAATGCAAAATTATTTGCTTAAAATGTCACTTTATTTTGATGAAAAGAACAACAGAAAAGTTATACAGTTTCAATGATGAATTGCTGAATTTTATGCTGAACAAATGCAAATAATGAAATTCCGTATCCAAGGAATTGAGTTAAATTTGACTGACTACTTCCCCCAAGTTGTGTATAATGGCTTCTATACATGTGAGTGCATATTTTATGTATGTATGTATGTATGTATGTATGTATGTATGTAGATGTAGATGTATGTATGTATGCATATATGTATGTGCATGTGCATGTATATGTATATGTATGCATGTGTATGTGTATGTATGTATGTATGTATGTATGTAGATAGATAGATAGATAGATAGATAGATAGATAGATAGATAGATAGATAGATAGATAGATAGATAGATATATAGAGTGGGGGGGAGATCCATCCTTTGAAATGCATGAGGCAATGATAAAACACTGAATAGCAGCATAAATAGCTCAGTAATTGACAAATACTTCACTTATAATTTCTCAAAAAAACAGGTGGGAAAATAATAAAGGACGTCTCCTTGTTTTCTAAAAAGAACCTCATCAGTGTAGCCAATTGTCTGTATCTTACATTCATTTCCTAGCCTGATTACTTCGTGGACTCAGCTTTCTCAAAGGCAATCTTTGTAAAAAGCTGTTCTCTATTAAAAATTGTTTTTTTAAAACTATAATGTTCTCATAGAAGCCATGGAAAGATTTTCTCTGTAAAATTACTTTTTACATTCATATTTAGATTTAGGAATTTGGGTAAATTTCACATTTGGAAACTATTTCAAATTTCCTAAGAATAGCAGTCAAATGAGACAAACCTTATGAAAACAACTTCGCCGAGATGGAATTGGAAATTTACAATCATAGCACTAACAATAAGCAAAAAAAGAGAGAAAAAAGGAAGCTGGGAAGGAGGGGAACCAAAAAAAAGATAACAAGAGAAAGGCAAAGATGGAAGGGGCCGTTTATCACTATTTAAGCACAAGAGTTCAGTCTCTTTTTCCCATTCTGAACTTGATGCTGTACTTCCAAAAGAGGATGGAGCTGGTATCAGGAAGTACAGCAGGAATCCTTGAAACTTATGAGATGCCATTAAAATTTAATAACTGTATCTGACTTTGACTGTTTTTGTCTTAATGCAAGGTTTGTGCCTATAAAATACATTCCTGATCTTTTTAGTATTGTCTTGGTGCTATATTCTATCACTCCAAGTGTACATGATTACAGGCACAGAATGGCTAACAAGCCATTGTCCGGAGTATGACTTGCTTACTCTGTACTTTCAATGTAAAATTTTAGTTGGTACATTGAATTAGAATATGTACTTGAATGTGAACAGTTTTAAATAATGTTAGTATTTAAATGCATGTATTAAGGTAGTTAGGGAGTAATAAACATTTTTAAAAATAAAAAACAGGAAGTACAGCAGGAAAAATACCCCCCCCCCCCAGATTTCATTTAATTTCCAGTTAAATAAAAACAACTCCATATATAGTTCTGCATCCCGGCAATTAAGATCAATACCCCATAAACAACAGTTACTTCCATATCAAGATTTTCTGTATTTTTAAATTATCTGTCAATGACCTTCTTGGTATCTGAGGTGGCCAATATAAAAAGGACCTTGTCACTTTGGAATGCCATCAGGTCTGGCAACCAACACTGGATGGAATCACTGGCACATGGGTCTGGCAAAAGCTGGGAAGCATGGAATTGTTGAACAGATTGCACACAGGTATAACAACATCCAGGGATCCTTGGACAAATGGGGGTATCTGGTGGCTTCTGCCTTTAGTGATTGTTCTAACTGGCAGACAATGACATATATGTGCATACCTGTCTTTTCAGTCCTGATCAGGGATGGGCTTCAAAAATTTCAGCATTTCCCCAGGCCTCTGGGAGGGCAAAAACTGCTTATCCCAGAACTGGTGGCCATCCGGAGGCCCATTTTTTTTCACTCCCAGAGCCTCTGTGTGGGCCCTGCACTTTCCTCGCATCCAAAACAGGCCGTGTGGAGACTCCTAGGAGGGGCGGGGTGGGTGAGCAGGGCCAGCCAGGGGTGGGATTTGGAGGTTCTCCGAACAGGCCAAAATGTTAGCTGGCGAACCTGTAGCAGCTCACCCCTGGTCCTGATCTGTCCACACGTCAGGACCTCATGGCAGTGCGTCAGAGCACAATTAATGTTGTTAGTTTCTGGAAAGGTCTGCTTAACTTGTACATATTTTAATCTTGTATTTTATATTTTAATTGTGTCGCATAGTATGCCTGATTTTAATTGTGATGCTTCTGACACAAATAAACAAATATCAGGCCTGGCAATTTGCCGGATACCAGCTTTGAGACCTCTGACAAAATCTGTTTTTATTTTGTAAGGCTTTGAACTTGCTTCTGATGGCACTTTTTAAGTATTGACTGTTGGCTCTTATGCCTTTGGATAGTGCTTCCATTAGATCTATGGATCTCCCTGAAATCAGTGTTAAAGAAGCATGAGACAAAAATAAAACACATAAAGAAAAGACAAGGCTGGAGAGCAGTATACAGTCAGTGGACAATCCAATTCCAGAGAGAAGTATGGAGACATTGAGTTGCACAAGTTTCAGGAAAGGAAGAGACACAGAAGAGAGATTTTCCCACAGTTTATTGATAGAAGAAGGCTTTCTCAGTTCAGAAGTACCAGCCAAATGCTGGCTAGGAACCTCTGGTTATTATTTATAGCAAAGCAAAATTACTATTTCTTATGACTACGCATGAAGGCATGCTTTTGGGCATGTGGGTAGAGGGTTTCTATTTATATCTGTATTTCTTGGTTTTTAATTTAGCATGTTTTAGTAAACATGAAACAAATAAGCTGAGAAAACAAGCACCATTTCGAATTCCATTGTGCTTTAATTAGTAGTCGGTTTTAAAAGATTCCATTCTCATGGTGTGTCTGCCTTACGGTTAGTTGTTAAAACATTTTTCACTTAAATTTGTGCTACAAAATCTTCAGTAGCCAATTTATACATTCAAAGATGTTCTTCACCGTACAGATTTTTTCCTTACTAAAAAAACAAAATAAGACAGCACTGAATCAAAATCCTTAAACCATGCGTGCCGTTTTTAATTAATAGCAATAGCAGTTAGACTTATATACCGCTTCATAGGGCTTTCAGCCCTCTCTAAGCGGTTTACAGAGTCAGCATATTGCCGCCAACGACAATCCGGGTCCTCATTTTACCCACCTCGGAAGGATGGAAGGCTGAGTCAACCCTGAGCCGGTGAGATTTGAACAGCCGAACTGCAGAACTGCAGTCAGCTGAAGTAGCCTGCAGTGCTGCATTTAACCACTGCGCCACCTCGGCTCTAATGGGAGATCATATTCATATTCATGTATTGAACACATTTTGTCATGTGACCAAGTTCCTGTTTTTAGCATGCTCAAATTAAGTGAGTTCAGGAATTTTTTAGAGAATGTTGACTGCAATAGCAGAGATGATGGCTTTTTGTGCACCATGAGAAGTCTGCATATCGAGAGGAAATGATAATCTTTGAGAACATTTTTTGTCAGTGTTGAATAGATTTATCAACTCATTACTTCCAGTTCCAAATGAGCTAAAGTATTTTTGTTTAAAAAAAACCTGCCACTTTTTAATAAGAAGCTTATAAAAAGTTAGTCTCAAACTGCTATTAAGAGTGAAGAAATAAAAAGCCACATGCAATGTATTAGTACAATCATCCAGCTATCTTCATTCAAAACAGATATACAGTAGGTAGTCCTTATTTAGCTACAACAATTGAGACCAGAAACTCTGTTGCTAAGTGAAGCAATCACTAAGTGAGAAATGTGGCCATGTGATCATGACTGTTCTTTCCTTTTCCCCATTCCCCTCACCTTTTGGAACGGCCATTCCAGGATTAGGATAATTAACAAGAAGGAGATTAATATTTGAATTTACATTTATTGGAGAGGAAGGGATTTCAGGAGAGCAAGGTGGCTCACAATGCACATTGAAAGCAATGCACTGGCACCAGCTGATTACTCTCTTGTAATCCCTTCCTCTCTAGTCTCTCTGCTCTGATCCTATCTCTTCTTGTGGTAAGGAATGATAGCCTTTTATATAGCTATTTTTGCTTCTTTTGACATTTGTTCCAATTTGTTTATTTGTAAAATTTATTCATTCATTTCATTTTCATTTCCTTTATTTGTATGCCGCCCTTTTCCCTGGGGGGACTCAGGGCGGCTCACAATTCAAAAAGGGAGGGGGGGAAGACAAACAGTATTCCAATATGGAAACAATACAACATATTAAAAGAGAGCACAACAGTCACACAATTCGGGTGGGGTTGGAATCTTAACCCCAGGCCAGCCGGGACAGCCAGATCTTCAAAGCGGCGTGGAAGGATTGGAGGGTGGTGAGGGTCCGAATCTCCACGGGGAGTTCGTTCCAGAGGGTCGGAGCAGCCACCGAGAAGGCTCTCCTCCAGGTAGTTGCCAGTTTGCACTGGCTAGTAGATGGAATTCGGAGGAGGCCTAATCGATGCGATCGTATCGGTTAGTGGAGGTAATTGGCAGTAGGCGGTCTCTCAAATATTGGCTGCCCATCTTACCATACCACTTACTAACACACTTATTGCCTGGATTTTTCTAGGGGGATAGAACAGAAGTACCTTTTCTTCCTTGGGTTTTAAGTTAATACAAAACAGAACCACGGCCTCTGTTTTTCACTCTTATAACTCTTTCAATATTATGCCTGGCCTTCAGGAAATTGATTCTGTAAGAGGCACTTTATTATGTATGCAATTTCACATAAATTATCTACCTCCCAGGAAAGGAGATGAGAAATAAATACTTTCCCACTGAAACGTTAAATGTTTTCTTCCACAAGTCACATGCACAATATCTTCTAAATCAGTTTTCTAACTCTTGCTCGCATTTAACAAACCTGCAAAAGCGATTGGGGGGGAGGGGAGAATCGGAAGCTGATATATGTAAATTAAATGAAGCTCATTTTACTCATTGATGGGTCTCATACCTTTTCAATCAGAATTGTGTTAAATAGAAAAACCCCTGTAGTTTTACATTTAGTTTTGTAGCCTTTTCTTTTCCATAAAGGAACAATAATGGTATTTTTCCAGTCATCAAGCATAAATGCTATCTTCATACACATCTGAAATATATACTGCTCAGTTATTCTGTCAGCAAACCAAATCCATATTTCAACATTTCTCCACTTGCATCATCTGCAGCCTTATCATTTTTCAACATTCTCCCAATCTTTATCACTTCCTTTTCATCAGTTGCTCTTAGACACTAACATTTATGGCACCGACTTTAAGTCCTCTTTTGAAATATAACTCTTTTCCAAAATATGTCTTCCAGCATCAATGTCATCTTAAATAATTAAATTGCTTTATTTTTAATTCCATTCACTCTCCTGGTTGACCTCTTCTTTGATCCTTTTTACAAAAGAGGCTTATCTTCAACTGATCAGGATGTTTTTTCCATGTATGTTCCAAGGTCCTAAGAAGCATTAGAATTTTATTTAAAAAATGTTTCCAAGAATTCTATATCATTAGTAATTTTATAGAGTCTTTTGGAACTCTTTGGCTATTATTAATTTAAATGTCTGTAACAATTATTTTCTTTTGAACCCCGAAATAAGTGCTTGGCCTTATTTTTGGGGAGGTCTTATTTTTTTTAGTTGCAGGAGGCAACAAACATGGTCACCTCATGGCTGTTGCTGTGTTGCAATATTTTCATGGAGGGCTTATTTTTGGGAGAGGGCTTATTTTAGTGCATGTGCTCAAAAGCCCAGTTGGTCTTATTATCCATGGAGGTCTTATTTTCAGGGAAACGGGTGTGTGTGTGTGTGTGTGTGTGTGTACACACACAGACACACACATACATACTTTTGAAGATTCTTCTTTAGCAGAACTTTTTAATCTTTTATTTTCTGACCACTAATCTATTTTATGTCCTTAGCCACTTACAAAAGTAATAGGGAATATTTGTAGCTCAGGGATGAACTTTGAAGTTCTTGGTGCTCTCTGAGCTTGGTGGTTTTCTTACAACTGTTTCATTATCAAACTAGGCAAAAGCACTGATGATATGGTAATGATGATTTGGTAATGAAACATCTGCAAGAAAACCACCAAGCTCAGAAACCATTGCAAAATTATTTTTTTAAATTTCCATCAATTTTTTCTGTTGAAGAAGATTAATTGTCCCGCCCCCCCCCCCTTTTGATAATATCCTCTGCCACTATATTTTTGGAGATACACAACTATAACTTTCTGCGATGCTTTTTTGCAGCAATCATGATTTTGCATGCTTTATTTCCATCCACAACATTGTTCATTTCATCATTACATTATTCCAACTTTCTCATAATTTATTTTAGCACGGTGGCGCTTAGCAGCATATTTCTTTCATTCTGTTCCAAGAAGCTTCTGCATCATATTACCTTATATCAACTTTCCATTTCACTCTGTCAATATTAATCTATATTCTTATGCATTTTAATAAAGCACTTGCACTTTTCCTTTGCACTTGTTCTTTCATTTTATTTCTATTTCCATTGGGTCCTCAATGTGCACTGAGTTTGCTTGCTTTCCTCTATTATATTTTATTACCAGTCTGTCTATTAGTGAAAGGTACCATATGAAATCACTTGAACAATATGTAGAGTGGTCTGGATTGTTATCAGTGACAACATTATTACATTACGTAAACTGCTTTCTGGGAAGCATCTGAATTTTGATCACATGTTCATGGGGATGTTGGAAAGTTCATAACGGAAAATAAGTCATTTTTTCGGCGCTGTTGCAACTTTGAATGGTTCTTAAATAAATTGTTGTAAGTTGAGGAACACCTGAATTGTTTATTTGCTATGAAAGATATTCCTGTTGAAATATGTTACATTAACTACTGAGGAGGAGGAGGAGGAGTGCACTTATCCTTATTGGGACTCCATACTACTGTAGTGTAGTGCCTCCTATTGATCAATAGCTATTATAACATCTAAATCCATATAACCCCCACCCTCAAGGGAAGGCAGTCTAGGGGCCTCTAATATAAAGATCAGACCAGCAACAATCACAAAACTTTCTAGTATATATAAAAAGGGAAGGTGTATCTGCATATTTTGAAAACATCTAGTTTTTAAAATTCTTGGCATCTGAACATACTAATCAAATCTCAAATTGCAGAATAAAGTTATCTATGTTCAAACTCTCGTATATTACAACTGTAGTCGAAGAAGCTATTTGCAGATTTCGGCTCCATTCTAAAACCATTAAGCTCAGGATGTATTGATTTTCTCCAGTCTAATAAAACCAGTATAAAAGCTCATACATCAGCATATTATAACCTGCAGATAAAAATACTTGACTTTTAACTTTTAGTGGGGGGGGGGGGGGAATCAATATAATCAAAATAAATATTCGCCTATGAATAATGATATTCTCAGGGACGCTCAAGTTGAATTAACTTTTAAGAACACTCTTGGGTTCACATAAGTAATGAAACTTTACAGGTTGCTCAAAGAGCACTGCTCACAGACAGAGAGGGGAAATTTATCAGTGGCCTTGGTTTTTTTCCATGCAGACGGAGAGGAAAGAACAAAGCCAGATAAAGCCAGATAAATCTGATGATCTGCGCATCCAGTGGCTGGGTCAGAATACAAAATACTGTATTGTAAAATTCAGTGCACAAAATATCTTCAAAATCACATCCCTAATAGAATCCAGGCTCCCGTAGTCTAGCCTGAACTTTTAGCGTGGTGGTTTGTGAATGATGCAATCAGCTCTTTTTGGGACTGTATTTGTTCAAGCAAACAATGTAAAGCTTGCATTGCAAAGTCTTTATCATGAAATTCATCATGCTGCACACATAGTCCTTCAAAATATTTACAAATCGACATGTCTCTGGGATACTAAATATCAGCTGCAGATACGTAGATCCACTAAAAAGAATGAAGAATGATTGCTTTTAAAAATAGAATATGTGAAGACGGATGACAAAACGGACGTTCCATTTAATTCTCTCAACTTTCTCCGTCCTCCAATTGCAAAGGGCTTCTGTCGTTTCATTTTAGTGATCATCTGCTTTGCTCTGTGCAGCATGATTAAAATACAGTGGTGGGTTTCAAAAATGTTTAGAAGCTCTTCTGTTTAGAACCTCTTCTGCTTTGTGGAAGTGGCTTGCCAGCCATGTGACTGGGTGGGAGTGGCTTGCCAGCCATGTGAATTAGGAGTGGCTTGGTAGTCATGTGACAGGGTGGGCGTGGCCAACCTGTAAAATGTGGTGAAACTCACTTAACAGCGCTCTTGCTTAGCAACCAAAATGTTGGCTCAGAAACTCTGGCATTTGAAGCACGCAAGTCTTAAAGCTGTCAAGTTACAAGACCCTTGCACCCCTAACCCTTTAGAAAAAAACCCAGAGGTGTTCAAACTTGACAGCTTTAAGACTTGTGGACTTCAACTCCCAGAATTCCTCCTCTAGTCATGTTGGCTCAGGAACTCTGCAATTGAAGTGTGCAAGTCTTAAAGCTGTTTAGAAAAAAAAAAACACAGGGGCGTTCAAACTTGACAGCTTTAAGACTTTAAGGTTTAGATAGGACTCTTAGGGGCGGGCGGGGCAAATGTGGTGCAGACGGGGGGGGGAGCTGGAACCGGTTCTAAACGGCACGGTAGATTTGTGGAACCTCTTATATGGAAGAGGTTAGAACTGGTAGGAACCCACCCCTGTTAAAATATGAAGCAACACTAAGGGTATCTATCTGTGAAGGTGGTCAAAAAAAAGGCAGGATGGTGGCCATTATTAACAAGGACACAGCTGACACCTTGAGGGTTTTCTTTTTACTATTTGCAGATCTCACTGTGCAAAACAATACTGTATTAGACTGTTTGCTTGAACAATATATTTCCAAAAAGAGTTGGTTGCATCAGCCTTCAAATTGGAGCTGCTGTAATCAAAGAAAAATAATAATGTTAACTTATTTGTAAAAGATGGAAGTCTGTTCTCTAACTTTGATCTCTGGTTTTAGATGCACAGGCTGTTTGAATCATGCAGGGTTAGCTTTCCTCTTACCCTTACAGAAGTGGAATCAAGGGAAAGAGATCTGATTATATTTTTTCTAGATTATAGAAGCAATTTCTGATCACAAAGCATAGACACAATTTAGAATTCCCTGTTTAAATAAGTATCTGCTATAAAATAAGTGTCTGCTATACTTCCTCCACTACATACTGATGACTTAATTGTATTTTCATATACAAATCTGAAAGAAAACTCACAGGCTTCCCAATAGATGGGAATAAAAAGCTTTCTTGTACTTACACCTAACCACACAGCAAAACAGGATTAGGAGGAAAAGATGTATTTGCTATTTACTCAGCAACCAGAGATTACATATCTTTTGATACTGGCTTTAAAACCAAATAGCAAAGCAAAGAGCAAATGGATAAACAGTTAAAGCAAACCACTTGCATTAGAGGACTTGTGTTGAGCAAGTCATGAATATCATTGCTAAAATGCTAGATATTCCTAATGGTTCACTAAAACAAATACTGTTATAAAATAGCTGTTGGTCATTCAATCACCAGGATATTTCAGTAGCAAAAGGAACTAAAGGGAAACTCCCTCTTCCTCCTTCTATCTCAGATGCTTGTGTTACCAAGCATTAATCCAGCCATCAGGAGGGCAGCATAATTAATTGCTATGAATATTTTGATAAGACTCTCAAACTTCTACACCTAGATTTCCCCTTTCCTTATTTGTTTCCTTATAATGTGTTTCTCTAACGAGAAACTATTTCTTTTCCAAAACACAATTGACTGATCCCCATATAAGGGCTTGCGCCTCATATTCCTATGAGGGCTTGAGCCTCATATTCCTATATTCCATGGTTTTAAAAAACAGTCAAACATAGCTCATTGGAATATCTTATGCCAGTGATGACTAACCATTTTGCGGTTGGGTGAGAAAAATGAGGAGAACACAAACACGCACACCAGCACCCATAATAAAAAGCATGTCCCAACATGTACATGTGCGCACACCCACCCATGCTCCTCCTCCCAGTGCACGTCACACTGCTCACCTCCAAGCTGAGCTTGGTATTTCCTCCAGGGAGCCAGGGAAGGCTGTTTTCACCCTCCCTAGGCTCCAGGAAAGCCTCCGGAGCCTTCTCCTGAGGCTTTCCTGAAGCCTAGGGAGGACAAAAACGGCCTCCCCCAGCCCTCAGGAAGGTTGAAAATCAGCTGGCCAATGCATGCATGCATGCTACAGCTGACAATTCACGTGCCGGCAGGTATGGCCCAATGTGCCACCTGTGGCGCGTGTGCCATAGGTTGCCATCACGGTCTCATGCTTTTGAGAGCAGGCAAGAGCCAAATAAAAATCTTTCTGGATTCTGAAGACTGAGTTTTGCAGAGTTCACTTTATATAAAAGATACTAACTACAGTGTGAAATAGAAAACCACAATTGAGCCAGCAAATAATGAGAAAGAGATAGAAAGCATCTCAGACACAATCAGCATCTCGGAGACAATAACAGTTTATTACAACCACATGGTATCATTGTAGCAAACAAACCAAGTAAAGACCAAAAAATATCATATTTTGAATTGGAAAGCTAAGCTAAATCCAGAAAACATAGGTAAGTTTGGCATTCAGACAATCAGCCATCAATAGATAAATAGAAAATGAACCACATTGTACTTGCCATTTGAAAAAGAGAATAGAAACTTAAGAAGGAAATTAACTGACCAGAACATATCCTCTCCAGCAGCCACATCTAGATAAGCAGGAATTGGCACCAAACAAAATAGGGGACTTTATTTCTATGCTTAGCCACAGCAGTGAGATTCTTGTGTGCCAGAGATGGAGCGACCTACACATTTCTACAATGAAAGAATTGATTGGCTGGACATAGCAAAATTGACTACTCTGAGTAAAGAAAACTTGGAAACAACTGTTATATTTCTGCTAGAAAACAAAAGAAATGTGGGAATTTGACATTTGAACTGTTTATGATTATCGAAATAATGTGTAGCATTATTTTTATAGTAAGAGGCCAGTCTATTTTATATTGTAGTTATACTAAAGAAAAGGGTAGTTATTCCTTTTTTTATCTTTTCCATTTTTTTCTTGTTTTTCTTTCTCTTTGCACTCCTGATTTTTCTATAACCTTTCTTTTCCATAACAGCTCCATTTCTTCCTTTTTTGCATTTTATCCTTTTCTGAAATTGACACATTTTTTTTAAAAAAAGAGTCTGCTTAAAAATGTAGGTTTCAAATATTGGAGTTAGGACAAATCTACTTGAACATATATACCGAAAAGAGATTTAATTGCAAAGCATGATTGATTTCCTTTTTTTCCATGAAACATTAAGAGAATACTTGAAGGATATAAGAGTGAGGAGCAGTTCTGAATGTAGAGCAGACCATTTTCTGCTAATATCAAAAGTCCATTTTGAAAGATGAGGACATAAAAAAGAGGAAAGGAAAAGAAAAAAGGAAAAAAACAACAGTAATTATTAAGGAAAATAACGCCTTTGTTATGTATGAAAAATTATTATTAGATTTCTCTCTCCAAATAATGAATAGAGCATAGATAAAAAAGAAGGTGTTACACTGAACATTGTGAAAATATCAAGTGCCACTTAATTATAGAGAGTTATGCAAATAGGTATGAATAAAATTGCTTGGTACAAATGAAGGAAAAAGAAAAAAAATCTGTATGTAGGAGAATGATTGTTGCAACAATGATACTGTATATATGTATGTGTATACACATACACACAAACATAAAGGATAGGTGCAAAGGAAGTTGTCAAAGGCCAAATAACAGCTGGATTTTAAAAAGGCAAAGAAAATGCTGAATGATTGTTATAGAAATAAAAACATTATTTAGGAACTGTGTGCAAAGTTCTAAATGGGGATCTACCAGCAGAGTGACTGGAATTAAGAATTAAAAATATGAAATGATTTGGCATGAAGCAAAAGGGAAGGAATGCTTGAAGGAATATTTAAGGAGTCCTATGTGGAAATGACAGTCATATGTCAAAGAGTGAAATGAAAAGTGGTGTTACGAATATAAGTGTGCAAGAAATAAGAATGAAAAGGGAATAATAAATATTGTGGGAATGGTGAATAGAAAAATAACATGTACAGTGGTATAAGTAGAGAATGATGGAAACAGATTCATTTATGGAGTATCCATGCAGCTTATTTGATGTACATGCTTTGTGACTAGAGGAACACTGCTATCCTATCTGCCCCTCAGATAGGATCCGCAACTTGGGAGTCCTCCTGGACCCACAGCTGACTTTTGAACACCATTTGTCGGCTGTGACCAGGGGGGCATTTGCCCAGGTTCGCCTGGTGCACCAGTTGCGGCCCTACCTGAACCGGGAGGCTCTCACAACAGTCACTCGTGCCCTTGTGACTCTATGGCTGGAATACTGCAATGTGCTCTACATTGGGGCTGCCCTTGAAGAGTATTCGGCGACTTCAGCTGGTCCAGAATGCCCGGCCCGCGCGAGCGATCGTGGGGCACCTCGTTCACCCACGTAACACCTATCCTCCCCGAGCTGCACTGGCGGTCTGTTGATCTCCGAGTGCACTTCAAGGTGCTACTTGTCACCTACAAAGCCCTGCATGGTATTGGATCTGGGTACTTGAGAGACCACCTACTGCCAATTACCTCCACTAGGCCGATACGATCCCATAGATTAGGCCTCCTCCGAATTCCATCAGCTGGCCCAATGTCAGCTGGCAACTACCCGGAGGAGAGCCTTCTCGGTGGCTGCTCTGACCCTCTGGAACGAACTCCCCGTGGAGATTCGTATCCTCACCACCCTCCAGGCCTTCCGCGTAGCCCTTAAGTCCTGGCTGTCCCGACAGGCCTGGGGCTAAATATTTTAACCCCCACTCGAATTGTATGACTGTTGTGTTTTTAATGATGTATTGTTTTTTTCATGTTTGTGACTTGTTTGTCCTCCCTCCCCTTGAGTTGTGAGCCGCCCTGAGTCCCCCCAGGGAAAAGGGCGGCATACAAATAAAGCATCTCAATCTCTCTCATCTATTACATGGCATCCAGTTTTGGTCGCCACAATATAAAAAAAATATTGAGATTCTAGAAAGAATGCAGAGAAGAGCAACAAAGATGATTAGGAAACTCAAGGCTAAACACATATGAAGAACATTTGCAGAAATTGGGTATGTTTGGTTAAGGAAAAGGATTGATTAGGGATGACATAATAGCAGCATTCCAATATTTAAGGGGCTGCCACAGGGCGTCAACTTATTCCTCCAAAGCATCTGAAGACAGAACAAGAAGCAATGGATGGAAATTAATCAAGTAGAGAACCAACCTAGAACTAAGGAGAAATTTCCTGACAATTACCCTGTTTCCCCGAAATTACGGCATGTCCGATAATAAGGCCATGCCACATTTTTCTGGTGGGCAAAAATATAAGCCTCTTCCTGCAAAAAAGCCCCCTGGACAACCCCCCACCTCCAGCCAGGCAAAGCGCTGCTCACCAACCTAGCGGTATCCCAAAGGTGCCAAGCCGCGGGAACCAGGGGGGAGGCAAAGGTGATTGTGTTGCTTAGTGCCTTTGGGATACCGCTAGATTGGTGAGCAGCTTTGTGCCCAGCTGAAGAGGGGCTTTGCCGGGCATCTGCTCTCTTGTGAGCGGGCTCCCAAAGAGCCGGGCACAGCCTCATGGACGAATGGCTGTGTTGCGCTTTCGCAGCAGTGCAGCACAGCAGCCATAAAGCGACCACACTCATGAGCAGCCACTGGACAACACCCCCTTTCCAGCCAGGCACAGCGTCATTCACTGACCTAAGGGTATCACCAAGTCACGTGAGTGCCTGTTCACCACCGCCCAGCTCCCGTGGCTTGGTGCCTTTGAAATGGCAGTGAATGGTGCTCTGCATAGCTGGAGGGGGGTTGAGCGAGCGGCTGTTCTGCTCTCGCTCATGCGCCTGCCAGCCTCACGATGCCCTGGCCCAACTCTCTCCGCAGAGCCAGGGCACTGCCGCCACTGCTGCCGCCACCTGGCTTTTTCTGCGGTTTCCAAACCGAGTCTTCCAGCAGTGGTTGCTCTATGGTTGTGGGCCAGTTGCCGGCACAGTGTACAGCATATCTTAAGTTGAAAGAACTACCTGCAGTTTCTTTCATCTTGGCTGACTCTGAGAAAGTGTCTGTTAAATAGGATTGAATTACAGAAATGTGATAGAATGAAGCGAAAGATCAGTTACTCAAAGCAATAAGAGTGCCGTATGAGAGTCATATGCCTCAAAATAAGTAGAATGAGTCACGAATAGCTAATAACCATTGGGTTGCAGATTCTTCAGCACTTACTTTTTTAAATGTTTCAGAAAATGTTCATGTAAAGAAAGTAAAATTAGATGATTCCTGCATTGGTATAACTTCTTTAGTGGCCATTTTCTAGATAGTTGGTTAGTACCAAGTTTCACAAGATGGTTGTGGTGTAATTCTATCAAGGACTGAACCAGATAATATTAGATACTAGCTGGATACCTGTGCTTCGCTACGACACCGTGTGTTCGGGCCAGCCCACAGGCCGGATGAGTCACGTTGCCCATATAAGGCAACTGGCAATTGGAACAGGCTTCCTTTCAGGTGTGGAGGGGGAGTAGAAAGTCTCATTCCTTATAATTGACGTTTGTTAATATAATACTTTATAAAGAATACTGATGATCTGATGGTCATTTCAAAAAAGCTTTTCTTAGCAAGCACCTAGAAGCCAAGAGAAATATACGTGCCAAATTTCAAGTTTGTAGGCTTTACAGTTCTGGAGATTTCGTGATGATGCGTATACCACTCACGCATCATCATGAAATCTCCAGAACTGTAAAAATATATATACTGTAGTACAATTTTAAGATCTTCAGATTAAATACAACAGTAATGTTCAATTATCCCAATGAAAAATGTTCTTTAAGCATAAGTCATATTTTAAAAATCTCTTAATACTGTATTTTAAAGGTTTTGACAAATGTCATACGTATTCCGTGTAATTTGTTCTTCCTTCCCTTTTCAGCTTTTAATATCTACAAGAAATATGACTACAAGACTATCTTTTCAGTCATCCTTAACAAGGCTGAGAAATTTTCCCACTACTTAAGACATCCTTCAAAGACATTTAACTTAATTCAGAATCGCCAGCCTCCTTTTGTAGGTCTTTTCCTCATCTCTATTACCATTACATTGGCAATCTTTTTTTTTTTTGAAGAGGTGAAACAGGGAACAGAATTGGATTTTCTCCAATTGCCCCTAAATGATTTGCTGGCAGCCAAGAATAACCAGTCTGCTGCCTCTTGCAATTCTTCATCTCTTGATTTGTATTCAACTAGCTTGCAATTAGCTCGCTCAACTGCAGAGAAAGCTCAACTGGGGCCATTTCTCTAGTTCATTCATATTACATTCATTTCATCTAATCTGTTTGATGTCTTTCCTTGGCTTCTGTGAGGAAGTATCTTCTGTGATGAAAAACGATAGTGAAAAGAAGTGGGAGTTGCATTGTTTTTGATAATTTAATGGAATGCATAAGAAGGTAATACAAGCAATTAGCTAAGAGCCTGCACTAAAAACGGGAGTCACCAGCTAATGATCCAGAATATTTATGAATTTACAAGCCAATTCTATAGGGCAGGAATTGGTAATCAGAGAACCTTATGCACCCCTCGGCAATTGATGTGGTCCCCATAACAATACCTCCAAACCCATTTTCTACCCACAAATTCCATCATCATCCAATCATTTTGCCAACCATTTTGCACAGCATGTTCCCTTGATGTGATGATATTGCTTACTGATTCCCTGGAGTCCTTTTAAAGAATGAAAGTCTGCCCTCAGTTAGAAGGAAATTGCTGAAATCTACTGTGTTGTTACTCTGCTGGTGCTACTTTGAAAGTTATTATGGAGAAGTTAGGGGAACAGAGTTAACTCCACACATAAACGATACCACTTGGGCATAACCCTGATAATGTAATTGGGATAATGTATCACAGTAGGTCTCTGCATGGTCCATGAAAGCACCAAACAGCTACACATATGTTACCTTCCACACAAGTTCAAATGTTGCAGAGGATGATTCAAACATGTGTGAAGGATAACCGGGGAACAGCTGCCCACCTGAAAGATTTGTTAATAAACACTGAGGTGTGTTTCTGATACAAAGTCAGAGGTTTGATTTGTAATAGTTATACTGTAATGTTGATTGTTTCTGAATTGAGGGGACTCCTTCTGAAATCCATCCTTTCTCCAGTCCTAGTGTTGACACTATTTTCACATCTGGCAACAGACAGCTCCCAGTCCAGGTCACCTCACAGAGTTGTTGTTGTGGAGAAAGTAGGAGACAGGAATAGTAGGTATGTTCACACCCTTGAGCCTTTTTGCTCATAAGATCACCTAGATCCAGAGAACCCTGACATTGGCAAAGATGTAGATGGCATTTTCTGGAGAATTTGGGTTAAATCAAATATGCCTGTCTGGTTACTTAGAGGTTTTTTGTTTTTTTTTAGTTTCTCCTCTGAAAAGTCCAGGGGCATGGGCCTTCAGGCCTTCTTAGTGGTGACCCCTATTTTAGGGAACTCTGCTGTTAGGAATATGGATAGGCCTACTCTACAGGTATTTAAACCAGGCTCAAATAGCCCTGTTTTAAGGATGAGGCATTGAAGTGGTGGGATTCAGCCAGTTCGCACCACTTTGGGAGAACTGGTTATTGGAAGAAGTCATTAGGGGAGAGAACTAGTTGTTAAATTATTTGAATCCCACCACTGGGATATTTGGTGCTTAGATTAAGTGAATAATACCTTTTATGTATTGAGAATTTTTTATGTATGTATGTATGTATGTATGTATGTATGCATGTATGTATATAGGAACTATATAGGTAATAGGAACTACCTATTGTAATACTTGGGTGAGGTAAATGTGCACTCCTCTAAGCTACTTCATGAAGTTTACTGGATTAACACATTCTTCTCTTTTCTTATAAAATGGAGAAAGGCTTTAAAGATACCGAGGAGTCTTCAACCTGGCTCCATATCTTTGGGGAAAGTGGGTTTAGTAGCCTGCTGTTAATGCATAAAAATTCTCCAGCCATTTGCACCTTTGAAGTTTCCATTACACTTCCATTAAATCCCAAAGGAAGATGCTATAAGGGGATTCCTTTCATTGGGAAGCATGGATCAGCCAGGGAGGCTCTGGCAGGATGATATGTAATATTAAAACAACAGCATCCGTAGCACACACCCACCCACCCCCCACACTATCATAAAAAAAAGTTTGAAACCCTCAAGAGAAATTGAGGGAAAAATTCTCAAGCAACGTGAGAATAAATGAAATGAATAGAACTCCTCTAGAGAGAGGGGGGGGAAATAGCTTTTGAAGTATTGCAAGATGGAGGGTCACACTCACCCTCATTCTGCAGGCTGCTACAGTACAGCCTCCTTGAGATATTACAATGGAAGCAATTCACTTCTGCCTCTCCTTTCTCTATTTTTATATAACCTCTGCCATCACCGCGAATCTCTGTTGAGGCTTTGAACTAGAATTCCATAAGCATCTATAAAGGAGGACTTTCAATTTTTTGGCTTCTCATATAAAAAGAAAGGTGTCAAGCATGTTTCCATCAATATTCTGTGCTCCAGAATTTCAAAAGGGAGAGGCCCGTCTACACACCCAAAGGAGCCGGTATCATTCTTATAAAGAGAGGGTTCTTGTGGTGGTGGTGGGAAATCTGCACACGTTTATTAGGATTTCAGGGTAAACAGTTATTATGCAAACTCTGTGTTTAGTAATATGAGTGTGTGCCTTTAAATATAAATTTAAATATGTGTGTGTGCATTTAAATGGATCTATCTTTTTTTTTCAGCCTCATACAAAACTGTGAAAAAAGTCAGCCTGTCTCAGTGAATAATGGAGAGGTCTAAAACATTTCTTCTAAATCACTTGAGAAGCATTCACAGCTATAATGTTTGCCAAATGTAAAGATGATTCTTCTGAGATCATTAACTATTTTAAATTTGTTTCAACAACCCTGCTGTTTTGGTTGCTTAGGCAGTTATAATGTATGTTTCAATTACAGCCTCATCTTAACAAGAAACCAATGGGTATGCTTCACACAAATATGGACTAGAAGAGAATAGTGTGCTTGTCATAAGGGATGGAAATTTGACTTCCTTGGGCTACACCCAGCCCTTGGATTAATTTTATGCGATTTGCAATTGCAGTTATGCAATTTATTCATTGTCTCAAACCTTACAGGCACTAGGCACCAGACAGTTTATATTAAAATAACAGGAACAGTAAATTGGGCACTATTGAAACTACAGCAACAGAAATACCAGAAATGATAAATTGTAGTTCCATGGCTTAATTTCAAATGTTCTCTGAAAGACATCAAGACAGGGACTATCTGTTCCTTCCTGCAGACCTCTGCTTCATGGATAGAGAAACAGTCATAAAAGAAAAATGGCTGTCCTTATTATTCCTTGCTTCAAACCCCATTCATCATGCAGGTTCTGATACTGAACACAGCGATATGGCTCTGTTAATAAAAAAGAGACTTGCTCCTCCATTAAGCAGCATAGTGTTGAAATATAAGGCTGACATCAAGAAATGTGAGTTACAGATGCTTTAATCAAAATGCAACTTAAAAGGATTTCTCATATCAATTTTCTTCCTTTCCTCTCCTCTCCTCTCTTTTCCTCTCCTCTCTTTTCCTCTCCTCTCCTTTTTTGCTGAGCCAATGCATCAAAAGAACATCTCCCTGTTCAGTTTCAGGTGGAGTCCCTTGCAATGCACTTTCTTCCCTAATCTACAATTACAAAGCTCCAGATGTTTTCAGGAAGATGTATTTTTGTGCGGCAGGTGGCATGGATTCTATCATTCTTTATTAATAATGGTTATTTATTCAGCCTTTAAATAATAGAATGTACTATATCCCATGCATGGAATTTGTAAATCACAAAATGTCTAACGTACTCTTTAATACAAGGGAGCTGACTCTAAAACTTGCTTTGAAGGAGCTGCCTTTTAGAGAGGCTGGCAGTATCAAACAGAAATGTACAAGATGCCATGCTGATAGTATTTGCCAACAAATAGGCTTCTTTCTCTTACAGCTTTCTGTTTGCAGAATCAGGTTAAAGAAAAGGCTAATGCTTTAGCAAAACATGTCATTTGCTAAATAGGCAGTCTGCAAGTATGATCATCTGCATCACTGATTTCCTAGCATATATTTTCAGGCACCCAAGAGGAGCAAGAATTAAATTGAGTTGAGAGGCTTTCAGTTGTGCTCTGATTGTTTTAAAGTGTAGACCATAGAGCACCCTAAGCCATCCAGAGATGTCATGTAAAGACTTTATATCTGTACAGAGAAGACAGTTGGTGACCTGAAAGCTCAGTGAATTGTCCTGGAATGGACACTGACTGTAAGATGGAAGGGAAAGAATCATGAAGGTCCCTGAATATAATCAGTATCACTTAAGCAAACTACAACAGAGCAATGAAAAGAGAGGCTATTTATCAGAGGGGGCTGTTATGTACTCACACATAGTGTCTGAGACCAATTCCCAACACAGACTTTAAAGATCTCTTAAAATGGAATCCTTTGACTAAACCTTTTTTAAAAATAGAGATAATTTCTAACCCGATAGCCTATTGTGGTCAGTGCTGAAGGCTGTCTTGATGTTGTGCTTGTGGAGAATTTTGCTGATTTCATCTGTGGTGCCTTTGATGTAAGGGAGGAAGAGGATGCCGTTGTCCTGTTCCGTGTCTCGGTTCTTGGGGGGAGTCTCCCTTTGGATTAGGTTGGTAATTGTTTTTCTTTGGAATCCACTATAGATTAATACGTTTGTGAGAGTGTGGAATTCAGTTTTCAGGTGGTCTTTGTCGGCTAGGCATTTGGTTCTGGAGATGAGGGTCTTGGCTACAGAGTTGATCTGTGCAGGGTAGTGATGGGATTGTGCAGTTGGTGTGTGTTTTTTCCCGGTAGATGGTGTGTCCTAGGGAGCCATTGGGTTTTTTGTAGATTAGGACATCCAGAAAGGGAAGTTGGTTGTTTGCTTCTATTTCCATAGTGAATTATATTTTGGGGTGTAGGCTGTTGCGATATGTGAGGAAGTTGTCCAGTTTTTCTTTCCCATGTGGCCAAATCACAAAAGTATCATCAACATACCTAAGCCAGAGTTTGGCTTTGTGTTCAGATTTATCTTAGGCGTTAGTTTCAAAATGTTCCATGTATAAGTTTGCGATGATGGGTGAGAGGGGTGATCCCATGGGTGCTCCTTCTATCTGTTTGTATCTTTGTCCATTATGAATGAAGTATGTGTTAGTTAGGCAGTGGTTGGTCAGGTCCAGGATGTGTTTAGCGGGGTTGTGTTTGTTCTGGATAGCTGTCAAGGCTTCTTTTATAGGCACTTGGGTGAAGAGGGATATGATATCGAAGCTCATGAGTAGGTCACTGGGTTGTAGGTTTTGTTTCTTTATTGTTTCTATGAAGTGGAGTGAGTTTTGTATGTGTGAGGTAATGGATTCTGTGTAGGGTTGAATTTGTTTGGCGAGGAATTTGGCAAGATTCTGTAGAGGTGAACCTATGGAGCTGACTATGGGTCTGAGTGGTGTTCCTTCTTTTTGTATCTTGGGGAGGCCATAGAAGTTGGGGCATCTGGATGATTTCTCTCTGGGTATGATTCTTTACTGGAGCTCTTCACTGATGGGAGAGGCTTTTATTTTGGATTTGGTGGTTTTTTTTTCAAGGTAGGTGGTGGGATTTGTGTTTAGATGTTTGTAAGCGAGGTCTTGGAGTAGGTTGGATAGTTTGGCTTGGTAGTCAGATGTGTTCATCACCACTGTGGCATTGCCTTTGTCTGCTGGGAGAATGATTATGTTGTCTTTATGTTGGCGAGTGCTTTTTGTTCTTCTTTCTGTAAGTTGCTTCTGGGTGGATTGCTGGAGCAGAGGATGTTGGTGACTTCAAGTCTGATTTTATTGGCTTCATCTGGGTTGATTTTGGTGAGGGTAGCTTCAACTCCGTATATGATGTTTTCAGTGGGGATGCGTTTAGGGGCGACTCTATATATAAGGTGAGATTTATAGCATAATCCAGGAAAAACCTCAAAGTCAAATGTATTCGATATGCAATGTCAAAGAAGCTATTAGGAAAAAGAAATCTTCCCTCATAATTTAGGTCTTTTTGAATGGGACTACAAAGAAGCACAGACTTGCACCAAAAATTGAAAGGAAGCAATAAAAGGCACACAAAAGTATTTTGAAACATTTTAAACATGGAGGATCAACAATTGCAAATGCAATGAAGAAACCAGCAAATGATGCAGGTAAACCATTGGGTGGCAAAGGAGTTAAACAAACTTAATGAAATTACAAAGAAACAAAATGAATTATTTATATTTTCCTATCTAAGGGGGACCTAGGACATCTATCTGAATTGAATTGCTATTTTAAGATAGCGTTATGAGCAATTATAAAGTATGAAGTTTTTGACCTATCTGCTAGAGTGAAACAAACAAATCACTTGGCATTCATGGCATATTTTAAGAGTTTTTAAAAGAACTCAGACATTGCTGATAGATACAACCAATTAGACCATTTTGACAAAACATATTTCTTGCTTCGGGAATGTCTTAAGTTATATTTTATTCTTTAAAAGCTACCTTTGCTTTTCTTCATGTTTTTATTTATTTATTTAAGAAATGTACATGTCTACCCAACTCACTCACGGTGACTTTGGGAACATTTCAGG
Organism: Thamnophis elegans; assembly: GCF_009769535.1. Taxonomy (NCBI): domain Eukaryota; kingdom Metazoa; phylum Chordata; class Lepidosauria; order Squamata; family Natricidae; genus Thamnophis; species Thamnophis elegans. Next base: position 114,304,114 of record NC_045541.1, on the reverse strand, counting down.
AATAAAATCCCCAAATACTGTATAAAATTCAATACTACCCATCCACCCAGCGATAACATTCACCCAAATCCCTTGATGGGCTCCATAGCAACCTGGAATCCTCAGGACCATTGATAAAACCATGTCTTCAGGGTCTTTTGGAAGAGCATCAAGGTGGGGGGCATTTTTATTCCAGAAGGATGATGTTTCATAGGGAGGGAGCCATTATAGAAAATAACCTTGTTCTTGGTCCCACTACCTGGACTGTCTTGAAAGAGGGAATCTATAACATACATGCCTCTCTAATCTAATAGGCTGGGTCGATGTAGTTATATTGTACTTTTTTTAAAAGGAATAAGACTCCTCAACAATACTGAACTAAGACTTATGAAAGTCTGCTTTAGGCTATCGTTTTGCAACTCTACTAGGCCATGGGATCTGCTCATCTCAGGTTCACTATCTTAGCTCCAGTTTTTCCTTTGAGAAACCAAACACAACACAATTCTGTAACAAGTTGGAAAAATCTTAGAATATGCTAATATCTCATCAACTATTACAACAAGTTCTGTATTCAATGATGAACTGAAAATAGAGAGAGAACTAATTATTTTACCTATTTTATTTTGCACCTCCCCACTCCAAAGTAAAGATCCTATCACCGTATTTTCATAGTTGATATAAGCAATTATATAGTTGATATAAGCAATTAGGGAGTACAGAACACCCAGCAATCTATGAGGTGCATTTCTGCTTATTAGCCGGGTCTATCTAATGTAGTGTTAATTAAATAAATTACTCTATTTCCTTCTCATTAATAGCCTCAATGAGACTTTTGTGGACAATTTCCTTATTAGTTATTCAGGGCAGATGGCCACTTGGCACTGTGATACTTTATATGCTAGAGAAGTGGCATAAGTTAATGGCAAACTAGAATGCAAAACTTTTTGCTTGAAAGTTCTAGGAATTCTGTCAATGGGCACATTTACATTACCAAGAGCTTTTCTTTCTAGCAAACTAGTAAGAATATTCATCTATTCTGTGTTAAGAGGAGAGAATGCTCATATATTGACAGCATAGACTAATACATGTAGTAAGTAAAATGCCTGAAATCTGTCACTTTATATTCAGTTTTAGTAGACTTCCTCTCTACTAAATCAGATAATATATGGATGGGTATACAGATCATTATTGCAATCACACACATTTTATTGTCTTCATTTTGACATAACCTTTCATCTAGTTCCTTATTCAAAGTCACAAGTATTTCACACAGTGACGTGCGGTGAGGTTGATACCTGGTGAGGCTCAGCAGGGCAGCGGTCGGCCTCGGCGGGGGGGGGGGGAATTTGCATCGCGGGAGCAACCAAGCGTCCGGGTCTGCAGCAAAGACGCTTGGTGGCTCCCGCGATGCAAAGTGTCCCGCTGCCCCCCCTCGCTGTCCCAGCCTGCGTCCGCTGCTTCTCCAAGCTCTGCCGCTGGAAGTCCTGGATCGCCTCTGGGGGAAGGCTCAGTGAAAAATGGAGCGAAGCTTCTCCGCGGCCTCCCGGCACTATGCAGAGGCTCTCACAGGAGCACGTGTCAGCGGCCAGTGGCCTGGAGCGGCCCCGGCTGTGAGACAAGGGAGCACTTAAAGCAGCCACTGCCACCGCCACCACCACCGCCCCGCCGGGCGAAGGAGGGGTGGTGGTGGTGGCGGCAGCGGCTGCTTTAAGTGCTCCCTTGTTTCACAGCTGGGGCCGCTCCAGGCCGCCGGCCGCTGACATGTGCTCCTGTGAGAGCCTCTGCATAGTGCTGGGAGGCCGCGGAGAAGCTTCGCTCCATTTTTCACTCAGACTTCCCCCAGAGGCGATCCGGGACTTCCAGCGGCGGAGCTTGGAAAAGCAGTGGACGCAGGCCGGGACAGCGGGGGGGGGGGGCAGTGGGGCACTTTGCATCGCGGGAGCCGCCAAGCACCCAGGTCTGCAGCAAAGAGGCAGCCTCCTCCTTCTCGCCCACTCCTCTCTCCTCTGAAGCACGCCCCGCCCAACGTAAGCGTGCTCAAGGAGACACGATTGGCTGCTTCCAAATCAGGAGGCGGGAGAATTAGTGCCTCTTTTCCATCTGAACTTCTTTGCCTTTTAACTCTTTATTAACTTTTAGAAGGCAAAAAATTCCTTATGGAAAAGAGGCCCCGAGTTCTCTCGCCTCCTGCTTTGGTTAACACTAAGCAGACACCAAGCCACTGTGAGCTGGAATCTGGTAGCAACTATCTTGGCTTTAATTATTTAAAAAAATATATTTAAATTTCTTTCTTTTTCCTGAGGAGACTGGTGAGGCTCCGCCTCCCTTGCCTCTAGTGACTGCACATCCCTGATTTCACATCAGGGTAACAAATAGATGACATAGTATACAACCAATTAAACTGAACATTCCTTTGCACGTCTTTGTTGCTCTTCTCTGCACTCTTTCTTAGAGTTTCAACATCTTTTTTACATCATGGTGACCAAAACTGGATGCAGTATATTCCTAATGTGGTAAGGCCACACTTGGAATACTGCATTCAGTTTTGGTTGCCATGATGTAAAAAAGAAGTTGAGGCTCTAGAAAGAATGCAGAGAAGAGCGACAAAGATGATTAGGGAACTGGAGGCTAAAACATATTAAGAACAGTTACAGGAATTGGGGATATCTAGTTTGATGAAAAGAAGAACTAGGGATGACATGATAACAGTGTTCCGATATCTCTGGGGCTGCCACAAAAAGAGGGAGTCAAGCTATTCTCCAAAGCACCTGAGTGTAGGACAAGAAGGAATGGGTGGAAACTAATCAAGGAGAGAAGCAACTTAGAACTAAGCAGCAATTGATCTTCCGGGGGAGGATCCTGTCGCCGTCGGGAGCTCAACGGAGCTCCCCTCAGAGTTCTGGTCTGTATATCTTATAAGATCTATAGATATCTCCCCTTTCTGGCAGAAAGGGGCAGGGAGAAGTTCAGTCGTTAGGATCTCTTTGTAATTCACAGCTTTTTTTCCCCGCTGTGAATGGAGAAGAGGTTCAACAATAGCTGAGCTTCTACTCCAGCCAGTTCTTCTCAGCTGTTTTTTTTTTTGCAGCCCTAGGCAGGTTGCCTCCCCCCTCAGGACAAAGCTAAGCTATTTAAAATCAATTCGAGCGGGGACCATCCCTGAGAAATCTTTTTTATTACTATTCAAAATACCAGCTTCAATTTTGTAAAAGGCTTCTTTGTCTAGCTGCGTTACAAGATGGCGATTTTATAGCTTCTGCGTTTGATATGTGACAAACTCAATCAGCCCTACTCTCCTGAAGACTTCTCCTTATTAACTGTTAAAAGTTTACAAATAGTATCCCATCTAAAACTGAGGGGAGCAGAGACTTTGCTTGTTGGCTTGTTTGTTTGTTCGTTTTTTTCTTTATAATGGCTCCCAAATCGAAGCAGTCCAAGCGCCTCGTTAACAACACATCTCAAGAAATTGCTATAAAGTCGCTGCCCTTGCCTCCTACGCCCTCTACTGGAGACTTGTTAACGCAAGAATTTCTTTTTGAAACCCTTAAAAATTTCAGACAGGAAATCAATCAACTTACATCGGACTTATATGATAAATTTGATGCCAAAATTGCTCAAACAAAGGAGGATATGATCGGAATTATGACAGTTATGACAGACTATATTGCTGGAATGGAGGATAAATTGGAACTTTTGGAAGAAACTAACTCTAATTTGACATCTAAAATTCAAACGTTACAACAGGAAATTGAAAATGCTCAAAAACAACTTGTCATGATAAATTATAATAAGACTGCGTTTGCAATAAGAGTTAGAGGATTGCGTGAAAAGGAACAGGAGAATTTGAAACAGACCTTTTTTGAGGCTCTCAGTCGATCGGTGGGAAGTCCGGGACTTAACTTTGATTGGCAGATTCAAAAAATTTATCGCTAGAACTCGTGTGTAGCAAAACAGCGACAGCTTCCGAGGGACATAATTATATATTTCACCACAAGGGAATCCAGAAATGCGATAATACAGAAGCTCTACAATAATAAGCTGAGAATTGATGGACAGGACTTGATTGTTTTTAAAGAACTACCATCTCAAATATTAAGAGCAAGGAGAGACTACACTTTCTTAACTGAAGAACTCAGAAATTCTCAGATACATTATAAATGGGAAGTGCCATCTGGTATTACAGTCACATTTGAGAATCAAAAACATCGTCTTAATTCTGTTTGTGAAGCCCGAGATTTTTATCACAAGATCCTGAGGGCGGGACTTCCTGAATCATCCGGACTTGGAGAAAGACAAGGAGAAGGAGAAGACAAGCATCGGGACACGTGGCTACAAGGCGGAGGGTGTTGTTTTCCTCTTCCGGAAGGGCAGAAGAGTAAAGAATAAAGATCCAGCGATGCCTTTAAAATACTTTTTAAATTTTTAGTTTGAATAAAATTTCATGATTCCTGTCTGGTATAAAATGGCAAAGCTGTATATCGATGATGAGATATTGAGACTGAAAGAAGCGGTGCTGATTTTGGACATATATTGTATGGGACCTATATAAGACTCGTTTGAACTCTAATTTAAATTGCGCATGAATTATCTTTCGGGGCGAGGAGAGCGGAGATCGTGATTTTCTTGAATTGTGGTTTGGGATGAATGGAGTCGGGAGGTGCGGGGTAGATGGAAGGATAGTGAAAGTTCAATTAGATTACTTTGAGTCAGAATGTAAGCTGATTTTTGTATAAATTGCTATTTGAATATAAGGTTAAGAAAGATTAGTTGGAGAGTCTCCAGGAAGGTGGAGTAAATATGAGAGGAGTAATGGGTGAGGATAAAATATATATGTGGACACGGGTAAAGTCAGGATGGAAGGTATAAAATTCATATGTGGATGTGGGTAAGGGCAGGATGGGAGGTGTTGGAAATGAAAAATGAAAGAAGCACTTGAGTCTTTAAATGGCTTTACAGAAAGGTTTGGATATTTGGATAAAAAAGAGATAAATTAAAGGTTTGGATATATAGATAAAGTGATAAGGCCCTTAGTTGGAGAATTCCATTTGAGTAACTTGCTTGGTTCCAATATAGTTTGAAATCCTGCAAGTAATAAAATAACTGAAATTAGGAATGAGGTACATTGTTTAAGATTTAAAGATGATGGGAAGCTGAGTTAATGTAGTGGGTTTGTTGATTTTTCCTGTTTTTCCTTTTTGTGTGTGTGTCTTGTTTTTCTTTTTATTTTTTTTACTATTTCTCTTTTTTGTTTTTCCTTTATCTTTCATCTTTTAACTTTAAAGTTAGTTGGTTTTAATATACTCCAGTGCTTGATAAAGAATTATGCCGGGTATGGGACCTGGGAAGTCGAAAGGGGGTTAGGGAGGGGGGTCTACCGGGGGGAGGGTGGAGGGTGGAAATACAGTTTCAATTTTCAGAACAATAAGAATGCACTTGTATACTGTTGCTCTCTTTTCTTTTTTTCTTTTTCTCTTTTATTTTCTCTTTTTTTATTTTTCTTAATTTTAGTGCAAAATATAAACTGAATAGATTAATGAATTGTAGAGATACACCAAAGTGAGGAGTAGAGGGAAAGAAGAGGGAGAAGTAAAGAGGGAGTGAGAGGGGAATGTAAGGAGGGTGAGATGGAGGGAAGGGGAGATGTCTGAGGGGGAAGGGAAGTAGAAGAGGGGAATGTTGGAGGGGAGAAATGAAAGTTGGAGGGGGAGAAGAAAGGGTGTATGGGGGATCGAAGTGTTATGTTGGTTTTCCATGGTGGAAGATTTATTGAATTTTTTTTTTCTATGCACAGTATATAAGTGATTGTATAAAATGAAAATGAAAATGAAATAAAACAGTTTTAAAACGGTAAAAAAAAAAAAGAACTAAGCAGCAATTTACTGACAGTTAGAACAATTAATCAATTGAACAACTTGCCTCTAGAAGTTGTGAATGCGCCAACACTGGAAGTTTTTAAGAAGATGTTGCATAACCATTTGTCTGAAGTGGTGTAGGGTTTCCTGCCTAAGCAGGGGGTCGGACTTGAAGACCTCCAAGGTCCCTTCAACTCTATCATTCTATCATCTAGCAGCAATTTCCCATATTGCAAGCTTATGGCTTTGTTTTCAAAGACATCTCTGATATTTATTCTCTGGAAGAAATGGAGTGTTCTTATTGAGAAAATTCAGACATCCAAAATACTTTCCCAAGGTTAAATTTAAATGTCTTTCTCTTTCACTGGTGCCATATATGTCTACTTGGGCATCTTTATTATAGGTACAATAATTCAGGAATATTACATCTTCTACCTTCTATTTATTATTAACACAGAGATCTATTGTGATTTTCCAACAAGTAGATGGCCTTCACAATTATACAATTGTTTTCTGAACCAGAACTGCTTTCCCATCAAAGGAAACTCAGTAGATTTGAATATCCCTTTTATTCCACCACATTTGTATAAGCTCATTTGCAGGCAAGCACAGTACTGTTTCTCCGAAAATGTAACTTGGGACCTGACCCTTAGAGAAGGAGAATAAACAAGTTGGGACTGCTTGTCAGTCAGCTGAAACAGCAACAAACCACAGGGGGAAAGAAGCCCACAGAAGCAAAAGTGGAAGAGAGATCTTGTTAAGCCTTAGCAAAGATGAGAAGAAAACAGAAGGAAAAGCCAGGAAACTTCTTGGCATTGCCAGAAGGATCTTTCAATCAAGAACAGATGGGCATAGTTCAGATTGCTGATTGCTGTTGCACTTTTCAAAATACGCCATACACGATCTATGCAATATTAGCTTGTTGGAGTGCATTATTGAAGCATTTTTTTATTGTATTTTGGTAAGAAGATATTCAAAATTCAAGCAAGTGCAAAATGGGCGTTGAGAAACTCATTGTAATTTTAACGGGTTTTTCAACTGTAAATATGATCTGCATTTTTATTTCATTGTTACCAATTATATTTTCCTTTTTCCTCTTGTGATTCAAGGTCATGGATGGACAGACTTCTCTCCTACAACACCCTGTGAAGGAAATTGGGCTCAAAAATAATGACTGGCAAGGATTGGGAATGGACTTGAACCTAATCCTTGTCCAAGTCCTTATTCATGATACCGCACTGTTTTTCATAAATCACTTTAAATACTGTTTGGAAAGAAAGATGGAACCACATCAGCAATAGAAGGATCAATTGTTAACAAACTCTATTCTCTTGGAAACAGAACCAAATGGGGGAAATTTCCATATTAGTCTTTTTGTTGATAAAACTCTAGCCTATAAATTTGGCCATTAAAAATTCACTCGAGCAGTTGCTATCACTGAACAGCTAAACTTTCCTTCTGATGTAGCTCAGTAGTTAAGGCAGTGAGCTCTTTGGCTGGAAAGATAGCAGTCCAGGTTTGGGACTTAAGTGGCATGTGATGGGGTGAGCTCTCATCAGTGGTGGGTTTCAATTTTTTTAGAACCTATTCTGTAGGTGTGGATTTTTTGTGGGAGTGGCTTGGTGGTCATGTGACCGAGTGGGAGTGGCTTGCTGGTCATGTGACTGGGTGGGTGTGGCCAACTTGGAAAATGTGGTGAAACTCACTTAACAACGCTCTTGCTTAACAACCAAAATTTTGGGCTCAACTGTGGTCATAAGTTCCCCTCCTTCCTTCTCTTTGAGAAAGCTCCATTTTCAAGCTGCTTGTGAAAGAGGAGGAAAGAGACAGAGGGAGGCTTTTCAGGAGCCTAGAGCAGCATTGAAGCCCAATCCAGCATGGGCTTTCCCCCGCCTCTTTACTTCTCTTTGAGAAGAGGTTCATTTTCAAGCTGCTTGTGAAAGAGGAGGAAGGGAGGCTTTTCAGGAGCCCAGAGCAGTGCTTTCCAGTATTGGGCCTCTGGAAGAACGGGTACTAGGAGGCACGCTAAATTTCACCAACCGGTACACCCAAACCGGTGTGTACTGGCTGAAACCCACCCCTGGCTCTCATCCCCAGCTCCTGACAATCTAGCAGTTGTAAAGCATGCAAATGCGAGTAGATAACTACATACCACTTACAGAGATGGACACTGTCCCTTATAGTTGGCAATGCTAGTGAAGTAAAATCCATAGGGGGACTCACATATACCTATATCTACACATATACTTATACATGAAAAGAATTAGGGATTTTTGATCACTGGTGAAAAATGCTATCATTCTTAACTATTGGAAATTTTACCTGGAGCTGGAATGAAATGGGATGAACAGGATCTGGAAGGGCCGAACTTATTATGTGGTACAAAAAATGCTAATGGTTTAACAAGGCAAGCTCTATGTTCAAAACAATTTTTGCAAATAACCCTTCTGATCTTTTTCACAGAATATTTTTGGGGAAAATGTACTGTGACTTCAGAAACCCTTTCTTTTCATCCCTCCTATATACTGTAGATGTCAATCTTATTCTTTTATCTTTCATTTTCATGAAGTGAAGCACCTCTTATTTCTGAACTGTGTGAAATTTCATTTGTTAGGCACCAAACATTCCATTTTCAGAAAATGAATCTGGAGATGGTACAAAGAAGAAAGAGGCTGTCAAGAACTGTCATAGAGGAAATTGTGGTGGGCATTTTTGAGAGAAAGGTGACTGCTTCCTAAGAAAGCATCTCCTTAAAGATGGTTCATAAAGAACCTCTAAAGGATTCATGGATAGTTTTTAAGATGATAACTGTAATGGGAGGAAGGGAGAAGGAGGAGGATGGGAAATGTTCCTACAATTTGTTTCCTAGCTTAACAGATTTCAAATGGCAACATGTTATTCCCCTTTCAAATTACAACTGCATTCTAAAATCTTGGGATAAAACATTTTGAGGTTGATGTTGTTAGATTTATATACCATCTTTTCTCCAGAATATCCATTCATCTTACATGAAGCTATCTGTCTTTATTTTATCTCACAACTTCAATCTGCTGAGATAGATTAGTTGGAAAGTGATTAGTCCAATATGAATGGAAGATAGTTGATTAAAAATGGAAGATAGTTGATTAAACAACTAAATATACCTTGTCCATTATTTTTCTGCTGTGGGCCACATGCTTCATTGTACATAAAGCCTTTATTGGTTTCCAGTTGTAATTCAGGTTCAATTCAAGGTTCTGGCTTTTGGCTTCAGCACCCTAAATGTCACAGTGCTAGGATACCAAAGAAAATTCTTAGCTCCTGAAAAGTATGCCTGGATGCTAAATATTACAGGAAAACCCTTCTAAGGGTACCCTCACTTACCAATAATTCTTTCATGCTAGCCTGAATATTCATGGAGGTGCATTTGCTCTTGAGAAGCAGCTTATAGGGGCTTTTAGAATGGCAAACTGTGTACTCTTTGCCAAACTCTTGAAGATGAAGATTTCCCAAGCATCCATGTCTATCTGTCTGTCTATCTGTGTGTAGGCTGGGTAGATTACAGAAAATTCCAGTGTACCATTACCTAGATCAGTGATGGCAAACCTTTTTGTCCTCACGTGCTGAAAGTGTGTGTGCATGCATGAATGCCCACACCCATAATGCAATGTGTGCCTGACACCCCCGTGTGACCCCCCTCCCCCCCCCACGCATGGACATGTGAACCCCCTGAAGCCTCCTGGCACCAAAATCAGGCTGTAGGCAGAGATGCTGTACACCCCCCCCCTGTAACCCATTTTGGGCCCAGCAGGTCTCTCTGAAGCCTCCTGGGACAAAAGACTGAGGGGGTGAACACCACACACCCTGTCCTCCCACCACCTGTGCATGCGTGCGCATCTCTCAAATGCGCGGCAGAGACCTGAGAATCATTTGGCTGGTGGGAGGTGCGCGCGGTGGAGCTGAACTGGGCAACAGCTCATGTGTCTGCAGAGATGGCTCCATCTGCCACCTGTGGCACGCATGCCATAGCTTTGCCATCACAGACCTAGATGGTTTGATGCACAAGCTGATTCTTTACACAGGCTTTTAAAAATGGCAATATATCAACAAACAGAAAGAGCAAATACACAACAAAGCAAAATGCATGTTCGCACACAAATGATGGGTATTAAACTAAAATGCCTTTCTGCCAAAAATTTAGGAATGTAATCTTGAAGCTTAGATTAAGATGGAATTATTCCTCAGCTTTATTATTCATCAGAGACTAATCCTGTTTCTGATAACTCTATAATTCATCAGGTGATTTAGGAGACTTAAAATGAAATATGCTTACCCCACGTCCTCTGTTTTACAAAATCCATAATAAATCTCTTTATTTCACTGACAAATTTCCATAAAGATACGGATGCAAATGTGCATTCCTATTTTTTTTGTTTCCAAAATAACAATGTTCAAATCAAAGGAAGTTTAACAGTCATAGGTCAATTGCACCTTTACAATAATGATTCAAAAGAAAAAATTAAAATACTTCGGAAATAGTATTCATCTGGATCTGATTAATACATTTGGAATGTTGGCACATAATTGTGTAACCTTTTATAAGACAATGCAGTAAGCCTTGTAAAATGTATGTGACAATTTAGGATAACCAACTCCAGATTAAGTGTGATTGTTCCAGGGAACAACAACAGTAGTAAAACAATATATAATATATACAGATGCTCTCTGTATCAGATTCAAACTAAAGAGGATATACAATCATATTGTGAATGTTTTACTCAGGTATTCATGAGATTTGTTGCATTTACTAACTTTCCATTACAAAACCTAAGTGTTCTTGGCATTTTAATGAACGGAGAAGAAATGCTAGCCCAGGGCCCTGGTGCATCCTGATTATCTTCATTTTCCAACCTTCTTTAAATAAATAGCAATTCCACTGGCAGGATGGGTTCGCAATACATAACTCTTCAATTAGAAATATGCAGTTTGATATGGTTGGTTGCAATTGACCATTTACACTGTGTCTCTGTCTATGTGCATTTGTGTGTGTACAACAGTGGTGAGTTCCGGATCCCGTCACAACCGGTACGCTGCAACAGGGCTGAGCATTCACCACAGGCACGCACGCTGCGCACACATGCGCATTCACCAGCCTGCAACACTCCAGCTGCTCAGTGGAGCATTGCGCAGGCACCATACACTGAGCGCATGTGCACAAATGCCCCACTAGCTTAAAAAGAGGTAAGAAACAAGGGCGGGTGGGTGGGTCCAATGGAAACACCATTCCAGTACGGTGGCAGCTGCTCCCCTATCTAGCACCCAGGGGTGGGTTCCGACAAGCACTACTGCTGGTTCGCTCATGGGTGTGTGCTTAATGCGCACTGCACGTGCATGCACAGTGCAATAAAAATTGTTCTGTGCATGTGCAGAAGCGAAAAACAAGATGGTGGCGGCTTTGGCACCGCCCGCAGAACCGGTTTGGGTGTGGTAGGCCTGGGTCCCTGACAGTCCGCCAAACCACTACTGGTTTGGCTGAACTGGTTCAAACTGGTAGGAACCCACCACTGTTTGTACCTCAAATTTGGATAAACTCGGATCAGATTGGGCCACAATCCTATTTAGACAATCTCTGTATACCCTTGAAACAAAGACCAAGGCCATTTGGTTTTCCAATAAACCTGTCAGCAAGTTTCAGTTTCATAAACAACATTGGAAAATACGGATCCCTTTCCCATACTGATGGCAACTAAGAACAAGTTACCCAAAATATAAAGGTCCCTGTAATGGATTTTCCCCTAAAAGGCAGCAATTTTATAAGTGAGGAAAAAGGCATACTAAACATGCTGTTCTTTATATTTTTGGGGAACCTGTGTGGGATTGGAGCATAACAGTTATTTTAGTCTTCCAGATGTACAGTATCACAACATCTAAATTCCCTATCAGGATGGCCAAATAGTGATGATTTTTTAAAAATAAAGCCTTCACATATCTGAGAGGCATCAGCTGGAGAAAGCTCAGCCAGTGCACCGAAAAGAAAATAAGTTTCCTTCCATAATGAAAGTAATATAATTACCCTTCAGGGTAAAAATTTCTTCTTGCTCTGCGGGGATTAATTTCAGTATGTTTCAAGTTAACTGCCTGCTTTAATGATTTTGAGCACATGTAGTTAATGAGGCATAGGAATGAAAAATCTAGGGCTCTTTGACTCATAGTCTGAGGAAGCTAACGAACATGCCCCTTATGCCCATACACACACATACAAGGCAACCACACTCTAATGTAAGAATGATGATAGAAACACGGGCATTGGAAGTAATGTTACTACTCACAGAAGTTTACTTTTTCATTTCATCTATGTGGTAAACTGACCACTAGCATAATCAGTCATTAGGGTACCTTTGCCAGCTATCGTGACAGATGTTACATTAGACTTTAAATTATGGAACAGTCAATAATCTAAGTTGCTTCTCTCCTTGATTAATAGAATAGAATAAAATAACAGAGTTGGAAGGGACCTTGGAGGTCTTCTAGTCCAACCCCCTGCCTAGACAGGAAACCCTACATCACTTCAGACAAATGGTTATCCAACATCTTCTTAAAAACGTCCAGTGTTGGGCTTTCACAACTTCTGGAGGCAAGTTGTTCCACTGATTAATTGTTCTAACTGTCAGAAAATTTCTCCTCAGTTCTAAGTTGCTTCTCTCCTTGATTAGTTTCCATCGGTTGCTTCTTGTTTTACCCTTAGATCCTTTGGAGAATAGTTTGACTCCCTCTTCTTTGTGCCAACCCCTGAGTTATTGGAATACTGCTATCATGTCTCCCCTAGTCCTTCTTTTCATTAAACTAGACAGATCCAGTTTCTGCAACTGTTTTTCATATGTTTTATCCTCCAGTCTCCTAAAAGCTAGATTATCAACTTGCTGAGCGACTTTCTGACAGCAATAGCTGATTTTCTGCATCCAACAGAATAAAGCATATTCAATTTCTCAAAACTTCAGGTAGGATAAAGTACAGTGGCAGGATGGGTTAATTACTAATAACTGCCAAATGGTAATCAATTGTTTTGTTTCTTTTTCCACAGCTTCTCAAGTCACCTTCCGGCTACAGTTTGCTTTGGATTTCTATCTCTTTATCCAGCGCCAACTATAAAGAATAGTTCAAATCTCAGCTTAATTGGAAAAACCACTGCAGACAAGAAAGGAGGTGAAAACCACAACTCTGGCAGAGAGTAAAGAAGAAATGATTTAACAGTTCTATAGCAAAATAGAGCAAGTGTCTTAACTTGAAAAAAACCCTACATTTTTGGCTTTTAAGATAATATCTAGTTGATTTTTCAACTGTTTTGAAAACAAAACAAAAGACAAAACTCAGAATAAGAAGGATGAGTAGTTGTCCAAAAAAAATTTATTAATTATATCTAGGTTGAAGAATATCAAATATTTTAGTGCTATTCAATCACTTAATTATTTAACAACCTGCAATGACAACTGCAGAAAAAAAAGGCTGTCATGCTTCTATACTGGCGGTGCAGTGGTTAGAGTGCAGTACTCCAGGCTACTTCTGCTGACTGCCGGCTGACTGCAATTTGGCAGTTCGAATCTCACCAGGCTCAAGGCTGACTCAGCCTTCCATCCTTTTGAAATGTGTAAAATGAGGACCCAATTTGTTTGGGGCAATATGCTGACTCTGTTACCACTTAGAGAGGACTGTAAAGCACTGTAAAGCTAAGTGCTATTTCCAAATGAAAAACCATAAACATCCTCTCAGTCAAATCCTTTTCCTGCCACCCATAAAAAAAATATTTATTGAAGGATATCTAATTTGTATAAGATTTCCAATTTATGGTGCAGATGCCCATCGCTTCTGCAGATATTCCCATTGGTGACATCACTTCACACAACAACTATATATAGGTGGGATATGCATCCTTCAATGCATGGATGTAACATAAATCACATATTATGCAGAAACACCTGTTACCTCAAACATCATCACTCAACTATTCTCTGGACCCTAGCTCTCTAATATGAAAATAAATGTCTTTTTAAACCAGTTGTTATTCTTTATCTCCTATCATTATCAGGTATTATATTGCTTTAATGTGGATAGATATTCACTGCTTGGATTGCCCCCTCCCCTCCTGAGTTGTTCAGACTGGAGTGGTACACAAGTACTACAGAATAAAGAATAAATCATACTGTACAGTAAGCAGCATGTTGTCCATTTGCTTTCGCCCTGCAAGCAAGCAGAGTCAGGCTGGGTTAATATCTAAATAGGAAATCCTAACACTGAAAAACATCCTATGAAAGGCACCAGGAAACCACTTCTGTACTGTAGCCAAGTAAATTGCAGGATGTATCCACAAAGTCATCCAGGACTCAAGCTCAATTCAAAGCACCTTAACACCTGTGTTTCAGGACTGATATAAGGCTGATTGAGATCACGCATACAGTAGAAGAACTCTGAACTTCAACTCACTGTAGAGTTATTAATGGTATTCTAAGCAGCTTTTGCAAAAGCATCTTAAAACAGTGAAATGATTTGGTTGCTTTTCTAGCCAGTAGTAGAGTCTTATCTTCATGGAACAGTGTGACATGAAAACCTGAGAAATACTTCTTTCCCATGAAAATAGATGAAAATAGCTGTATTCTAAAATGTGCTCTTTGAAGAAAAATAGCTCCTGGATGATGATGTCCTCTCCAATTTTGAATGAAGAAACATTATTTCTGGAAGTATGATTGCTGCTTGCATCTAACATTGGTCACACCTTAAGCTAAGCATGTGCAAATATGTCTGTCACCTGCTTCTTCCAAAGGATATTTAGCTAATGCATCATTGAGCCTCGGTGGCACAGTGGTTAGAGCGCAGTACTGCAGGCTGCTTCTGATGACTGCCGGCTGCCTGCAATTTGGCAGTTCGAATCTCACCAGGTTGATTCAGCCTTCCATCCTTCCGAGGTGGGTAAAATGAGGACCCAGATTGTTGGGGCAATAGGCAGACTCAGTAAACTGCTTAGAGAGGGCTGTAAAAGCACTATGAAGTGGTATATAAATCTGCTATTGCTATTGTGATTTCCAATGAAAAACCATAAACATTACATGTGCATTAAGCTCAATATGGAAGCAACTACAGAGACAAGGCCCATATAAAAAAATATGCCTTGATTTTTTTTTTTAGGATGATGTAAAATGTAGATCTTAACCAGAGCCAATCTTTTTTGATCAAATGCTCCATAGAGCAATCATGCCTGCTGCCTTTTAGAGAATTTGGAATTGCAATTTATAGCACCCCCAACCCATATGGTTGCGTTCAACATCTCTAGAAGGCATCAGGTTAAAAAAAAGCTGCTCTAGAGGTATACGCGTTTTATCGGGTAAATCTGTTGTCCCTAAAAACAAAAGAAGATATAAAATACATGTAAAAAAAAAATTAAAGCTTTGCATACATGTGTAGTGGTTAGAATGAAGTGTTGTAGGCTAACTCATTGCTGGTTGCCAGGAGTTCGATTCTGACTGGTTCAACTCAAAATTGACTCAGCCTTCCATCCTTCCGAGGTTGGTAAAATGAGAACCCGGATTGTTGGGGAAAATATGCTGACTCTGTAAACCGCTGTACGGATGTAAAAGCACCATGAAGCAGGATATAAATCTAAGTGCTATCAGTATTGCTAATATATTAAATTACATATTGCAAAGAGAACTTTGCTGAATGTGAAGGAAACTGTTATTGAATTCCCACTAAAGCAAAGTCATCTTACTGGATATTTAACTATTCAAAAGATATCCAGTAATGAAAGAACTCCATCACTGGCAAGAACAATTCATTTATGCAGACCAACTTGTACAGAACATAACATGAGGCAGGCTTCATTCATAATATGTGAGTCACTCTCGCTTTTGCATTTAGCAGTTAGAATTTAAACGCTTCTGAATGTAATAGTTTGTGCTGGTAAAGATTATATTCCACAAAGTGCTAGGCAATGCTTACATTTCTGAAAGGTAAGGATAATCAGTTCCAGAGTTTTGTTTGATTAGCCAGTGCAGTTACTATATCTTTATGTCTCCAGGAACATCCAACTGACGCATTTCCACTGACAAACAGATAAACAATTACATTTGCAACTGCTGACAGTATTGTTTATTTTGATTCATTACACTAGAGGCTTTCTAAATGGTGGCTGAAAACCAAATCTTCCTTTGAGCCCAAGCATTAGAATCGGCATCTAGCTTGCATCTTAACAGTGGAGAGAAAGATATCCTATGATTGTGAAGCTATAGAAATTGCAGCTAAAGAATGTCCAAGGGGGGGAAAAGGTAGCCAAATCAATTTCAGCAAAGATGAACTAGTTACTAATCATGAGAACAACTGAGTTTTTAAAAATCCACTTTGTTAGATTTGTATAAGAATGCAATGGACAAATATTTACCACCCAAAATGTTTTACCAGTCATTATAGGATGGAAATATAGTAAGATTTGGTCCAAAGCAAATCTTTTTGAGATTCAGCAGTTTCTTATGTTTGATATTCAGTCAGTAAAGAGGACCGTAATTTCTCCTGCCCTGTGCATGCTGAAGTGAATGCATGCTGGGAAGTAAATGGCTCGTATCTAAGATGTAAAGCTTATACAAGTCAGAAACAGCATCAGAGACATCAAGTTCCAAACTAAAATCCATGTTTGTTTTTCTCACTGATAGAAGGCACCGGTAGAAGCTAACAAAGACAGTGCTTGCTCATTCTTTCTCCTTTGTAGACAACTGCGTCTATTCACATTTAATACAGACAGGTGTGGATTTTGCCATGGAGATGACAGATGACACTATTTTCCTCTCTTTCTTTTCTATCTTAATACTTATGCACAGGTCATGGACAAAATGAAACGACTGCAAACCTATCAGTAAATAAATAAAACTATAAATAATACTTTTACTGTGTTGCTATTAAAATCATTCTAACAGATCAATACTCACTCTGAAGGACCTGAATCCAAAGCACATCGTTAATGGTGAATTAGTATTTTTAAATGTAAGCAATATATAGAAAACCATATGCTATGGCTACCTTTGAAAAACAGATTCAAAACGTCAGCCAGTTCTGTTGAAATTTAATATCTATGATGGAAAGTGCAGCTAAAGAAGGAGTGGAGGGAAAGTCAACAATACCTCTGTGGTTTCCTAGGGAAGAGGCATCACAGTCTAGAAAGGGGCTCAAACAAGAGACTCCACAGTCCTGAACCGGACAATGGAGGGAAGAAAGGTTCAGGGTAGCCACACCCTGGAATCTCCCAGGTTATATCTCTTAGATTAGAAAGCAGAGGTGGGTTGCTGCCAGTTTTACATCAGTTTGCTTCGCACATGTGCCAGACGCCAAGGTGGCGCAGTGGTTAAATGCAGCACTGCAGGCTACTGCTAGATCAGCAGGTCAGCGGTTCAAATCTCACCGGCTCAGGGTTGACTCAGCCTTCCATCCTTCCGAGGTGGGTAAAATGAGGACCCAGATTGTTGGGGGCAATATGCTGACTCTCTGTAAACCGCTTAGAGAGGCCTGAAAGGCCTATGAAGCGGTATATAAGTCCACTGCTATTGCTATTGCTATTGCTATTGCTGCGTGTGCATGCGCAGTTCAATGTAAATTGTTCTTCGCAGATGCGCAGAGCAATTTACAGTGAACTGCGCACACGGACGCACTACTGAACAACATGCCAGCAATGGCAATGGCAACCAGGGAACCGGTTCACGGGCATGGCCAACCTGGGTCACTGCTGGTTCTGCAATCCAAGCCTAAATTCCACTACTGGTTCGGCCGACCTGGGAGCACCCCACCTCTGTTAGAAAGTTAATAGCTCTAGTCTGGAAAGATTAAGCCTATTATATGTAAGAAAAAATAGAGAACTGGACTTAATTGGAGCTTATTTTATTGTCTTTGGGCTTATGCCTGACAAGTATAATGGGGGGGGGGGGGTTCCTATATTATTTTGTAGCAGTATGGAATTCACTGATCTGTTTTGGAGTAGGTATGAAACTCTCTGTCTACCAATCAATTACTAGCTTCCTTTTGTTTCCATTTCCTCCTCATCCACTTACTAATCCCTCTCCATATTAGCTCCGGGAAGCTCCACAGAGTGAGGAGTAATCTGATTGTGTGACATATCAAAGCACTTTTGAAACAGAGACCGCAAATATCTCATATGTAATAATTCTGAAGTATGATAGAATATGACTGAAAACAAATTACAGTATTTTGTCATGATGTGACCACCAAATATTTACCTAGGGTGTTTCTTTTGAGGAAATCTCTATTTTTTTAAATGGGTAGACCAACTGTATTTTTTACAATTGATAGAAATTCTTATTTTGTCCATGGTACTTCATGTCTCAGCCTTTCCAGATCTTTAAGTTTAACTGAACTAAT
Source organism: Thamnophis elegans (assembly GCF_009769535.1). Classification (NCBI taxonomy): domain Eukaryota; kingdom Metazoa; phylum Chordata; class Lepidosauria; order Squamata; family Natricidae; genus Thamnophis; species Thamnophis elegans. The sequence goes on along the minus strand of NC_045541.1, from coordinate 114,285,896 downwards.
CTGAACTCAATAAATCGGAAGTGGTATTCAGCCAGTTCTGACAGGTTTTGGAGAACCGGTAGTGGAAATTTTGAGTAGTTCAGAGAACTACAAACTACAAATAGGCTGGCCCCGCCCCCCTCGGAGCTAGAAAGCAGGTTAGTGGGTTGGGGAGGGAATGGGGATTTTGCAGTATCCTTCCCCTGCCACACCCACAAACCCATGCCCACAGAACCAGTAGTAATATTTTTAAAATCCTACCACTGATTAAACTATTTTAAACATAATCCAGAACGCTGATCATGACACCATAGACTAGCAACCTGCAACATGATTATGCCAGTAGAAACTCTGCCTGGAGCTGAAAAAAGGAGTTTTCCAGCTTTGCCTTTAACTTCTTCTAAACAACAAAGAACAGCACTAACTAATAGGATTAAAGGAGATAACACCAGAAAGGACCCAAAATGTGTGGCTGAAGGAAACCAACAGACTTGTACAAAAATCACTTATTTGTGATTATGATTTAAGTTCAACTGCTTGATAACACAACTAAGTCAGCCTTTACACAAGATTGATCAACTCATATCCCAAAATAAGCATCTCCACACAATCACCCAACCCACACGCCAGCATTATACATGATACCTATTTAGATGTCAGGTAAAGAAGAAAGAAATGTTCAAAATATCCAGTTAAGAAAGACACATGCAACTCTAACACATTGAGGCCATTTATTTAGCTATTAAATATATATGTTTCAAGAGCAAATATTTTGGGGAAAAAACTAAGCAAGATAAAACATCTTTCACAAGATTGTTGAGATCAATATCGCTAGACTCAATTTGCAATTACTCTGATAATCCTGATAATAGCTAGGGGACTGTTCTAAGATGAAGCTGATAGAAGATTATACTCTTCCTTATATACTAAAATAAGAATGCTGCTGTCTTTAGAATAGTATATACAGCCCACCTTCCTTTTCTTAAGCAATCAAGCAGAGAGGTATGAATCTTGTCATTCCCTCATTTGCCATTCTAAAGATAGCCTCTGCATATCCCTTCTTGAAACACTGCTGAACACCAGGACTTTGCTAATGTATCAAGCTAAAGTACTATATGTAATCAACTAAAATGGAATGGTCTATGAGTCCAATTCCCAGTGGAGGCCTTGATCTGTGGCTATGCACACCTGATGAGTTCCAGCTGGGGGGGGAGACACCAGATGTATCTTGCTGCCAGATGATCAGTGTGTTTTACACACACACACACACACACACACACACACACACTAATTGAAGCTAGGAGGTTTTATTCTAATACTTTATTTTAAACCAGCATTATTTTTTATTTATGAAAATGATGTGGTACCAGTATAAATTAAGAATGGCTGTAATTGTATTGGGTATCACATTTCATGCTTGTATCACAAAAGGACCTGTCTCAGACACAAAATTAAAGTTCAAGATGGCCAATACCGCAGGAAAACAAATGGGAGATAGCGTCCTATACAAAAAGAGAGATAAGAGTGAATCGCTGTAATTTTCACTATAAAATTTGACTTCCAGTGGTCAGAACTGCAGATACACACATTCTGCTTAAGCCTCCAAGTAAAACAATATCCAGAGATGAAGTTAGCCATGGGGACAAACTTTGCTTTACTGTGTTTATCGCTCTAAGAACAAGCTGATTATATCAAAAACTACAGTACAACGAACTGAAGTAAGCTGTAATACCATCTTATCAAGGCAGTATTTTCAATAATATTCCTTGATGTAATTATGACATATTTATCTCACAGAGATTTAACAAAAAGGAAGAAAGGAAAGTACTTCTATCTGCAGTACACAGATCCAAAACCAAAGCTGTTCCTCTGCCTCGCTCATTTTTAAAATTATTATTAATAATCATCTAATTATGGAAATGTTTTGTCAAACAGCCCAACACAGAGTACCCTGCAGCTAATGCTGGTGTTATCGAGTAGTTGAGTAGGATTCAGCAACTCAGCTTGCCAAATAGCTTCATAGCATGTCAAACTACAAAAGTAGCATTTGATAAATCAGAAGCCAGTGGCAGAAGGTAAACCACAGATCAAGGAAGTGTGCCACTGTATTGCATGCTCTCAGAACAAGTTCCAAAGTTTGTTCTCAGCTGCTGAATGGCCATCAAGGCAACCTGTTGGAGCTATTTCATTTCTTCATGACAGTTTACACTCAGCCAACCTCATCTATTCTCAGTAATTTAACCGCACACATTTCAGGAATTTAATAAATGTCCAGACCCAGAAAAATCATCGTGATTGTCTTTGACATTAATGGTTCAGTCAATGTCTGAGAGTAAGCAAAACATCTCTGAAATAGCCAGAGCTAGTCTACTATCCTGAAAGACTCCAGGGGTGGGGGGGGGGAGTAGAGTTCGTAGACATCAGTTTAAAATTCCCAAGCTCCTTGTAATAGAAAAGTAAACTGGAAAATAAGGAAGAAGGGAAGGGGAAAAAGATATTTGATTCTCTAATGATAGTTATAGATGCTCATAGAAATAATCATCAGGATATTCCCCTTTAGGAAAAGCAAAGTACAGAAAAAGCAAATATAATTGTTTGGATGAGCCACTACACTTTTCTTGGCAAGATTTTTGAAGCAGTTTCTACTGTTTCATGATTGGACGAAGGTTACCCAGAAAGCTAATCAATCCTAGTCTTATAGAGTAGTGATGGCAAGTGTTCAGTAAGCACAGTAGAGGTAATTTATACCTCCACAGTGTCATTATTTGAAGAGTTGGTACCTTCCTTCCTTGTTAACAGCAACTGCTACACTCTATTCAACCTGTAAGCAAGATACATCTTTTGCCATAAATATGTTTTGTCTTCATTCTCACAGGTGATTGCAATATCTAAATGTCTCTGTTCCAAGGCTCACTTTGCAGGTACCTTAGGATTTTGTTACGCTAATAAAACATCAAAGAACAGAGTGTAACAGACTAATGAACATCAACATCATATTTGCAGTTCAGTGATGATTTGTGAACCACATAAAGATGAGTAATCCAATCCGATTAGTGTGCTCATATCAGCCTCATTGACCTCTATGTTCATTTAATTATTTTTAAAAGTAATTCAGAGTAGTTGATAAAGGAAAATCTTGATTTACAATGGAAAGTATTATTCAGAAGTCCCTTTATAGTAGCACTCATTCAGGTAACCAAACTTCTCATTTTATTAAATGAGATGAATATTTCATTCAAGCCCAAGGGAAGGTTGACAATTATCAGTCTTATATAACCACAAAAAGATTTTGTTTCTTACAGAGATTCCCTTAAGATTAGCTATTAACACTCTTTGGTACCTTCAAGCAATGAAACATTGTGAATAATTTGTTAGAAGATTGTCATGGCTTTCTGCCATGTTTACATAAGCTGGGGTGCAAATTCAATAATGGTTAACAAAGTGATCTAGGGAGTAGAGGCAAATATAAAATAAGCAACATGATTTGTGTATCAGGGTTATACTTGGGATACAAGTATATAAGGTTAGTGTATGATGCTGCAGCACAGTTTATTTAAAACAATTGTGTGCTGGAATCCGATAAGGGCAAGAAGATGGAATAATATAGGATATTTCTCCCAACTTGCATAAACATATCATTTTAATAAACCAGCAGCTCTATTTGACCCTTCATTTGAGAGGGCAATGTATGGTGATGCCTTACAAATTCTCAATATGGTATTTCTAATCTCTTGGAAAAAGATTTTACAGAATACTTAGGTTTTCAGAGATAAGGAGGAGAGTTACTGTAAGATCATGCCCCATTCTGGAACTCCACATCTTTTTGCAGATGCTCATGTCACAGTTGGAGTCTAGATCTCTTGGGAAATTGTGTGCAGGTTTTCTGGTCTGTTCTGCCAGCTGCTCTCCCGGGTTTCAAGCAAAGGCTTTTCCCTTGACTGGAACAGCCAGAAAATGCAAGCATGTGTTCCATAAATGAACTACAATTCTTTCATAATTAAAACAAAAATTGTTTCTCTTCAGTCAGTTCATATTATCCAAATTGATTCTTCAATCAGGCAGGAGGGCAAGTGCTTTCCCCCAGACCTTCATGGATTAGGAATGGATTTTTTCCCCTATCCTATGGGCAACCTCAAAGCAAAAAACAGAAAATCTTGGGATATATAGATGAGATGGATCCCTTTCTTGCCCTCTGTACAAGTTTCTTCTTACATCTATAATGCATTTATTGCATCTCTGCTCATGCAATTATTGGCATTTTATAAGCTAACTGGATTATTAACTTTGCAGCCAATTTCTTTCTTTCTTTTTATGTTTTCTTAGAACATAGAGTTTGCAGGTACATTATATCCTCAGAAGTCCTTTTGATTTGCTTTACAAATACTGTCTATATTACTTGTCAGATTGAACATGTATTTGCTCTTCATATTCTTAATAGAATGTTTTGTAACTGTGTGAAAAAAATTTCAAGCTACATACATTCTTTGGCCACATGTTCATTCTTTAAATAAAATAGCCAACCCTTGAGTTGATTTTTACAACGAGTTTCTCTGGATAGTTTAAGATGGCAAGAGATGTACAGGCTGTCAAGTCCACTTTCAAAAGTGAACATACTAATCAGAACTAATTAGCATCCTCTTTTATTAACTAGAAATCTTCTTGATGCTTAAAGTTCCTTTGACTGCACTTATTTAATTTTAAATCCAGTTATAAAAAATATAATTACACCTCCATTTATTGAAGGCAATGGGGTAGTCTTTCTTGTGGTACATTTCAAAGCCATCATTTTAAAATCTTTCTAGGGATGTGTACCAGTGGTGGGTTCCAGATCCCATTGCAACCAGTACGGTGCAACAGGGCCCGACGTCCACTACATGAATGCATGCAGCGCGCACATGCGTCCTTACTCTTGCGATGCCTCCGCGAGCCTCCGCGACGCTCCAGCTGCTCGGCAGAGCATCACACAGGCGCCATGCATGTGCACGGAAGCACCAAAGAGCTCAAATACACGTAAGGTGATCAGGCAGGTGGGTGGGTCTCCTGAGCACCATATCAGAACGGTACCCAGTGCTCTGGGCAGGCACTGGTATGCCCGTACCGGGGCATACCGCCTGCAACCCACCACTGATGTGTGCTCAATGTTTCAGATTTTCTGGCAAACAATACAGAGGATTTTAAGAGTTTTATGGAAAGGCCATTTTTATTTTTCAGAGAAACACATCTTCAGCTGGGATACAGAAAGGTGACATTCCATCAGATCTTAGCAAAGGAAGACGACTGTATAAAAGTATTTTTATCTGGGGTGTCCTGGATCTAAGAGCTTTAAGTGTCATCCCCAACCCTTCAAACTGTGAACCTTTGCAGTGTCATTTTAATCTAGCCCTATCAACTTTCTCATACTTGCATCCTTTGCTAGTTCTATCTTTTGAAAATACTTTAAAGGTAATTCTAAACAGGATACATTCCAATCAACAAAACTGAGTACAATTAGATATGTTCCCTCATCCCTCAAGAGTAACAGGAGATGTTCTCGGTAGGGATGAGGATGGAACACCTGGAGACAGTGGTGGGATTCAAATAATTTAACGACTGGTTCTCTGCCCTAATGATTTCTTCCAACAACCAGTTCACCAAACTGCTCAGAAAGTTAAAAACCGGTTCTCCCAAATTGGTGCGAACTTGTTGAATCCCACCACTGCCTGGAGAGTACACCAAATTTATATAGTCCCAGCAGGGTCACATTAGGCATGCTGTAGCAGCTGCCAATTAAAAAACTAGGCATCTATATTAGACAGTAATGATATGAAACAAAGCTGGATGCAGTGTCTAGCATTTACTATTTGCCATTGCCTTTACTGTCTAGCATTTACTAGACAGTAAAGGCAATGGCAAACCACTTCTATATTATACCAAAAAAACCATATGAGTAGAAAATATAAAATGACTGAAAAGAAGAAACACCTGCTTGTCATCTGCACATCAATAACACAATACAAACCTAATTCATGATCTCCCCTACTAGTTTCACCTGAAAGACTAGGTTAAGGACATATCATCATGGAGAAAATGAGTATATCTGAGTAGTTGCTTGGAGTCAGAATTCAATGGCACATAATCAATTAACTAATTTCACATATTAAATATATTTAATTCAAAATTCAGTGTCACTTTTAAAATAAAATGGGGAATATGACTGAACACGAGTCATGGAAGATAATGCATGACAAAGAATTACTGAAACAAATATGAAATGGTATCTCCCAAGCCCACTTCTGCCAAATAAACCAAAAGGATGTTAATTAGAATCAAAACTGTTGAGAGGTCCAGAATAACACACTGGGTATATTTCCTCTCTTTATCTCCCAACATAGATAATCTACCAGGGCAACCAAAACTCTTTCAGTCTTAAACTCTGGTCTATGACTAAACTGAATGGGGTTTATTTGCTGTGTCTAAGAACACCTGAAGCTAAGATTTAGGCTATATCCTGAAACATCATTCCCAAGAAAGGCAAACTGGAAATTGAACTGTAATTATCCAACATGGCAGGTTTAATTTTCTTTACCAGAGATTTCACAACAGTTGTATTACAATAGGATAAAGGGAAACATTTATCATTCTGTGTATTCCCTTATCAGATCTCCCTTTGTAGCCTTAATAAGTGTAAGGCTATAAGCATGTATACGGTGTTTCCCTGAAAATATGACAGGGTTTTATTTTCTTTTTACTTACAAAATATGGCCTTGGGCTTATTATTGGGGAGGGCTTATTGTTTTGGGGTTGCCGGGCAGCTGCTCCCTTGCGAACTGGCTCCCGAAGAGCCGGGCACAGCCTCAGGGGTGAAGCAGCCATGAGATGACCATGCTCACGAGCAACTGCCCAGCAAACCCCCTCTCCAGCCAGGCAGAGCACCATTCACTGACCTAGGGGATATCCCTAAGGCGCCAACAGTTGCCCAGCTCTCCCTGCAGCCGCAGCCGCCACCACGCTCTGAGCATAACATTTTATCCAGTTAAAAACTCCCAAACTGCTGGAAGACTCTCTGTCCAGAAGATTCTCTTACAGAGTCTTCCAGCAGCCAGCCCACAACCATAGAGCGCCCTCCTAGAGCGCCCGCTGCTGGAGGACTCGGCAGCCGAGTTTGGGAGTTTGGAACCGGAGAAGACGTTATGCTCAGAGTGTGGTCGCGGCTGCGGCTGAAGTACAACATAATAATAAAATAATAAAAGCATATTAAATTCAGTAACAGGAAGGCACGAGACACAGCAACATAGATTTAATTAAAAGCTTGGGTAAACAGATGTCTTTTGAGCCGCTGGGCAACTCCCCTGTCCAGCCAGGCAGAATGCCACTCCCCAACCTAACGGTATCCCGAAGGCAGCAAGCAATGTGAGTGCCTTTTCCCCCCTCCAGCTCCTGTGGCTTGGCGCCTTCAGGATATCGCTATGTTGGTGAGTGGTGCTCTGCTTGGCTGGAGGCGGGGGATTGTCCAGGGGGGTTATTTACGGGGGTGGGATTATATTTTTGCCCATGAAAAAAATGTGGCAAGGCTTTAGTTTCAGGACAGGTTGTATTTTCAGGAAAACACGGTAGAATTGGTATTATTCTTCCAAGAATTTTGTCCACAAATTGAATGAGTTCAAAAAAGAATGAAGAATTAACAAGTACATACAACATTTAGAATTTCTATAAACAAGAAAGCCACAAAGGATGAAATGTAAATGTTTTTAGAGGCAACCCAGCTATGGAATTCCCTCTCTGTGCAACTGTGGCTGGCAGCGGCTCAAAAGACATCTGTTTACCCAAGCTTTTAATTAAATCTATGTTGCTGTGTCTCGTGCCTTCCTGTTACTGAATTTAATATGCTTTTATTATTTTATTATTATGTTGTACTTCAGGATGCTAAAATTCCATGGCTTTATTCTGTTGCTATGATGCTATACTTTTAAATTCTCCCAGGTTATGCAGATAATGAAAATCAGGTAACCCTCTGTAATTAAATTTTTAAAAAGCCATTCTCTTTGAAGCAATCAGGCAATGATCCCTAACATCTGTTTCAGACTTGTTCGTATCAGAAGATACATTTGAATGATGCAATGGGAGATGAGAAATTGCTATTATTTTTCATAAGAAATTGCAAAACTTGGGAAATTATACAACTTGGATTTAAAAAAGGTGATGTCAGAAGCTGCTGGGCCAATTATTCTGTTGACCAATTCCACAGTAAAAGGGATAGTTGGCTTGATTTGCTCATGTAAACAGAAGCAGCAACATCTGGATTGTCTGTCTAGGCTCATCTGTAGGCAGGCTTGCTGCTGCTAAGTCCAGTAGAATTTGCTCTACCTTGCCACAGACCTCTTAAGTCAAAAAGTCTGCATTTTGTCTTCCATCCTATGACACATGCTTGCCTTTTTCTCTCCTTCTCTGCCTTTGCTTTAGCCTATCTCCCATTGCCCCTCTCCCAACACAAGTGGGAATGAAGACTATATGAATGTTTAAAAAATGCCAGTTTAGAATGCATGCATATAATTACATACCTAGCAATTTAATCCCTGACTGGTCTGTATCGTTTTTGTAAAAAGCATATTGCTGTTGCATAACCTTTATAGTGAAGTGAGAATTGAAGTGAATATTCAAAAGATGAGATTTAATAATGTGATATTTTAAAGTAAAAAAAATCAAATGGTGTAAAGAAAAAACTAAAAAAAACCCATTCAGACCCCATTTTTGTTCTTTCCCCCCTCATTTCCCACCTCTAACTACTAACTACTATTTACCATAGATATTTTTGTACTGTGCTTTTACCCTTTTGCAATTCTTCTATTTAAAAATTCTAGTCCTTTATAAAAAGTTTCTCTTTTCCTTCCAAAAATCACGTTCCAAGTCTCAACTTGCATTGTTGTCTGATACATATATATGGGAGTCATTCCTACTTGATTTTAGTTAGACCTTTGCTGTGAATGTATGCAGTTCATTTTTCCACCGTCACATATTTTCTAATTTTGGTCAATTATTTCTGTGTTGCCACCAAGGCTTGTCTTTTATAAAATACAAGTTGATTTTTAAGCAACAGAAGAATCCACAGAAAATGAACCCAGGTATAATGTCAAAGGAAAGAGAGGACAGGACTGATCTGTAATTCACTGAATAGGTACACACTGTTCCTTTAGAAACACTGATTCTTCTTATCCCAAGCATTGGATTTTTCTTATCTAAGCATTCATAAGCCATTACTCCTAGGAACATATTGTAAAAAGCATAATAAGGATCTATGGTTACTTTGGGTACCAAAACTTAAACAGTGATTTATTAAAAGCCAATACAAATATTCATTCATATCAAGGGTTAATAGACTAACGAAGAAACTAATTTTCTGAGAAAAGAGAACTTCATTTCTTGATGTAAATGGAAGGAGCTAGCATGGAAATGTTGAGGTCGCCTAAGGCATTGTAATATCTTTCTCCAGCTGTGTTCTTTCCATAAATACCTCTTGGTAGGGAGAAAAAAAAGGATTCTTCCCCTTTCAGTTTTTATGGATTTTTATGCATCCTTGCCACTGAAAGTTTTCAGTGCTTCATGTAAGTTGTACTAATGCATAAACAAAATCTGAGTAAACAAATAATACTGAAGTCTGAATGTTGCTTGTTTCATTTATTCCATAAACATCAACAAATTAATGTGAATAAGTAACTGCTACCCCTTTAGATGCAGTAACTGGTTGCACAACCTTTAGTAGCAAAGAGCGTCCTTCTGTAATTTTTGATCAGTCTCCCATATCACCGTGTAGGAATTCTGGTCCATTCCTCTATGCAAATTTCTTCAACTTTTATCTATCACAAGGTGAACAGCTCCTGCCACATCATTTGAACCTTGGGCTGGCCATTTTAAAACACTAAGTTGTTCCTCTTTGTTCAGTTTCTTGTCGACTTTCTTTTATGTTTGTGGTTATCTTGCTGGATATCCCTGCTATTCAGGCTTCAGATGTGAAAAACTTGATATTCTCCTGTAGAATTCTCTGACACAGAACAGAATTCGTGCTTATTTCAATTAGCAAAGCATCTCTCAACTGTGACACTCATGACTCCATGCCTGACAGCCAGCATACCGTTCTTAATGCAGTGTTTGATTTCTGCAAGACAGAATGACCCCTATGTAGTGTTATATCTTCCATTTTTATTTTTGACTCCAGCAAAATAGATTCACATAATATGTGGTAAGACTCCCACTGTGATCAAGGGAAACAATATTTGTGAGATTATATATTGGACAGGTAACCCACAGCAGCACTGTTTTTTAATGTACTCGCATAATTATGATATATGTTTCTGTTTATAAAACAAACAATCCCTTCTCCTATGTATTTATTGCATTAAAACTTACATCTTTGCTGTTATATTTAATGGCAAAGATAAAGAAACATTCCAGGTACTATTCAACTGTTGTCATCTATAAAGCCATGGCATAGGATCTAGTTTTCTGTGGTAATGCCAACCTCCAGTTGTTCCTCCCCACCCCCAACCCTTCAAGCAAAATTTATTCACCTCTAATAAATGTTACTATTTTGAGGAACTAGAGAAATATGCTTTCTTTTCCTGCTCTGGAATAACATCCTCTGGAGATATATACAGTTCCCATTCTCCAATGGTTCTGGATGTACTCCAATATCCTGGCCTCCTCCCAGGCCTGGGTAATGGGTACTTGTGGAGCCCCTGTCATTTTTTAATTTTCTTGTCATTGTCTTGCTTGGACAGATACTTTGCTTATATCAGATTTTAACTGTATTTTAATTTTGTACACCACTCGGGCTTTTGGAAGTTGAGTGGCTTTAACAATAAATAAAATATTTACAAGTTGGCTTATGACATAACAATGACATAACAACATTGTTTTTATTTTCCAGTATACATCCGTGCAACATTTTATACATATGGTTTAATTAATTTATTATCATATAATAAAATGAAAAAAAAAATCTGAATTCCAGATTCAGGACACTGCAGTCATGTGAGAGTAGTAAAGCACTAGTATACCAACCAGTGGTGGGTTGCAGGTTGGTACAGTTCCGGTATGGTGTACCGTTCTGGTACGGTGTACCGTTCTGGTACGGTGCTCTGGAGGGCCCCCCCGCCCGCCCACCCGAGCTCCTTACCTGTCCTTTAAAGCCTTCGGCGCTTCCGTGCACATGCATGTTGTGTACAGCACCTGCGCGATGCGATGCCAAACAGCTGGAGTGTTGCGAAGGCTTGCGGCAGCATCACTGGAAGGTATGATGCACACGCGCGCTGCGTGTGTGTGCATGCGCGATGCCCACAGTCATGTGGAGGATGCAGGACCCTGTTGCAACCGTGCCGGTTGCAACGGGATCCAGAACCAACCACTGATACCAACCTACAGCATAATATATCAGCTTTATATCTTGATTCTATTTTGAGAGCATTTGAAGTGCTACTACTATTCATATTCCGAGCAAATAAGGAATGAATAGTATAATATCATGGTGTAGTCTAATCTCAGTTTAAATCAAAAGCCAGCATGAAGCCTCTACTTATGTTTAGTATCCAAAACAAAAAATCTTAGCTTAAAAAAGAAATCTACTTGCTTAATAAATTATATTGCATATGGGCAAAAGTACTCAAAATGACTGAGCTTCAGGAGGCAATCAATCAAAATTCTAAAGCAACAAGGGAATTAACACATGTATACTTATCTTTAATCTTCACTGTACATACTACTAAAGAACGTAATTTTCTTCAGAAATACAGAGGTATGGAAAAGTAGATCTTCAAGAGCAGAAAATATATAATTCATAAGCACTTACAGTCAATGAAACCTTTCTAGTTCAGTTTCTGAGACTGAGGACAGCAAAGTAAAAGGAGAATCTTTTTCCTCTGCCTTCAGTGTACATGGGATTTTGGTGTGTGTGTGGAGACTCTACTGATTATACTTTTACACACATGTACTTCCTAGGACATGGGTGTCAAACTCACGCCATCAAGTTGCTGTCACATGATGTCTCACAATGTTTTTCCCCTTCACGGAGCTGGGGTGGCCATGGCCTGCACATGACTCATCCAGCTCGCGGGCCATCAGTTTGACAACCCTGCCCTAGGACTATAAAAATGGATTTATATTTTGATTATGGGAAAGAAATAAAGCTCCCCCCCATTATTTCATGTAGTTCTAATCAAGATTAGTCTTGACTAGGGATGTCAAATTGCGGCCCGTGGGCTGGATGCATCATGCACTGGCCACGCCCATCCCAGGTTTAGCAAAGAAGAAAAAAGTCACGCTACGTCAGGTGAAGACAATCTGATGCCATGAGTTTGACACCCCTGGTCTTGATTATATGCTTTTTAAAATTAAATAACATCAAAACCTAAAGCAAGATGACATGCCACTTATGTTTTATCGAGTTTTGTCTTTAATAGACTGCTTCAGTGTCTCTCAAGACATGATGTAAATGGGGAGCTCAGGATCAAGTAGCAGAATAAACCCAAGTATTGATGATGCCAATATTCTGGAGTTATCTTCAAGATGCCTTTCAAGCAATACAAAGCAGAAGACCCACATCCCAATAAACTCAAGTGATTAATTTTCACATTTTTCATATTCAGTCTATGCTTCCACCACAAGTTCTTTAATTACATGGCCTTAATCAAATCTCTGAAACATTACCAACAGTGGATGCTTATAACCTTTCATGTGTAATTACATCAAGATAACCAAATCTCAAAGTCAACTCAGTTCTGGAAACTGTAATTACCTTCCCCTCCCTGTTCACACACACCACATTCACTTTAAAATTAAATACATCTCTCAGCTCTTTCATACAACTCTAGTTCTTCTCCTGGAACTGAAACAGACTGTTGTACTCTTGTGAACATACCAAGAGTACTCTCATCTATTGAATGGGGGCACCACAATTTGCAATGCTTCACCACTCTTTTATTGTTAAAGAGGACAAATCAAATTTCAATATAGAAATATCCAATATTTTACTGAAGAAGGACAGACATTAAGAGAAACTTCAATTCAAAGAATGAGGTCTGATTTTACAGGACTTCTGTGATTTATTACAATCTATTCTGAGTGTACTTTGTCTGCATAGCCTGGACATGTATAAGGCAATTTTATAAAATGGCAAATGGAAAGACTAGGATGCATCATACTATTGATCAGATTGCCAAGGGCAATCCGATTAGTTTTACTAAGCTGCTTTGCTTGGAAGAATGCATTGTAAGAATACATTGATTTCACCTTTTAAAATTAAAACTAAGAGCAGCAATCAATTAGTCAATCAAACTCAAATGTAGGGGCCAAATAGCACTTAGCAATATCACAGACTTATATACTGCTTCGCAGTGCTTTATAGCCCTCTCTAATCAGTTTACAGAGTCAGCAGATTGCCCCTAACAGTCTGGGTCCTCATTTTACTGACCTTGGAAAGATGGAAGGCTGATTCAACCTTGAGCTGGTCAGAATAGAACTGCTGGGAGTTGGCAAAATTAGCCTACAATACTGCATTCTAATCACTGCCCCACCATGGCTCAATGAGGAGGGTATGCCAGCTGTGAAATGACCTTCCTGGGCATTTCAATACAATACAATAGCAGAGTTGGTAGTGACCTTGGAGGTCTTCTAGTCCAACCCCGTGCCTAGGCAGAAAATCCTATACTGTTTCAGACAAATGGCTATCCAACATCTTCTTAAAGACTTCCAGTGTTGGGGCATTCACAACTGCTGGAGGCAAGCTGTTCCACTGATTAATTGTTCTAACTGTCAGGAAATTTCTCCTCAGTTCTAAGTTGCTTCTCTCCTTGATTAGTTTCCACCCATTGCTTCTTGTTCTACCCTCAGGTGCCTTGGAAAATAGTTTGACTCCCTCTTCTTTGTGGCAACCCCTGAGATATTGGAACACTGCTACCATGTCTCCCCTAGTCCTTCTTTCTATTAAACTAGACATATCCAGTTCCTGCAACCGTTCTTCATGTTTTAGTCTCCAGTCCCCTAATCATCTTTGTTGCTCTTCTCTGCACTCTTTCTAGAGTCTCCACATTTTTTCTACATCGTGGTGACCAAAACTGAATGCAGTATTCCAAGTGCAGCGTTACCAAGACATTACAAAGTAGTATTAACACTTCATGTGATCTTGAGTCTATCCCTCTGTTTATGCAGCCTAGAACTGTGTTGGCTTTTTTGGCATCTGCTGCACACTGCTGGCTCATATTTAAATGGTTATTCACTAGGACTCCAAGATCCCTTTCACAGTTACTACTGTTGAGCAAGGTATATTGTACCTGTGCATTTAGTTTTTGTTGCCTAAATGTAGAACTGTATTCTTTTCACCATTGAAATTCATTTTATTAGATTGTGCCCAATGTTCAAGTTGTCAAGATCCTTCTGTATCTTTAGCCTATCTTCTGGAGTGTTGGCTATTCCTGCCAGCTTGGTGTCATCTGCAAATTTGATGAGTTCCCCATTTATTCCCTTATCTAAATCATTGATGAAGATGTTGAAGAGTACTGGGCCTAAAACAGAGCCTGGTGGTGATGCAGTCTAACCCACATTCTTCTACTTTATCTAGTAGTAGGTTATGGTCTACCTTATCAAATGCCTTACTGAAGTGTAAGTAAATTATATTGATGGCATTCCTCTGGTCCACTAATTTTGTCACTTTGTCAAAGAATGCAATAAGATTAGTCTGGCATGATCTATTTTTGACAAACCCATGTTGGCTTTTGGCTATTACTTTGTTTACTTCTAGGTGTTCGCTAATTCATTGCTTGATTATCTTTTCCAGAATCTTTCCTGATATTGAGATCTGGCTGATAGGTCTATAGTTTCCTGGATCTATTCTTTTTTCCTTTTTTGAAGATGGAAACCACATCAGCTCTTTTCCAGTCCTCTCATAGTTGATTTATCCAGCCCCATCTTAAATTATGAATGTTGTGGAATTTTTAATGTTTTTTTTGTATGCTCCCCCTTCTTCCTTTTTTACCTGTAAGCCACCCTGAGTCTCTTGAGAGTGGGCGACATACTAACTAACTAACTAACTAACTAACTAACTAACTAACTAACTAACTAACTAACTAACTAACTAACTAAATAAATAAATAGTTCCCCAGTGCTCCAGGATCTCTGAAAGATATAGTTCAGTGGTTCTGAGATCTCATCTGCCAGTTCCTTCAGAACCTTGGGGTGTAATCCTGGTGATTTGAACTCATCTAGGGTAGACAGGTGCTCACTTACCATTTTCTTCCCTATTTCAACTTGTGTTCCTAATCTGATTTTCTGTGGTGCTGTTTTTGATAAATTGGACTGTTTTATCCCTTTATGTAAAGACAGATGCAAAACATGAGTTAAATAGTTCTGCTTTCTCCCTGTTGCTTGTCACCTTCTTGCCACTTTCTCCCATTTCTTTGGCATCTATTGTATTTTGAGTCTTTTCCCTGCCAAAAATCATACTTTTATTTTATGTTTCCATTTAAAAATGAATATCATGCTACTTTTTAATCTATGAGAACACCTTTTTATGGGTTTTATTTTCATTCTGGTGCTTTTTAGCATATGTTTAATTTCACTTTTCAACAGAGGTGAACAGAAAATCTACTGATGGGCAAAATCGATATAAAAATGCTGTACTTGAATAAATGCAATTGTAGGCACCCCTTCTGAAGTAATTGAACAGGCACACTCTATACAACTGCCAAAGGAATAAAAGAAAAGACCCACAAGTTTTAATTATCCCAGGAAACATTCAACATAAAAATATTTGTTTATTTTATTTATTTGTCATATTTTGAGGCAACCTGGCTCCTAGATGATTCTGGATTGCTTTCAATTTTTTTACAAAGCCACATATAAAAGATCAGAACACAACCAGAAGAGTAAAGCTGTAAATTATAAACCTACCAGAAGAAAATCAAAACAGAACTAAAGAAGACACAGCAATCATCCTGTCCTCAAAGCTGTGGAGAACAACATAATGGGAAGCTAAACCGGATCGTTTTAAACTTCCATTTGAAGCATTCTCAAAACTGTACAATAAAGTTTACCTTCAATAGTTAGCAATAGGAAAAGTAAAACCACATGCTTAGCTTATAATAAAATCCTGCTGACATGTCAGGATCAAAAATAATTGTGTGTTGCACAATTTTCTTCGTGTATGTGTGCATGTTGCTCTTAGCCTATTCAACAAAGAAAGATATTAGTCATATAGCTAAAGCAATTTTTAGCACTGTGGGAACAATATTTTCCCAAATTCAAACTAAGTACGGTAACATATCTAAATAATGAATGAGGCCTGAAAATGAGGGCTGCAGTTTCCACTTGTATTGTGTTTTGCTTTAGGGATTAGATCAATGCTTGGGAACTGTTCAATAGACAATATTTGTATATTTTGAATATATTGATTTTGGATATCATTATGAAATACAGGTCGTCTTCGACTTGCAATAGTTCATTTAGTGATTGTTCAAAGATATAATGGCACTGAAAAAAGTTACTTGTGGCCATTTTTCCACATGATCTTTGTAGCAGCCCTATGATCATGTGATCAAAATTCAGATGCTTGGCAACTGATTCATACTTATGACGGTTGCAGTGAGTGGTTCCAAGGCAGTGGTGGATTTCAAAAAAATTTAAAACCTCTTCTGTAGGTGTGGCCTGCTTTGTGAGAGTGGCTTACCAGCCATGTGACCAGGTAGGAATGGCTTGCCAGGCATGTGACCTGGTGGGAGTGGCCAACTTGTAAAATATGGTGAAACGCACTTAACAACGCTCTTGCTTAGCAAAATGTTGGCTCAGAAACTCTGGCATTTGAAGCACACAAGTCTTAATGCTGTCAAGTTATAATACCTTTGTACCCCTAACCTTTAGAAAAAAAAACCCAGGGGTGTTCAAACTTGACAGCTTTAAGACTTGTGGACTTCAACTCCCAGAATTCATCCTCTCGCTCTTCATCTTGATGATGTGCGGATGGGCGGGGGTGGGTGGGACCTGGAACCGGTTCTAAATGGCACTGTTGATTTGTGGAACCTCTTCTATAGAAGAGGTTAGAACTGGCAGGAACCCATCCCTGTCCCAAGGTCATGTGATTCCTTTTGCAACATCCTAACAATCAGAGTCAATGGGGAAGCCAGATTCACTTAACAACCGTGTTACTAACTTATCAACTGCAGTGATTCACTTAACAACTGTGGCAAGAAAGGTCATAAAATGGGGCAAAAGTCTCTTAACAAATGTCTCACTTAACAACAAAAATTTTGGCCCCAGTTGTGATGGTAAGTCAAGGACTACCTGTACAGAAGGTTTCTCAAATTTCTGTGCTATGTGTGTGTCACACTGTTGTGTGTGCTTCTGACTTTCATAAAGAACTCCTAACCTGCCATAATTATAATTCTATAAGTCTAACCGTACTGAAAATATCTTTCAGAAAACACCATTGAGGGTTCAATGACAACAGGCGATGATGCTAGATTTCCGGAAGCACAGAGAGGAACCTGCCCCACTGTATATCGAGGGGGGCTGTGTGGAGAGGGTTTTCTCTTTTAAATTCTTGGGAGTGCTTATTAGTCAAGATCTCACCTGGAAAAACAACACGTCTCTGGTAATTGGAAAGGCCCACAAGAGACTTCATTTCCTTAGAGTCCTGCAAAAAAATCAGGTGGAACAACGTCTGATGACCTCTTTCTATCGGTCCACCATAGAAAGTGTCCTCACATACTGTATTACAGTATGGTATGCTGGTTTAACAGCTGCGGATAGGAAGGCACTACAGAGAGTGATCAATTCAGCACAAGAAACCATTGGTTGTCCTCTGACACCATTGGATGACATCGCAAGATTTTGCTGCTTTAGCAGAGTAAGGAAGATACTCAGAGATGATTCACACCCGGATCAGTGTCTCTTTGCACTTCTACCATTAGGCAGAAGGCATCAAAGTATAGCCAGCCGAACAAACAGGTTTAAAGATAGTTTCTATCCTTGGGCTGTGAGACTTTTAAATACAACCACAATCACTCCATGCACACGCTATTTTTTTTCTTTTTCTTTTTCTTTCTTTTTTCGTTTCTGTTATAATTTTGCACCAGTGAGGTTAAAACCAATTTCATTGTATTTAAGTACAATGACAATAAAGATTATACTTATTCTTAAAATGAGGGGGGAAATGGAAGCTATAATTGTCTCATAGCAGAATCTTGCAGTTTGAACAGCTGAGCCCAAATTGATCCACCCTCATATTCTCAAGGCACATGGCAGCTACCGCATGAAGACTACACATTGTCTGATCCATAATATACCAAGTAATTGTTCCAGAAAAAGACTCTCCTCTATCAGTACCTGGGATTAATTCCACTACAGTGGTGTTTCTCAACTTTAGAAACTTGAAGATGTGCGATCTTCAACTCCCAGCATTCCCTAGCCTGTAGAATGGTTGGGAAATTCTGAGAATTGGGAGTCCACACAACTTTAAACTGCCAAGGTTGAAAAACAGTGTTGTGCAGGATGAAATATAACTGCTGCACCAAGTATTGAATTCATAAACCAGAACATTAACTTCATTTAAAGTGAAATATTCCTGAAAAGTCTTGCTTTGGCACAGAACTTAATAATTACAGATGATCCATCAAAATCCAACTTTTTAATGAGTTTCCACTATAGGAAAACAGATAAAAAGTCTTCATCTAGCTTCTGAAATCTTTCTTAGTAATCTGAGCAGTGTATCATGTTTCTTCTCAAATATGATAGATGGTTTAATAAAGCATTTTAATAGATGCAGCTATAGCTTCGTTATGGCAGGGTAAATAACTTCCTGAAATTGAGATATAATTGCATGAAGAAATAAAATATTCTATCCTTACTCCAAACTCTTGGATTTTGCTGCTAATTTATTCCAAAGGCTGCTCTACGCCTCCTGCTTGGTAGCCTTGAATAGAACAAACCAATCACCTTAGTGAAATATGAAATCGTGTTTTAGGAGCCTTTCAAGTGTGGAAAACATGTTTAATCATTGAGCTGCAGCCTGTTTAAGAACTTTACTTCATTTTCTCCTGACATCTTGTTCAGAATAATAGATCATTCAGAAAATCATAGAAGGCAAAAATTTCTGGCCGCTATGGCACTAGATAGGCATTCCCAGATAGTCCCACATTAGTGGTGGGTTCCGGATCCCGTTGCAACTGGTACGGTGCAACAGGGCCTGGCATCCACCACATGAATGCGCGCAGCACACACACGCGTCCTTACCTCCTGCGACGCCTCCGCAACACTCCTGCTGCTTGGCGGAGCATCCGCAGGCACCATATGCTCCGTGTGTGGAAGTGCCAAAGAGCTCAAATACAGGTAAGGAGGGTGGGCGGGTGGGCCCTCTGGAACACCGTACTGGAATGATACCCAGTGCTCCTGGCAGGCACCAGTACACCCGTACCGGGGCGTACCACGTATAACCCACCACTGTCCCACATATTTATTATTCTCTGAGTTCTGAATTCAGAATTCTCTGAAACAAAACGTATATAATTTTCCATTTGGTGCCACACCAGGACAGAGATGAGTTCCTACAGTTCGGACCAGTTCGGACGAGTAGGTAGTAACTCGGCCTACCATACCCCCAAACTGGTTCTCTCGGCTGTGCCATAGATGCCACCATCTTGTTTTCTTGCTTCTGTGCATGTGCACTTGCTTCTGTGCACTTTTTAGTACTGTGCTTGCGCGCATTGCACGCATCAAGCACATGCACAGCACGTGCCAGTAGTAGCAGCAGCCAAAACCCACCCCTGAACCAGGAGAATATTTTTCAGTGGCCTTTGAAATATATACAATACAATAGCAGAGTTGGAAGAGACCTTGGAGGTCTTCTAGTCCAACCCCCTGCCTAAGCAATAAACCCTACAATACAATACAATACAATACAATACAATACAATACAATACAATACAATACAATACAATACAATACAATACAATACAATACAATACAATACCAGAATTGGAAGAGACTTTGGAGGTCTATACTTTGTTATTGTAAGTTGCAAAGTCATGCCTTTGATATCTAGTCTAGTAATGAAATGTCTACAAGACGTTCAGAGCACTCAACACGGCTAAACTGTTGTCTATTAAATCAGCAATGGTGCCACTGTATGAGAGAAACTTTATCAGTAAAATGAGTGTGATGACCCAGAAAATTATAAAAAATATTCTCCCAAGTTTCTGTGCCACCTATTCCTCTGTCATGCTATCCAGTACCATCTTTTATATAATACCAAGGCATGTTTGATGCAAGCTCCTTTCATTTACCAAACAGTTAAAAGTAAGTTAAAGGTCTAGGTTTCTATTGTTAACTCTTGCAAGCAGCAGATAGGAGAACAATTTTATATATGGAAAGCCATAAAGAAAAGAAAAGTTCAAATTGTATTTTTCAATAGGTTTTGGTGCAGTTTCCTAAATCACTGTCTTTCATTAAATGCCCATACAGCAGAGTAGTAGAAAACCAAGAAAATTGCATGCCATATGCATCTTTAAAAAGTCTCCAAATTAAAACTGCAACCATTTAGCAAACAAACAAAAAAACTTACTGGCACAAAGACCATTTACTTTTATTGATTCTACTGAGGCAATACCAGAGATTTACTCATTTGAAGGCATAATGGAAAAGAAAGTACATTCTGTTGGTTACATACTGTATTAATTCCGTCTCTCCTTCAGTTTAAAGATCTGCATTAATAAACCCTCAGGAAACTCAAGTAATTAAGATACAGAAGTTAAATGCTGGGGACAATCACAATCCTTCTCATTTACTCTTTACTCTGGAAAATTTTGTGGAACACGGACAGGTCCTTTGACTACATGAAGACTGGACACAGATGGCGAAGGGATCTCCTTTGCCAACGTATGGCTTTCATAATTTGTGGGGGAGGGGCAGAGCTAGTGTTAGAAGGATGGGCAATTCTAGGACCTAAATTTCTGAGCAGAATACTGTCAGACTACAACAACAAATCAACAAAGGATTAAAATGGTATCAAATACTGATGCGTAAAATATTTTGAATTTAAACTATTCAATTTCAGATACAAAATCAGCCATTCAAATCAGCCATATGAAATAGGCTGTTCTGGACATTTCAAAAGTGCTCTGAAATTGGAACAATATTCTCACTCAACTATGTTGTATCTTGCTAGTACAGGTTTCAGGGCACCGTTTCTTAAAGCACACGTATATGTTATGTACATAATTAACTAATGTATCAATTAATATCTTTTTGCCAAGTTCTCTTCTTTGCTGTGATTGGAATAGAGGAACTACAGTATTTAACATTTCAAGAAGCATTTGCACAATGTTGTAATAGATGCTTTCTTCATCTCTGCTTAGAACAATAATATTAAATGCACCAAATGGAAGTCGGTTATTCAAATTGTTTATCAGATATATTCATTGATTTTCAAGGTACAGTTGCATTCTAAATTAAAAGATACATTTTGACAAACTGCCTTCATATTTGTTTAAAACATTTATGAGTCTTTCCCTAACTCATTTTAACTTGCACACATTAATGATCCTTTTAATATATGGATTGAAAACACTAAATGTATCTAATGTCTAATATTTCCCAAGCCTTCTTTCCCATCCCTCCCCCCCCTTACACACACACACACACACACACACACACACACACTTGTGGGGCGGGAATGCCCAAATACATCACGATACTGTTTTTGGATAGAAATGTTCTCATACACACAGATACCCAAATATACTATCCACTCTTTTTGGATAGAACTGATGAATAAATGATAGAGAACATTGAACATTCAACTAGATTTTGATAATAAAAATAACAGTATGTTACTTTTTTTAGCCATTTGATAAACTCCATATTAATTACAGTTGCAACAAAAAAGCCATTTTTTATTCTGAGTAAGATTTTTGATAACTGCAATCAAACAATTTGACTGTTCTGGAAGAGTCCAGCTGCAAAGGAATGCACTGAAACTGTTAAAAAGAAATAAAAAGTGAAGTACAACTAATGTAGAATGACATACAAATAACAGTGATTTAAGAATTACTGAATTCACTCAAATGGCTGGTAACAATACCCCAGATACACACCTTTAATCTCAACTATTTCTACTTAAACCCTGCAATCTCCTTAGTCGATGTTTCCATAATTCATGCACGCCTTCTGCAGTATAAACATAATAGACTTTTCTTCTCTACTTATATACTTATAAATAATCAGAATTAGAAAGGCCTGCAGGTCATACTTTAAAAAAAAAACATTAAAACAGAATCAATCTTTTAAAGAGAGAAGAAAGCAAAAAGAAAGGGGGATAACAATGGCACAGAAAGAGTAGAAATATGGTCCTGAAACATCTAGGCCCACTCCCAAGTCCTCAGTTGTTCATCTTCATTTGACACCTAAACTTTATTGAAAGGCTTTCAGAAATTATTGAATATTAAGGAAGAAAATTAACCAAATGTTAATTATTTTTTTCCTTATTTCCATTTGCACTTTTTCGGCTGAAACCTTCTTTTTGAGGACAGACTAATGTGGCAGACAAAGAACAACTGAAGATAAACATTTGTCTATCCAGACGTTAGGCAGTGGTGGCTGTCCTTACTTATGCAGTTCTAAATTTTACCAGTCATTCGATTAATCAATTTACAGAAATTTTGCAAAACCCTATGTTCATTCAATACACTTTCATATCATAAAGCAAATCCAGTTGCATCAGTAATGGGAAATAAAAACATGATAGGGATTTGGAATACCAAAAATATAGTAAAATTGGGGGACTTACTAGGGTATTTTCAAGGCTGGAAAACTAGGAATCCTTTTTCCAAACAAACCATCATAATAAAAACCATTACATGCTAGAATTGATTTTGGCTGATTTCAACAGTGCCCGTTTCCTGAATTACAAATATAGTAGGAATCCCATTATTTCAATGTGCTTCAGTGTTAACTGAGGTAACAGTAGTTTGTTACTGATGTTTTTGAATCTTAAACTTACATTGCTAATGCTACAATAAGTAGTAATTATTTTATCCTTTGTTAGGCGTAAACCTGTTTAAGGTTTAAATCTACCCTGAACTCTCCATTCAATTTAAGAACAAAAGTTTTGGCTATTAGAGGAATAAGACTAAATTATGAAATCTTTTTCCTAGCACCATTATATATATTTTTTATTTTACTCAGTTTTCCCACTAAGTTTGGACTTGATGGTATCAGTGAGCCTGTTTCTTTCTTAAGCTGAGATGATTATCGAGGTGGTTGAAAATTGGTTTCTTGGGTGCTACTTATGTTGTTTATAATTTTGTTTACTGTTTTTAATTCCCTTTTTAATTGTTAGACTCCCAGGGTTACGCACTCAGGATGGGCAGTCTTATACATGTAATAAATACTTTATTATGTTATTTTGTGGGACCACCTGGTCTCACAAAAGCAATATTCCCAGCCAGTGAGACCAATGAAAATTGTAGTTTTCATCGCACCTAGAAAGCATGATTGTGAAAAAACATTATTAGGTATACAAGATACCATTTTCATTTTCCAATCTAAAAGTCATTGTGAGCTCATACCTTGGTTCTCAACTCTTAAAGATGCAACCTAACTGATCACAGAGCCATTTGTCTAAATAAAGATGACACTAGACATCAGTCCCCCAACCTGGATCTCAGATAGCAATACAAGAGATAAACTCCTGCATAACCCATTTATAGTAACTAAGAGCCACTCTATGGGACCGCGGTGGCTAAGACACCGAGCTTGTCAATCAGAAAGGTCGGCAGTTCAGTGATTTGAATCCCTAGTGCCAGGTAATGAAGTGAACTCCCATTACTTGTCCCAGCTTCTCCCAACTTAGCAGTTCAAAAGCATGTAAAAATTCAAGTAGAAAAAATAGGGACCACTTTGGTGGGAGGGTAACAGTGTTCCATGTGCCTTCGGCATTTAGTCATGCTGGCCACATAACCATGGAGATGTCTTTGGACAGTTCTGACTCTTCGGCTTTGAAATGGAGATGAGCACCGCGCCCTAGAGTCGGGAACGAGTAGCACATATGTGCAAGGGGAACCTTTACTTTCACCTAAGAGTCACTAAGAGAGAGGATTTGTAATTTAGTGGAATACAGCATCTGCAGCAACATTCAAAGGTTAGGCAGCAAAGTATTGTTATAATATTAGGAGAGATTAAGTTAGCTGTGGAGTCACAGCAATGGGTTGTCTTGATGGCACAAAATAGCCTGAGTTAAACTGATTTTTTCCCCAATTCCTACATGTTCTCTTGCAAAGCTTTTTTTAAACCAGAAGCTATACTCTCTGGCACTGGTCAAATCAGATTACAAATTTCAGATTCATTGGGAGTATTTAATCTACTTCAGCTCCCACACACTGACACTGCTACGGACATAACAAAAACCAGGTTGTCTTCAGGCCCTTTCATTAGTTTCAGCAGTTACGACTGAAAATTGTATTTATTGCCTTATCTCATTTCCATCCCCAACTATCCCCCAAAGTAGAAAAAGGCATGTTCAAACTATTTTTTAATGTCACTGCATAAGTAAATGGTGTTCCAGAAAATAAGGGGTCTTGGATCTAGATGATAATTAGTTATCAGAGAGACTTCCTGGGAGGAGCCTACTGGTGGGGGCAGCAAAAAATCAGCTGCCTCCGAATTCCTGGCTACGTACCTGTTTAGAGGATCTTCCATCTGACGTCTTATCAGGTTTTCTTATCCTTCAGGCAAGAGGGAAAGAAGAAACTGTTTTGCTGGCAAATGCTCTTCGATTTTTGCAGCTTTTGTGCTTGCAAGGAAAGGGGGGCTAGCCCAAGGCAGAACGGCTGTCCGTGCTGGGAACTTCAAACTGCCTTGTGCAGGACAAAGTAGGTCTCTCCCACTCTGCTCTAAGTTTTGTTTGATTTAATCTTATCACGAGCTGAATCCGTTTACTGCGAGGACAATAATTGCTTATCAACATTTTAGCTTCTTTTCTTTTTCTCCTCCGAAAAATTATTTACTTAGAGGCTTTTAAAATGGCGCCGAGCAGGCTGGTTTCTCCGGTAATAACGAACACTTTTTGCTAATTCTCACAAGAATTCAAAAGAATTCAAAACAAAAGAGATTGCTTATCATATGTTTTGGTTTCACAATAGAAGAATTTTACTCCTTCATTAACCTTGCTTATCTGGAAGTTAAATGGTGATGAATCTGTTGAACGGTCTTGTTACAATGTTTACTCACTGAAAGTTTTGCCAAGCTTAAACTTCAAAATAAAAGCCTCTTTACTTAAAGCTGCATATTTAGGCAATAGAGTTTTATTAACTGCAGGCAGACAAATTTTGAAATGGCCTCAAAACCAAATATTAACTTGAAGTCGTCACCCTCTACTTCCAGGGGCACATCCTCAGTGCCTGGTACAAAGCTGCAGCCTCCGCTTCCTACGCCCCCTGCTGGGGATGTGTTAACGAAAGAATTTTTTCTGAGTAATCTAAGCGAGGCTCTTAATGCACAGACAATTAAAATGGAAGATAAATTTAGAGATAATAGAGAGGAGAGAAAAGAGGAAATAAAAGAAATGAAAGAAGAAATTAAAAGTGAAATAAAAGGACTTAAACAGGAGTTGTATGAGAAATTTGAGGCTAAGGTTGATAAAATTAGAGACGACATGCTGAGTCTTGTAACTGTATTAACAGAACATATTTCTGGAGTGGAAGATACTCTAGAGGTTCTTAATGATGCCAATGCTAACTTGACATTGAAAACAGAGGTGGTGGAACAAAAAGTGGAAAATGCTGAAAAAGAAATTATTATGATACAGTACCGACAAATGGAGTTCGCATTAAGAGTAAGGGGGCTGCGTGAGGAGAAACAGGAGAACCTGAAACAGATCCTATCGGAAGCTTTTGACCGCCTGATGGGAAGACCAGGGACCAACCAAGGCTGGCAAATTGACAAAGCTTACCGCGTTAACTCCTGGCTGGCAAAGCAGAAGCAGCTTCCTCGAGACATTGTTATATATTTTACTACAAGAGAGTTTAGAAATATGGTACTGCAAGCGTCTTATAACACTAAGCTTCAAATTGGCGGTCAAGACCTGGCTGTTTTGAAAGAGATACCACCTCAAATGTTAAGAGCCAGGAGAGACTACGCTTTTTTGGTCGAAGAACTCAGAAATCGTCAGATACAGTATAGATGGGATGCACCATTTGGCATCATATTTACATTTGATAAGCAAAGGTATCGCCTCAACTCAGTATGGAAAGCCCGAGATTTTTATTATAATATATTGAAGGCCGGACACCCTGCACCATCTGGACCTAGAGAAAGACCACAAGAAGGACAGGATAGACAGCAAACTACACAACCACCAGACAAGATGGAGCATCTCTCTTCTCTAGAAGTGCAAGGTGCTATGGAACCAAGACCTAGCCGCATGACTACTAGACGTATGGAGAAACAAGCTAAAAAACAACAGCATCAACAATCATCGGCCATCGATCAAGGAACTACAACAACAAATCTGGAAGCAGTGGGAGGAGCTAGACCTAAGGTTAAACAGGCCGTGCAGGAAGCTCTAAAAATGCTTCAACCAACCAAAGATGACAACTAAGATTTTAACATGGAATGTCAACGGACTGAACTCTCCACAGAAGAGGAAGAAAATATTTCATTATCTCAAACAGTTTAAGAACGATGTAATTTGTTTGCAAGAAACTCATATCAAGTCAACTGATCAAAAATATTTGATCAACTCAAAACTTGGTCAACATTTTGCAGCTTCTGCTATGGAAAAGAAGAATGGTATAGTTGTATACTTAAGAAAAGATATGAAAGCTGAATTAATAGAAGCAGATCCCTTCGGAAGATATATTGCTTTAGACTTAATCTTAGAAGGGAAAAAGACATTACTTTTGGGAATTTATGCTCCCAATCAACAGCAAGATAGATTCTATAGAAATCTTCATGCTAAATTAGTACAGTGGGACTATAGTTCCTGTATACTATTGGGTGACTGGAATGGAGTGATAGACACTAAGAGAGATAAGAAGATTTCCCGCCTAAATACCAAGATGCGAGCAAAGTTACCCAAATCTTTCTTTGACATTATGGATGATTTTGAATTGAGAGATATTTGGCGAGAAAGAAATGCAGAGGAATATGACTTCACTTTCTTCTCGGACAGGCATCAATCCCTTTCAAGGATTGATTTTATTCTAACCACTAATGATTTGCTTTCTAGGGTCAAGAAAACAAAGATTGCAGCTAGGGTCCTTTCGGACCATAACCCAGTTTGGATGGAGTTGGGAAGGGTAGTGCAGGCAAGAAGGTCTTGGAGATTGAATGAAAATTTATTTAGATATGAAAAGTATATTAATGATTGTAAAAAATTACTATCTGAATATTTTGTTTTGAATATGAATAAGGGTACATCTATGGAATTTGTATGGGATGCAAGCAAAGCGTATATGAGAGGAGTTTTGATGAATATAAATAAAACACATAGAAATAAGCAAGGGTTAAAACGAACAGAACTGGAAGAGGAAATTAAGAGAAAAGAGCTGGAGTTAACAAGGAAACCAGACGATACAAAGGTTAAGGAAGCTATTAACATATTAAAATCTCAATTTGACATGTTAATCTCTGACCAGGTAGCTACTAATTTATTATATGCAAAACACAATACTTTTTGTAATGCAAACAAACCTGGCAGATGGTTAGCTTATCAGATTAGGAAAAAAAGGAAAACTCGAAATATATCTAAACTGATCTACAGAGGGAAGGAGGTGTTCCAACAGGAAGAGATTCAAAAGGCTTTCTGGGAATTTTTTACAGAACTGTATAAAGGGGATAAAATTAATGGTTTAGACATAGACAAATATTTAGACAAAGAGAAAATACCTTCAGTTAGAGAAGAACACAGGCAAAAATTGAATCAACCAATAACCTCGGGGGAAATCCTGCAGGTAATTAAGCAATTAAAGTCAGGGAAAGCACCAGGTACAGATGGCTTGACAGCGGTTTACTATAAAAACTTACAGTTAGAAATGGTAGAACCTCTTAGAGAATTATTTAATATGATTCAAACGGAAGGTAAAGTCCCTCCATCTTGGAAGACAGCGTTTATATCTTTGATACCCAAAGAAGATCAAGATACTACTCAACCCAAAAATTATAGACCTATTTCATTACTGAATGTAGATTATAAAATTTTTACTAAAATATTAGCAAATAGATTAATGTTGGTCATTCAACAATTGATACATACGGACCAAACAGGTTTTATACAAGGGAGACAGATGAAAAGTAATGTCAGATTAATTATTAATGCATTAGAATATTTGGGAAAGAACAACCAGATCCCTGCTGCGTTTATATTTTTGGATGCTGAGAAGGCCTTTGATCGAGTTAACTGGCAATTTCTGCTGAAGATATTGCAAAAAATGCAGATAGGAGATAATTTTTTACAGTCAATTAAAGCAATATACCAACAGCAAACAGCACAAATCATAGTCAATGGAAGTTTAACAGACTCTTTTCAAATTGGAAAAGGTACAAGACAGGGCTGTCCTTTGTCCCCATTATTGTTTATTATAACTTTGGAAGTATTGTTGAATAAAATACGGGGCTTGGATGGTTTAAAAGGGATCAAGATTAGGCAGCAAGAATATAGAGTCCGCGCTTTTGCGGATGATTTGGTCATAATATTGGAACAACCGCAGGAATCCAGTATGGTTTTAATGAATACGATTAATCAATATGGTCAAGTGTCTGGCTTTAAAATAAACTTAGGAAAAACCAAAATATTAGCTATAAATATGAATATTAAACAAAAGGAAGAATTAGGAGTGATGCTAGGATGTGAGGTAGTTAAAAAAGTTAAATATCTTGGAGTTAACATTTTAACTTCAAATGGGAAATTATATAAGCATAATTATGAACCACTTTGGCATAGCATACAGACAGAGATGAAAAAATGGGAGAAATTGCACTTATCTTTGCTGGGCAGGATAGCGGCAGTGAAAATGAACATTTTACCAAAATTTTTATTTCTTTTCCAAATGTTACCTATACTTAAAAAAGATGCAAACCTTTTAGAATGGCAGAAGGGTATCAACAAATTTGTGTGGGCAGGAAAGAAGCCGAGGGTAAAGATGAAAATAATGCAAGATGTACGTGAGAGAGGAGGATTGAAACTACCTAATTTAAAACTATATTATGATGCAGTGGCATTATCTGTAATTAGTGATTGGATTCATTTAACCAATGATAGAATATTGAACATTGAGGGACACGATCTGGTATTTGGTTGGCATGCTTACCTGTTATTCAACAAAAAATTGGATAAGAACTTTAAAAGTCATATTTTAAGAAATGCTTTATTGCGGGTTTGGAAGAAATACCAATATAAATTAAATGACAAGATACCCATGTGGGCAATTCCTAGACCTGCAATTGAAAATATGAATACAGCACAAAAACAGGACAGAATTACTTACAGACAGCTTCTTACCTCGGAAAGGGGGGTATTACAATTAAAATCTTTAGAGGTATTAAAAGAGGAGAAGGTAGTTCAAACATGGTTCCAGTATGGGCAATTACAGGCTAGGTGGAAAATAGATCAAAAAATTGGTTTTATTCAAGTTGAGGATAATCTGTTTAAACAAATAAGAGATCAAAGCTTAATGCATATAAAGAGGATATATAATGTATTAATACAGATGGATTCGGAAACAGAATTAGTTAAAGATTGTATGATAAAATGGGCTCAAAATATTGAGGAACCAATAATGTTGGATACATGGGAAAGAATCTGGGTAAGAAATGTGAAATTTACACAAGCTCAAAATCTGAGAGAAAATTTTTACAAGATGTTCTATAGATGGCATTTAGATCCTAAAAAGTTGGCTTCTATGTATCCGAATGTACAGCCTAAATGTTGGAGGTGTGGCTCTCTCGATGCTACATATTATCATATATGGTGGACCTGCCAAAAGGTTAAGGCATTTTGGATAAAAATATGGTGGGTCATGCAAAATGTTTTTAAAAGAAGGATAAAGTTTAGTCCTCAGTTATTTTTACTAGGTATATGTACTGACTTTACAGTGGTAGAGACCAATTTGATTCTGCACCTGATAACTGCAGCAAGACTGTTGGTGGTGCAATATTGGAAGAAGGAAGACTTGCCTACAATCCAAGAATGGACATTGAAAGTAACAAACTTAGCTGAAATGGCTAAAATATCGGCATATCTCAAAGATCATTCAAATGAGATATATAAACGAGACTGGAAAAAATGGATTGACTATATACAAAATAAATACGGGACTAAGAAATTCCAGTTAGCCTATGCTTAAGATCAGAAATGATTTAAACTGTTAAAAGTCAGTTCAGTAAGAAGAAGCTAAGGTCAATCTAGAATGTCATTAATTTCTTTATTTCTTTTTTCTCAATAGATTTTAGACTGTGTTAGTTAAAAATCCATACCGTGTACGGGTTCTGGGAAGTCGGGGGGGGGGGGAAGGAGGAGGGGGGGTGGGGGGGTGGAGGGAGGGAGGGGTACACACAACAACAAAAATTGTACTTCAATGTCTTAATGATTGACAAATGATGACATATTTGTGTTTTTTTTAAAAGAAAAATAAAAAAGTTCTCTTCGATAATTAGTTATCAGAGTTTTTTACAATTGTTTTAATGACTTCAGTTTTTTAAAATAATTTTGTAATATATCACCTGGATAATATGTATTAAGAAACACTATAAATTCCTACAAACAAATTGAGAACAGATAGAAGGCTGAGAAAGGATCTTATATGCAAATCCAGGTCATCATACTTCCAATATTAAATTAGACCGGTTAGTTTCATCAAACTAACTGGTCTAATTTAATATGAATCCATTTGCTATGGTTCATCTCTTGCTCAGTTTTAGGAATTGTGCTTGATATACTTCAGTGGAGAGGCTAACCACTGGTTCTCTCACTTCAGCTGCTCTCCAGATAAATAAAGAGACAGAACTCAAGTGAATATATAAATATCTTATAAAGCATGGCAACATCAATAATTAATTTTTTCCCAACAAGTAGTAGTTTTTATTTTGACAAAGTTGGTACAGTACTAAAACAAAAATCTGCTTTATCCTTTACTTGGCTCCAAAATTTAAAAAAAGAAAGGGAAATGCGAAACTTTATTTTTAAAAAATGTTATTTTAAGTAACAACATCGCATGTAAAGGAACCAGCTTCTTCTTTTAAATAAAAAATTAATTCCAGCCATTTCTTGTCATTTCGTCTTTTTCTCTCAGAGACTTTATAGTTGGCATTTAATAAGATTATCCTCTTTAGTCTTTGTATTAAATGGACACTGTACCTAGGTTGCACAATCCATGAGTTCATCAGGTATGAGCTCTTCATTTAATTCCTGCTTAATCTGAACTCTTCTAAATCTCCTGAACTTCAACTCCCATGATTCCCAAAGGATTGGGCAAATAAAAATCACAGTTACTTGAAGAGGTCAAAACAACTCCTTCCTCTTAAATCTTTTCCTCGTACTTTTCATTATTTAGAAATTCACCAAACAATAAAACAATTTTCAACAGTTACAATACTCAACTGTGTCTTCTAAAAAATAATAAGATAAATTGTTAATACTCAGTAGTGAACCTCTAAAGGATCAAGGAATTTCATTAAAAGAGCAAACTTTGTGTTTTAAGTACTATGTATTCCCTATTTTATGATCTGGAATATTGAATAGCCTTGAATCATTGTGTATAGATGAAAAAAATCAGAACAAATACAGTATAACAACTAATTCTTGTTTTACATATAGAAACCAGCCCAAGGAATATAGTAATTAGATGAGATATTTATTTATATTCTCACACTGTAAAAGTCAATATTGAATTAGTATATGTCATCACTTTGCTCTTGACTCTTAGTGAACATGTAAAGTTTCTCCATGATGATTCGTTCCTAACCTGGTCTTACAATGGTGGGCTCATTGCTGCTCCACCTTGCTGTTGGTCATCCTCTTCTATTCTTTTCTTCTACTATTCCCAACCTTCTCCAGGGATCTAGGTGTTGATGTGACTGACACAATCAAAGGCCTTTCTATAATTCAATAAAGCTCATAATGACTCTTTTGGGGGGATTGTTTTTTTGGCTTTCTTACCATAGATTATCACTAGTTTGCTTCAACCTCCTGATGCATCTGTGTAGCTGATGCGTTTAGATTTTCTATTAAAGTTCTCCAGCTCTATGAAATATAGAGAAACTCCAGCTTTATGAAACAAATGCAACTCTTTGCATCTCCCTGCCTAAAGTCCACAACTTAACAAACTGCATTATGAAGCAGAAATCCAGGACCAGAATGAGGTCTTGCATGCGGGGAAGACTTTAACGAGGAATTCCCTTTTTAAAATCAAATCTCTAGACATAGAAAGAATTTTTGGGGAGGAAAATTCAAGAAATAAAAGAAAGGAAGGCAGAACTTTGCAAATAAACTTAGTACGGTCAGTCACCCTAACTTATTTAGTTACGTATTACTCACTTGAACAGCTCATGATTTTTTGCACCCATTGGAACAAGATAATGTGAACACTTGGTTGCTGTTAGCCAGGTTTTCATTGCTGTTGCTGCTTCCTTTTATTTATCTTCCTTTCTTGTTAACTGGCACCCTTGGTTCCATAGAAAGTTCCAGGCTGTAAGTTAGCATCTTTGGGAAGACTGACTTCTGCTTTGGTAATCAAGCAAAATACTCTACTGCTGATATGTCAATAAATTATGTATAAGCTGAATCTAATATCATTTTTATGCACTGTACTGGTATAACTGGTAAAAACTAGCTAACACCACTATCATTACTACATTAAAAATATACAACAGAGGATTTTTTAAAATTTGGATTTTAATTCATTCAGGGCTCTCAGCAATGGGTTATCTTATTTTAGAGGATGGTGCAGTGTTATTCAGGAAAGTAGAGACTTGTCATATAACTGGTTTGGCTAATCCAAATAAAGGACTTAAAATGGTACATTTATTGCATAGTTCTCCCCTTATTTGAGATATGAGGGTTTTTTCCCACCTCACCAAGATTTAGATAGAGGCTCTTTCAAAATCCTGACCTTCTTGAAGTCTCATTCCTTAAAGGCATTGATCTCATGCTAGGAAAAGACAATAAGTGAGAAGAGATTCTTTCTCCATGTGAGGGCAGGTACAGAATGAATTGGTTTGAGCTAAAATATGGATCTTTCAATAGAGGTGAGGTTCTGGGAAGGATCTGAAAAGGAGGGAAATATCAATAGATGCCCTCCTCAAGTGAGGTGCCCTTGGAGGCAATTTGCTCATTTAAACCATTAGGCAAACCATTAATTTGAGCCTCTTCATATCAAGTATCTTAGTTTTCTTTTAAAGAGTTCTCCTTGGAAAACTCAAGAACAAAATGCTCATTGATTTCTATTTAACATCAGTTTTGTCAGCAGTAATTTGAGATTTATATACAGAATGCTGAGCTAAACTAAAAAGCACTACTTTGGCCTGCATCCCAGGATTAATTAGAATATGTAATGAGAGAGAAGTGAGCTATTCCTAGGAAAAAGATCTTTCAAACCATAGGTTAATCAAATGGCCTTAGTCATTCATCCTTGGCTTCCAAAGCTCACTGCTTAATCTCCTCTCCCCACAGCTATTTAGGAATTATTAGCCCAAAGTCATAAAACTTGTGTCCAGGAAATCTTAAACCTTGAAATCTTAAACCTATTCAAAAATATCAGCAGTGTTTTGAACACAAGACAACTTTCTCTGAAAGACTTGCTACTATTATGCAAGTTGGAAGATCTAATTCATGCTCAATGTCTGCAGTGCAGTGTAAACTTATTCAAGTCAGCATGATCAACTTCTAAATGAGACCAGATCAATATGAAAAGATTGTATCCTAATCATATATTTCTGATATTTTTCCTTCTGGCTAAAACTGAACAAAACTGAAATTGGTTGATTTTCAAAGTGTTTTTGATTTTTTTTGCTTTTTAGTATAAATTAACATAAAGTTAATTTAAAGATGACTATTTATGAACATGATCATATAATTTCATAATGAGAAATGATTTCCACATATTTTCATAGTTATGCATCATTTCAAAGTCTGTGCCATTTTCCTAGCTCATATTCCATCTTGATATACCCTAAGTGTTTTTGAAGACTTTGTGGAAATGACCAGACAGATGTCTTCTTCCATCATGACATTTTTCCTATCCTGCACAGAGAAGGCTGTCAACTTTGATTTCATTCTGCTAACAGCTGAAGACATGATCATTCACTCGTGTTGTTTATTATGGAATAGCTGAATTGACTGTATGATGATATAATTTATTTTGCTGCAGCATGCTGAATTTTTTATGCTGTTGTGTTTTTTCTATAATTCCAAATGAACTTTTATTCTTTTTGTGCCCTGCTCTTATAGCTCCATTAATCAGCAGACTAAAAATATTTTGAAATAAAAATGGGCCAGGATATAATTCAGAACAATGTCATATTGAGAGTTTGGTGGAAGCATAAAAATAATGCATTCAATGTACTGCTGAATTTGACCTTCTCCTTAGTGTTCTTCAGATATCTTTAATCAACATTCTGAAAATTTCGAATCAAGCTGGCTAGAAATCCTGAAGGCTAGATTGCTTTAAGCAGTATCATCCAATTATCATTTAACTCAAATTCCCTTTTCATTATATTATCTATCAGAAGGATTATAAATGAAGTGATGAACTTTCCAAAGCTCTGATACAGTACTGTATTTTTTAATTCATTAAAAAAAAACAAAGGAAAGTCACTCTCTAAACACACTTAGCAATACAGAAATACTTTGCTATTGCCTTGTTCTCAGAATTTTTCTCCCTTAATTTCCCCGCTTAGCCATAGTCCCAAGAATACAAATCTTAGCCAGCTTTTTCAATTCAGCCAGAGTTCAACAGGTGCAGTCATCTGCTATAATTTGCAGCTCCTTACCCCCTAAAGTTGTAAAAATTCTAGAAATTTTAAGGCCATATCATTTTTTTCTAAACAAATAGAGGGAAACTAAAATAGTATAACATTTATTTTGCATTCTTCTTTGATCTAAGTTGACTTTTCTACTTGAAGAACACAAATTCTAATGTTTATACTTAATTTACTAATAGGCAGTGGTGGGTTGCAGGCGGTATGCCCTGGTACAGGTGTACCGGAGCCAGCCCAGAGCACTAGATACCGTTCCGGTATGGTGCTTCAGAGGGCCCACCCGCCCACCCTCCCTTCTTATTGTCCTTTTACATCTTCAGCGCTTCTGCGCACATGCACAGCGCATACAGCGCCTGCGCGATGCTCTGCTGAGCAGCTGGAGCATTGCAGAGGCTCTCAGAAGCGTCATGACACATGCGCGTGCTGCACGCATCCACGTGGACGCCAGCAAGCCTGTTCCAACCATACCAGTTGGAACAAAATCTGCAACCCACCACTACTAATAGGTTATGATGGCTGTTACCTTTATTAAATGTTCAAGTATAATTTATTCAGATAATTTTCTTTACTAAATAAGTCAATTTTAAAAATATTTTAATATATTGCTTCCCACAGATGGTAACAGTACTTCTGATTTTTTTCCATAAATACAGAGTTATGTATTATGGTCTTCCAAGGTAGTTTTTTGTTTTTAAGAATTAACAAAAAAAGAGCGGGGACAACATTTATTACAGGTACAGTATGTTTTGACTTCAATTACAAACTTTTAGGACTTTTTTAAAAAAGAAAATTAATGCCTCTATCAACAAATTCTGTCTTTCTGCAGCTGAAACTTCATATTCATCTCATTGATAGGCTTTGGATTGTGAAAATTGTTTCCGCAAATTAAGATAAGCTTTCCTATTCTTACACTGAATAGTCCTAAGTATGGAAGGTATCCAGCTCTCTCAATTCCTGGCAAATAGATAGGGAAGAAATGGAGGCAGTGCCAGATTTTATTTTCCTGGGCTCCAAGATCACCGCAGATGAGAACTGCAGCCAAGAAATTAAAAGAGGCTTGCTCCTGGGGAGGAAAGCTATGGCAAATCTAGACAGCATACGAAAAAGCAGAGACACCACCCTGCCAACAAAAGTGTGTATAGTCAAGGCTATGGTTTTCCCAGTTGCAATATATGGCTGTGAAAGTTGGAGCATAAGGAAGACTGAGTGCCAAAGAATTGAGGCCTTTGAACTATGGTGCTGGAGAAGACTCCTGAGAGTCCTTAGGACTGCAAGGTGACAAAACCGGTCAGTCCTAGAGGTGATCAACCCTGACTGCTCTTTAGAAGGCCAGTTCCTGAAGATGAAACTCAAATACTTTGGCCACCTAATGAGAAAGTAGGACTCACTGGAAAAGAGCCTAATGCTGGGAAAGTTTGAGGGCAAAAGAAGAAAGGACGACAGAGAATGAGGTGGCTGGATGAAGTCACCGAAGCAGTAGGTGTGAGTTTAAATGAACTCCAGAGGATGGTAGAGGACAGGAAGGCATGGAGAAACATTGTCCATGAGGTCGCAAAGGGTGGGAACTAACAACAAGAACGGAAGGTATATAAAGAAAATATATTGGATATATTAGCACCCTGTGTCATTCTTTATTCTAAAAGAAAATAATTAAAGTTTCCATTCTCCTTCCCTTTTTCATTTTCCCTTTTTTAAAAAAACAACAACGAATAGCTTCAGGGGGAAAAGTCAAGAATTTTTTTTTCATTGCTTCTCCCTGAGCACTTACTCTAATTCCCCTTCAGCTGCCTATTTCCAACAATAATTGTTGGGTAGCACAAGCCAAAACATACATACATAGTTGTAAATAATTATTTCCTTAATACAATCCTATGTTTCCTACTCAGTTGCACAGGGATGTGCTTTACAATAAAAGTATTTAAAAGAACAAAATTAAAATTAAAACAATGGAAATTACGTTTGTTTTAAACATGGGAGGGAAGATGGAGGGAAGAAGAATGCAACAGAATCATTCATCCAGTTTATCCAGAGAAATCTTGGGGAAAATTTCAGGAGTAGCCCAAAAGATGCAACTGTAAGTATCTCATGAATTTTAAGGAAGGTGCACTGTGCTATCTGATTTCCTATAGCTCTTTAATAAAGACTACCTGTTTTCTGTAGCATTCAATTAGATCTATTTATAGGTGGACCTTCACATTGGATCCATAGTAATATCCTGTTCTCTTCCAATATTTCAGGCAAGAAGTCAAATGCAAAAATCTAGTTATACCAGTATCTCCACTTACAGCCTTTATATTAATGCCATTTCCATTATTTTTGCTTCTTGGTGTTCATTTCAAATCATATGGACAAATCTATAGATACTTAAAGGAGTATTGTTTGCCTGCCTTATAAAGTATTCAGTGAATGTTGTGTGGCAGGGGGAAGGATTTAAAATGGAATAAGTAATGGGGGGGGGATCATTTTCTGTACTTCCATCATTTTCCAGTCAAAAAACACTCCTGCTTGAAATCCCTTGGGGACACTCATCAAACTAATGCATCTCAATTTAAGCTTATTTTACAGGTCAGTGGCTTTTACTCCGCATGTCTGTTTTTAGAACTCCCAGAAAAGGAACAGCTACTACTCACCCAAGGCAACTCAGTGTCCCTGGAACTAAGACCATATTCTGACTCATAAAAAGAACAAATTCTCACCCAGCTGATACCTAGGATTAATTTCTTGCTAGAATTTTGACTGTGCTAAGGCCAAGTTATTGCACCTTACTGCGTAACTGACTGATTCCTTAATCTGTTATTTCAAAGATCTCACTGTGGTCATCCTAACATTTTCTATTCCCATTTTTTGCAATCTACTTTACCTAGGTCAAACTTTTTTTTCAGCGTGGTGCTCACAGGCTAGTCAATAACCAACTTGTGAAGGTCATGTGGGTACCGGAGAGTAGGTCCTTTCAGTTGTGACATACACCTTTATAATTCTTTGAACAGGAATTACAATAGCATCTCCATCGATAGACTGTAAATGAACAATTTGGATGTTTTTATTCCAGTCAGCTTAGGGGGAGGTATAGTTTAACCAAACGTGCAACAAACTTCTGTTATTGTAGCCAGTCTCAATAAAAAATAGTTTTAGCCTTTTTATGGAATTGATTTTCTGCTCTAGTCTACCTAGTGAAGCTAAGATCATAATCAAATGTGATATGATAGTGTTTGTAGTGCTGTAGTAAGCTCTGTGCTGTTGTTTTTACTCCTGTTAGAAATTATTATTTTAATAATATTGAGGTTAGTGATTTTATGTATATTACCTTACTTTACAGGATTCAGCTTTAAAGGCCCTTTTAAAAAATAGGAAATAAGAAAATAAAGCAAAGTAATTATATATTGCCTTCAGAACAACATACTCCTATCATCCTCCTTCTGCTAAGGACAAGTTAAAGTTTACTCTAAAACAGCATATGTCTTGAGAGAGAAAAGCACACAACTAGAGCAGAATAAATACCCAAGCACAATGCATAATTTATTATTCTTAAAATTTACTAATATATTGTCTGACAACAATTCAAGGACTTTGTAGAATTATAATTCTAGAGGTAGACCCAAAGTTAAATATATGAATATAACCGAAATGTTCAGCTTTTGAGGTTCCTGATATTAATTATGTACAATAAATCTCTGTTTATCTAGTGTCCTATCAGTGAAATATCTTGACTGACTAGATCAACCTTCTATCTTTTCTCTTCCAGATGTAGTAGATTTCAATTCAAATCATTAATGAAATCCAGCATGGCATTCCATATTTTCTGGAATATATGAAGTTGGTCTTTCACAGATGGCCAGCACTTCTGAAATGTTTACTTACTGTTCCCAAAATGATTACTATGGGTGTGTAAGGAGAAAGTAAACGTACAGTATGTTGTTGTGCCTAGCAACTATGACAGCCTTTGGCAATACTTACCCACCCCAGTTTATCTACAACTTTTCTTAGGTAGGTGACCATATAAAACCTGTGATATGAGCCATTAATCATTTTTTATTTACTAAAAACAACTGTGAGGCACAGATATTCTTATGTAAGCAAGGATTTTAAATGCTAGAGCATAGGACCTAACAAATACTAAACAGGCTCTCTGGGAGTCATTTTGGGAATGCAAAGTGAAGACCTTGAAAAGTTGACCAAGACATTCATCTCTACAGGGAGGGAAAATGTGGGGCAGATAAAGAAGAAAAAGGAATAAAGAAATTGTCTAACTGCTCCTGGTGCATTTTTTAATACAAAACAAAGTTTGTTACAGTAATCTATGGAGGTTATGATTAATTCATGTTTCAAGGTAAGGTGAAACCAATTATTTAAATATGAAATCATGCTGTATTTTAAGTAAACGCCATTTGAATCAATTTTAAGTACGGTAAATAACATTTGAATCCAATAACCAAAGACTACTGAAACTCAGCAGGGCTTCCCCAATGTAAATGACAGTTGGTCTTACCTGAACTGTTGTTTTAGGAGGTTTTGCAGGATTAGCCAGGATTGGGTATTGTGATGTCCAATTGGCTTCGAGACAGAGTTAATTTGAAGCCACGCCTCTGTGCTCCTTGCTTCTGGTTCCCAGTTTCAATGAGTCAAGACCATTGCAAAACACCTGAAAACAAGTCATAAGGGAACACACCCTATCCCCTGAACTCCCCCAACCCCTGGACCAACGCTAGGGCAGGAAGCTGGCTAATCCTGCAAAATCTCCTAAAACAACAGTTCAGGTAAGACCAACTGTCATTTTCCGGAGGAATTTTGCAGGATTAGCCAGGATTGGGAAATACCCAAGTTAACGTCCCTCGGGGGGGGCACTATTGGTCCTGGGCTCCTCATGCACTACCACCTGTTGTAACATCCTATGACCAAACGCTGCATCAGCCTATGCAAACACGTCTAACCTGTAGTGCCTGATAAAGGGAGATGAGGACGCCCACGTAACTGCCCTGCAAATCTCCACGATAGGCACCTGTGTGGCCCAGGCCACCGAGTTAGCCGCACTCCTGGTGGAGTGTGCTGTGATGCCCTGGGGCACCGGCAGGTGCTGAACCTCATAGGCCAATGCGATGGCCGGTTTGATACACCTCCCTATAGCCGAGGAGGATACCCTCTTCCCCAGGGAAGATGGATAAAAGGAAATAAAGAGTGCCTCAGACTTCCTCAGGTAAATGCGCAAGGCACACCTGACATCCAGCCAGTGCAAAAGGCGCTTCCTATCATGTGACGGGTCCGGACAAAAATCCGGTAATACCACCTCCTGTGAGTATTTAAGGGAATTAATCTAGGGAATAAAGGTCAGATCCAGTCGCAGGACGACCCGATTATTGTGGAATGTACAAAGATCTGACCTGGAGGGCAACGCCACCAGTTCGGAGATGCGACGGGCTGAGGTGACCGCCACAAGGAACACTACCTTAAGGGTTACGAACTTCAGTCAACCATCCTCAGAGGTTCAAATGGTGCTCCTGTCATTGCTTGGAGAAACACAGTGAGGCTCCATGTCAGAAACCTGTGGACAACCGGAGGACGGAGATTCCCCGCACCCTTCAAAAACCTCTTAATTGCCGAGACCTGGGAAAGTGGAAGGAACCCCTCTCCCCGAATAATCGTGGAGAGGATCGCCACCAGTCTTCTGAGGGTGCCATGTGAGATACCCCTATCCAATCCATCTTGGAGGCACTCCAAGACGTGCGGTACCAAAGCCTCACGAGGATTTGCTCCCGAGACCCGGCACCACTCTGCAAAGATCCGCCAGGTGGAATCATAAATCCTAGTAGTGGAACGCTTGCGTGAAGCCTCAATTGTGGAGATCACCCTCTGTGGAAGTTGGGCGGCCCTTAGGCACTCCCTGGTATAGTGCCTATCCGACTGCCTATCCAATCTCGGAAAATACCTGCTGTGCTGTACCTCCTGATCTGACAGACGATAAGACTGCTTCCAAAAGTAAGGTGCAGATTTTTGCTCTGACTTCTTTGTGGGCGTAGGCATGACCTTATTTTTATTCTTGTCCTCAACGAGGATTGGGTTCACCCGGGTACCGAAAAGGGATCCTCGGAATAAGGTGATGATGTCAGGTGCCACTTTGCCTTGTTCTCCGCTTGCCACCCCCTCAGCCACAGGAGATGTCGGGAGGTCACCGAGGCCACCACTGCCCGTGAGGCATACTTCATGGCATACAGAGTGGCATCCGCAGAGAATTGAGCAACAGCAACCAGCTTGTTGAAATCTTGATGAGTACGCACCTCCTCAGGCGGAATCCTTTCCTGCATGTGTTGTAGCCAAAGGATAGCCGTGCGGCTGAAGAACGACACAGAGGCACCTGCCTTGATGGCCCACGCAGAAGACTGGAATGTTTTACGAAGGGTCAGCTCCGCCTTCTTGTCCTCGGCCTTCAAGTAATCAGCCACATCACTGGACACCATCGTTGACGTGGACGCCAATGCCACCACTGGAGGGTCCACTGTGGGCACCCGCAACGCCTCAGAGAAACTAGATTCCATGTTAAAGAACCTCCTATCATTGCTGCTGGGGTTGGGAAATGTTCCTGGCTTTTCCCACTGCTTTTTAACTACCTCTAGGAACACCTTAGGGGCAGGGATGTCTTCCTTCGCTGGAGGAGGCTCTGAGTAAACTCAATCCTCCAGCTTTTTCTCTGGACCACCCTCCTTGGCACCTGACTTGGCGCCCTCCATCTCACCCAGTTGCACTGTGGCCCTGGCCTTGCGCAACAGTGACTTGAATAAATCCAGAGGAAACAAACCAAAGAATGCTGGTGCCTCAGGTTTTGAGGGATCCTCACCATCAGACATATCTACCTCTCTCTGAACCTGATCCCCCGCCATGGAACCCTCGCTAGCCAGAGAAGGAGAAACAGGCCGACGCACCTCCAAGGGGGAAGGTCTCGACCTGGCCTGAACAGTGGCACCCCCCCTGGGACCTTTGCCACCATTGCAGGATGCACAGACCCTTTCTGTAACCCAGCAGAAATTCCATGTGAAATTGCAGAGGAGATAAACCTCTGAATGCTTGTTGGAAGCTGCTCCATGTCTCTAACGAAGGAATTCTCCTCCTCCTCTTGTGAACAGCCTTCAGACTGTGGAGCCAATGATGGCCTGATGGGACTATCGCCCCTGCCCCCCCTGCACTGAAAAGGATCCCTTAGATAGGGGC
Source organism: Thamnophis elegans (assembly GCF_009769535.1). Taxonomy (NCBI): domain Eukaryota; kingdom Metazoa; phylum Chordata; class Lepidosauria; order Squamata; family Natricidae; genus Thamnophis; species Thamnophis elegans. Next base: position 114,243,737 of record NC_045541.1, on the reverse strand, counting down.
CATGTTCCACCATGGAGAGTGGGGGGGAAGGTGAAATGTCCCTGAGATACACTGGGGAATCCCCCCTGTAAGAAGACCTAGACCTGGATCTAATGGCGAGCTACACTTCAAGGGAGAACTAGGCCTACCCCTCTGTTCAGACCTGGCCACCTGCTTTTCCAGGGCCCTGTACCTCCTTTCCTCATTCTTCTGCAAGGCCTTGGAGGATTTTCAAGCTGCTGCAGTTTTTCGCAGTCTCACAGAGGCTGTGGGCCTCACTTGGACCCCACTGGTGGTCCCCTCCCTAGGGGACCATGGGGGGGGGGGGAATCCGGCCTCACTTCTGCCTCTGCCATGGCACCAGGTCAGGGCCCCACCAGGCTCAGCCCACCAGAAACAGCAGCAACCAAAAACAGCTTTCCCCAATCACTCACGGCCTCCACGCGACGAAATCAGCCTCTGGTAGACCTTTCCTGCCCCTTTTGCAAGCCATGCAGCTCCAGGCCTCCTGGTGTCAATCTGGGCCTGCAGGGCCTTGCCACTGCCACCGCTGTAGAAAGGATGGCCAACCAGGAAGGCAGGGATGAAAATGAGGCTTCATAGTAGCCTCTGTCCCAGCCCATGCGGCCTGCAGGAATTGCGGCCCCAAAATGGCTGCTGTAATGGCGTCCTGCCTCTAAAGCCCCAAGAAGCAACTTTTAAATCCTTTACCGGCGGCCAGGAGCAAGGCACACCAAGGGGAGGCTTCCAGGTATCAGAGGGAGGCAAGGGGAAGAAGGCAGGGAGAAGGAATTTGCAGGATGGCACTGGATTGTTTTTGGAAGAATCAGGAACCAAAAGCAACCTTTCTTTCTTCGGCCAGACAGAACCAGAAGCAAGGAGCACAGAGGCGTGGCTTCAAATTAACTCTGTCTTGAGGCCAACTGGACATTGCAATACCCAATCCTGGCTAATCCTGCAAAATTCCTCTGGAAAATAGGACTGAATACTGATCGGATTCAAGTACAATTTCCATTTGCAACCATTTGGATGAGCATGCACTGAAAAAGCATAATTTGTACTACTGGCTTGCTTATTTTTAATTCTACTTTTATTGCTTTATAAGTAAGTCAAAGCATCAAACAAATATAATACTCCTTCCTCCTCTTATTTTCCACACAACTACAACCCTGTACGATGGGTTGAGCTAAGAAAGAGTGACTGACGTGAAGTCACTCAACTGGCTTTCATGCCTAAGGCAGGACTAGAACTCACAGTCACCTGCTTTCTAGCCCAGCCTCTTAACCACTATACCAGACTGGCTCTCTTCATTCCCTATTCCCAAATTCCATTTTTCATAACTGTACAACATTGTTGAAGAGATTAGTGTACTGGCTTCCAGGGAACCAATGATGGACTGGAGATAACCTTAGTAGAATGAGGAACTGGTGAATGGATTGTTGCTTTGGAATTCCTCTACAGGAAAGGGCCAGGACTGCCCTCAAGTGCTCCATACAGTGGCTCCCTGTGAAAAGACTGTAAGACAGTGGTCTCCATTTTGTTTGTTTGCTGGGAATCTGGGAAATGTCATCTTTGCCGAAGCTGCAGTATGAAGTTTTTATGGAGAAAGGATTTACATACTTCCTTTCTTACTCACTATCCACTTGAAAACAGAGCAAGGGACTGTTGTTGCTAAAGAATTTTTGTATAAAAATGGATTAAATGTTGATGGTCTACTTTAACTTTCCAACAAATCCTTTAGCTAACTAAATAAAGATTGGTCAATAAACCAAAGCAAAATACACATGCACTCCAGTTACAGCCATTCATTCAGCGACTGCTTAAAATTATGATGACACTCAACAAAACCAGTTCGTCAATTTCTCACCAATGTAACAACCCCTGAATCATGTGATTGCTGACCTTCTCCATCAGCTTCCCACAATTAGAGTCAATGGGGACACTAATAGGGTAGGTCACTAGATGCTTGGGTAAGTCTCCCCATGGCATTTCCTCATTCACATGCATAGACCCACCAGTGTCTTCCTTCCCCAGCCTCCATGGGCTAACATACTAGCAGGAACTCACCAGCACTGTCCTTCACTAGTCCTTCCTGCACTCACACACATGCACACACAGACACCAGGGCCCTCCTTTCCCAGCCTCCTTGCGTATGTGCCTCACTGTAGCACATGCACCCCCAACTCATGCTCAGCCTGTACACGGCCTCACAGGACTTTTCCCACCCCTCTACCCCATGGGACATCCTCCACTTTCTGCTTAATGACACATGTGTCTTGGGGTTACAACAACAACTGGGATTATCTTGACTGCCATTGCATCGCACTTTATGACTGCACCACTTTGCAACAGAAATCTCAGACTCAATTGTTGTCATAATTTGAGGGCTACGTGTATTAACGGGCAGGTTTTAAAAGAGTTCATGGTTCCTTAATCATCTAGTTCAGAAGCTAGCATAGAAGTTACAAATGACATTTGAATTTCTTACCTTTCGGTAAACAATCATATTTGGAGAACTGTCCTCTTGTTCTGCAGTATCCATGTCACTGGATCCTTGGGCCATGATGAATGCAACTCTTCTCAACCAGACTGCAAAGACAAGAATAGTATACAATAGTAACATATAAGAAAAGCAGCCTATAGAACGAATCCCAAAACCAAATACACAGATATAACAGGCTTTTCAAAATAAAATGTGCTCACCTGCTTTATTCCTGAAATAAATGTGCCCTGTCAACATATTCTATTATATGCTGCCTGAAAGGATTTGATTGCTTTGATTAACAACCCAATTGAAATCATTTTGTTATATGCTACCAAGCAATAATAAGTTTGTGGACTCTGTTACAGTATAGAGTTCTTTTCTTTTGCTTTTAAAAAAAAAACTCTTGGTCATCTTTTAGTGACAAGAAAATCAAGTCCACATCCACACTCTGTTTCCTGGGATTTTTCATAAGAATTCTGCTATTGTGGATGCTACCAGATATCTGTGAAGATTAATGGACAACTTGGTGGAAGAAGCAAAAAGAAAAGAAAAATTACTCAGTGGCAACTTCTAGGATATTATCTTGCTCTGGAGGTGAGCAAACACCCATAATGGCAGACAAAGCAAGCTGATTTGATCAACAGCAGAAGTTGAGAAAGTAGTCACAGCCTTACCACATCTTTGTATCCCACAGTCAACTACAAAGTAAAGCAATAGAAAGAACAGAAAGTGCAAGGATGGCAAAGAAGTGGTCACAGTGGGGGCTCATGAATGTCAACTTTTTGGAAGGAGAAGACACTTAACCTGAACTCTCTTTTTAGCATTTATTTTATTCTCCAAGATAAAATCAAAGCAGAAGGAACTCTCCAGTAAGCGGAAAGAACCCAGGAACTTCTCTTTTCCTTATAGGCAGCCTGCTCTTTTCTTGTACCTCACAAATATTCAACCATTTTGGCCACAAGTCTACGGTTCCCCTCGCTAATCTTCCAAGAAAAACAGAGGCGGGAGGATGGTGACACAATATTTATTGATTTGATTTGATTTATTATATTTCTATGCTGCCCTTTTCCCCGGAGGGGACTCATATCAAGGGTGGGGGATGCCATGTCACCAGCTCAAGTTTTATGACTGATTTTTCAATTTTATACCATAGTTCACAAAAAGGATCGCCAAGTCCAAAAGGCCATCCAGAGACTGAGAAGCAGAATCCAAAAATGAAGACATCCTTCAGAAAATAGAAGTTTTTTCCAGAAAAAGAGGACATGAATGTAGGAGCACTAAACTGTATTAAACTTACAATGAAACAATGAGACACCAAAATGATTTTTTTCTCCCAGACTGCATTGCTAATAGTGATGAGTCCAATAATAAAAATATTTAAATATGCCAGGTGATTACATTTATGTGGAACAAATAAAATTTTAGAAAGATAAAGTACTGATGGGAAATTAAGAAAGTTAATAACAATCTGCATCTTCCTTCATAATCAATGAAACACCAATCTTTTAAAAGAGATCCAGAAAATTAAAACGTGATACTTTTAATGTGTATTGTAGATAATTGGGATAAAGATACTATCTCAGTTGTAATCAAGCATACAGGACAGTGTACCATTCAATAATGAAGAAATGTAGCCGCTACTACTCCAATCAATAATAGCTCTAATATCTTAACAGTGAATCTATACTTCATCTCTTAGCACACTGAACTCACAATTATTTCATGCAGTCAGGCAATAAAATGGGGCGGGGGGACATTTCAGAAAGAGGCATTGTGGAGGCTGCAGTGTGCCAGCGTTTCCCAGGTCTGGCTAAATTACCCAAAATTGGGTAAAATGATTTCTCGTTGGGTAACAACATACAAACCCATGAATGGTTTTGCAGAGCAAATGACTGAGCTTAGGTCAATGCAGAACGTTATTTGAAGAAAAGAATATTTGGCGTATTTACTGTTAACATTTTACAATGAATGTCCTGTAGTAGCTGGGGAGGCCATGATGCAATTATTGCTGTTTCAAAGTTCCTGCACAGTGTGTGAAGTAGGATTTTTCACTCTTGCCTTCGTAACAAAACGTGACTGTTTGCTGAACTACAAAAATGGTTTGGGGTAATTGGATTTGGATTTAGATTTTATTATATTTATATGCCGCCCTTTTCCCCCCGAAAGGGGACTCAGGGCGGCTCACAATTTAAATCAGGGAAGGGGAGTAACCAAGGAAAAAAGTTGGAAATATGCCATATGCCCTGGATTTAACCAAATATCATAGTGACAGTACAAAATACTTGAATATATTGGTCACTGCTGAAAAAGATGGAAAGCAGGTTTTTCTTTTCAAGGAAAAATCTTGCAAAAGTGACTGTACTAGACATGCTCGCAGTGAGCCATTTCCATTATATTACTGCTTAAGCAGAAATAGGTCCTCTTTGAATTATATCGAGAAGAAGCACAAAACAAAAATGCCCAATTAAATATTTAACAATAGATGTTAATTCCCATGCAATATAAAACCAACAAATTACTTCTACTCCAGAATATCAGAATACAACATGTATTAAACTCTGTCATGACTGCATGCATGCCTAATTAGAGGAATGGGGGAAGGTAAAAGGGAACATTTAATATTTTTGCTAAAAAGCAAAACCTTGGAAAAAGAAATCAGTCTGTAACTAATAATTGTTGCATCATTTATCTAGAAGATGCAAAAAAATGAGCTCTATTATTTTATGCCTGAAGATAAGGATGTTTAAATAAATCAGAGTATTTTTTCATGCAATCTTATACATGAATATTTATGAGACAGTTTCACTGTGTTCAATGGGACTTTCTCATAGCTTAGGATATCTAATTAATGAACTCGGTAAGACTTCATTTTGAATAGACATAGAATTGTACTTGGTTATTTTTAATACCCAGTAAACTATCACTGGGCAGTGATTTAGGTTCAAAAGGCAAAAAGAGATTTGAAGTTGACATTGGTCATACATTCACTGTTGGAAAGAGGTTAAAGCAGTCTGTCCTCATCTAGGGTTTTGCAAGTGGGAGGCAGTCCTGCAAAAGGAAAATATGCATTTGTCTTAAGGTGTAACCAACAGGCACTATATGTTCACCCAGACATGTTCCAAATCTCATTATGTCCTTCAAATCCAGATCCCTATGAAGCAATTTAATTAAAAACAGGACATAAAAATGTGCTTGCAAAAGATTATATAAACTTCTCTTCAAATTCAACTGCCCTAACTATAGCAACTCATAACAAATTGCATTAAGAACTGGAATGGAATTATGCAGAAAGATGCACATCTGACAGAATATAAGTAGATTGCACTTATTATGATTCAGTCAGGTAAATTGCTTCTATCCATGGAAATATGGACTAAGGTGAAAAAAATAGAGTGGCTTGGAATATGCTCAAAACACATGCTAAGTTGACATGAGAGTTGGGGCAATTTGACAAAATATTTTCCTCCCAAAGAGATTTCCCACTTGAGCAACAGGTGTTGGAAACTGGGGCTAAAGTTCCATTTCTATTATTAACATTCTATATGGACCCTTTCTATAATATGAAGATTATTCAAACCTGTGTAAATGAAATAAGTGTTATTATAGATCAGAAACGGCAGAACAAATAAATGATTATTCCAGCTCAAATTTCTCTACCATTTTGTTTTGTGGAAGCAGACTGGAATTACCACAACCCATCATAAAACAATACATGGATAAAAGCTGCTTCAAATGTTGTTTCCCTCCAAGCTACTATTTCTGTATGTTTGGATGACAATTCTTGTCATCTTCACCTGGCAAGCCTCGAGAATGAGTAAAACTGTGCTGGTCCTGTAGAAGAGCAACCATCCTGAGATACAAAAACCCTGCTAGTTTTCCATAAGCGACTGGAGACTTGGTTTTCCTCCTGGGTATAGGCCAATAGGTGTGGTCAGCTCTAATATATGTGCTGTCCCAGGCATATATGTTTAATTTTTGTTGGTTATTTGTTGCTGTATTAACTGGATATTACTCAGCAGTGTTGCATAGCCATTGGCAATACAATTGAATAAACGAATATACACATTTGTGCCAAACAGATTGGGAGGGATTGCTTTAACCTTTCATGTTTGAAGAGTTCACCTTCACATTCAAAGGACTACTATTAAAAGCAATATTTTATGAGAAAATTTTCTTTACTTGCCATGGTAGGTATCATAGAATCATACATCTGGAAGGGACATTGGAGGTCTTGTATGAGAACTGGATGTGGTACTCAAAATGTGGCCTCACCAGTGAAATATAGAACAGTGCTATCACTTCCCATGATCCTGATGTTATCCCTCTGTTGATGCAGCCTAGGACTATGTTGGCTTTTTTGGCAGCTGCAGCACACTGCTGACTCATACTTAAGCAGTATCCACCAGAACTCCTACAACCATCTCACAATTTTGAACTAAGTACTGCTTATCCAGTACCCGTGCATCTGATTTTTCCTTCCATAAATGTAGGTCCTCGCTTTTCTCATCACTGAACTACATCCTGTTGGATATTTTCTTCAAGTTTATTCCTTGGATGAATGACATGCTTTGGGCACTAAAAATATAATCCTAAAGGATATTATCAACAATTCAAGATATATCCCAATGGCCCCATTTGAAATGGCAGTGCATACCCTACTTTAATCCTCATCAGGTGTAAAAACAAAAATCAACAACAGTGAAACCCCTTTTATCACTAATGATCTCAAATGAATTTATCAATACAGTTTAGGATGACTGGATTTATAGTTCTACACAATTTACCTGCAGAACCTAAGCAAGAGAGATTAGAATGCTTCCGATCGATCTTAGGAAGGTCCAACTACCAAGGATTCTAACAGGGAAGTTAATCCTTGGGGAATGATTATTCCAATTTGTGTGAATAACACTTTAAGCCATCTCTGAAGGACAGGAGGGAAATGACAATTATTTATAAGGGATATATTTCAGAAAGAATGGCTGGTCAGGTGATATTAACTAGGATGTATAATTGAGTCCAGTGGGACTCTATGGGATTGATTTTACCTACTTGTTTTTTCTTCAGCTATTGTGTCTTCCCATGTTTTATCTCCAAGTCAGAGCATTGGTCCATCTATCTACCCTAGTCCTGCTTAAGATAAATTTTTTAGGGCTTCAATTGGGATCTTTCTCTGCCTTTACCTGAATTATTAAAATAGTTATTTAAACCAACTGTGCTTCAATAGAATGCTAAAAAAATTAAAGACTAATAAAAAGACCTCAAAATAAATAGAAGAGCAAAAACCACAAAATTATACAAGAGCAAGTATAACCTAATCTGTGAGCATATAAACACTAATTTGTAAACTTTAGGAAACAGGTGAGATTTCAAGTGCCCATCTTTAATATTTGTATCCAAATGGTCATATTCATTTATTCCATTAGGAATTATTTTATTAACATATCTAAAACTGGAGACCAAACATAAGTAAAACAGTACTTCATGAAAGGCTTCTTTGTTAGTGTGTTAATTTTTCAACCAAATCTATTTTTAATACTTTTCAGTTCCATTTATCCAAATTAATATGTATTTTAAGTTTGAATATTCTAATTTTATGCTAGAACTTTGTGAAATCTAACAAATAACCTGATTTAAATTAAGCAGTTTCATTCTCTACCAGAAAAGAAACCTCTCTCTCTTTTTCTCTCCCTCCCTCCCCCCCCCCCTCTCTCTTACAACTAAAGAATTGTTATGTCACTATATTGCTTCATCTCTAGTCAATTCTGCATTAAACCTATGGTTTAATTGTCATCTTATTCATTAATCTTCTATTTATGACTTCAAATACTGTTGCTAAGGTGATGTTTACGCAGAGCATTGGGTAACAAGAGAAATGCCTAGCTTTTGTGTATTCACTATTATCTGTATGCTTCAAAATTATCTACCACACAGTATATACATATACAGTAGTCAGAAGCAAATTTGTTTCCCAGAACTAAGCTTGATCATCACTTACAAAACCAACTGCTAGAATGTTTATTCTTAACTGAATAAAATAAAATATTCAGTTGGAAAGGAACATACCTAACTCCCAAGCCTGACTACAGATTTTATTTGACATGACAACTTGTCATTTCAAAATAGGACTTGAAGGTTCGCTGATGTTGTGAGTCTGACATTTGTAAGAAAACAGGACTGAGAATATTAGCTTTCCTGTACTCTATCCAGATTTTCAGTATCAGTTTGTAGCCTAATAAAATTGCAGTTGCTTATTTCTTGTGTGAAATCATCTTCCCTTGAGGAATCACTCCTGTTTCAGAAAATGAACTGATTTATCAATAGAGATATGCTGTTGGTAAATTGTGATAGCCTTTTCTCCACCATTTCAAATAAAGTACACTAATAAGGCTGTTATAGTATGCCTTATTTTAATTGTGATGCATCTGACATGAATAAACAAATAAACCATCTGAAATCTGAAATCAACCCAATCTTGACCTGATATGTAAAAACTGGGATTTGGTGGGGCAGTGTTCCACAAAACTAAAATCAAATCCAAATTCATGGAGAACAGGTTAATATTTAGAATATATAAAGGAATCTCAAAGTTGAGATGCAAAATATTTCGAAATATAAAGTCAGTGTCTTCTTCATACAATGCTTTCATTTAATGCATTTAGTAGAGATAAATCCATTAAATGACCTATAATTTTAAAGCCCTAACCATAATAAAGTGACACTGCACAAAGAACTTGGTTAATACTCATGACTGAGCAGTACATATATCAGCAATTTTATTGATCCTTGAATTTTTTTTTTCTTTGGACGGAAAGCAAATTACTCTTGTGAAATGTTTTGCCACCACATCAAAGTATGTTCAGCTAACCTGAAGCTATTCTATAAAGGAACAAAATCACCTTCACTTGAAAATGCTTGCTATCATTTTCATTAATCTTTAACGTCTAGTATTAATAAGGAGAAAAAAAAATCTCCATCTCCTCTCTTTAACCCTTCATGTATTTATAAAACTGGTATGATCAAAGAGAAAGAGAATATGTTTTTTTTTGTAGTCCAGACACACCAGATATTTACCCAATACTTATTACATTTGCTATTCTTGGTTGTTGGGAGAGTCAAGAAAGAAACATCAGCATGGATTTTGCTATGCATGTCCAGATAGAATTTGGAGACAAGAATTCAGTATACCTTTGACAGGAGGTAAAATTGTTGGTAGAACTCTGGAGGTTCTAGCAATAGCAGAGGCAAACAGCCTATACAAAACTACAGCTTTGCAACGCAAACATCAAAATCTGAACTTATCTTCCCGAGACCAGCATTTAATTATTTTAAAGCAGTTGACCTGATTGTCAGGCCCTTTTCTCCTCCCTCAAATTAGCTTCCAGATGAATCTGGTGAATCTGAGCTGAAATGTAACCTGTATTTTCCAGTTTTGAAATGTTACTGAGAAAGTAGCTGTCTGCATGTCAGCGATCTTTCTCCAACACTTTCCACAACCAACCCAGTTATGACTTCTCCTTTTCCTACCGCTACTCATCCAATATCTGATTCTTTAGTACCAGCACTAGATAACACAAGGAGGCTTGAAGCTAACTAATCTCTAGGGTTGTGGAAAAGCCCTTTCTCAGTTCCAAGCAGAGCGACTTGTTTACATTCTCCTGCCTTTCCCCCAGGGAGTTTAAGGCAGCATATACGGCTCTATCCTGTCCTCCTTGTTGTCATTGTATCCTCAGAGAAATCATGTGGGGTAGTTTAGCTTATTAATGCAACATCACCTATTGAATATCATAAACCTGAGGATCTCTATTCTTAATCCAGAAATAAGCAGCCTCATTTGTTGTTGTTCTTCCTAAAAATATTGGGAGAAATTGGTATGCTGCAAAGAGTCAGCCTCAAACATATTGATGTAGCCTCTTAAGACATTAAAAAAAATGATGGAAGGTTGCAGCCCAGAGCTTTGCTCATTAATGTTTCTACCTGTTCAGAAAAAGTGAAGCAATGAAAATTTCCTGAGGATTAAAGAATAAAGGAGACTTCCAACTATTTGCTTCTAATAAATGAGAATTTTATAACCAGACACAACATTCATGACTCTGCTGGCTGCCTTTTTAACAGCCCACCCATCTGCATGCTCTCAGAAATTCACCTCACCGTCCCCTTCATTCTCTTCTCAGCCTTATTTCAAAATCCACGCACATTGGGTCACTTTGAAAGCCTGAATGCCTTCACACGTAAGACTAGGCTCCGTGGACTAGGTGTGCTGCGTGAAACTTTGGAACACAACATAGCGAAAAGAAAAGGGCTGGTTTGAAGACCTCTGGTCTAGTCCAATTAAAACAACTTTATTTTATTTTCCAAAATAAAGCAATTATGCACCTGAAATTTTGGCCTTGCTTTAGATGATATTATTTAAAGGCAACTTTCTGGCAAACTGATAAATATCTAAAGCTCGCCCACATTTTCCATAAAAACAAAACACTACACCAGTGATGGCTAACCTTTTCCCCATCGCGTGCCAAAAAGAGGGGAGCACAGGAGGGTCATAAGCAGGCATGCCCACACCCATATTCTATGTGCGTGTGATCCCCCCATCCCCCCCAGACTTTCGGCACACAATGGGCCCATTTTTCACCTTCCCCAGGCTCCAGAGGCTTTTTAGAAGCCTGGGGAGGGCGAACACAGCCTCCCACGCCCGCCCCTGGAGACCCTCCGGAGGCTTCAGGAAAAACACCTCTATGGGAAACCCAGAAATTTTGCCTTAGGGAAAAAATGGCCCTACGGGTAACCCGGAAGTTCAGGAATGGACTTTCACTTTACTTGTAAGGGAATTTTTTTGCCCCCTGGAGACTTCAGGAGACTTCCCTGTATTGATAAGGGGGGAAAGCGCAAAAATACATAAAATGGCCACAGAAGCTCAGGCAAAACTGCAAGGGGATGTGCCCAGGGCAAGAGCTATTGCATGTCTAACACGTGATCCTTTGTTACAGCTGGGAAGGATAAAAAGTCACTGACACCAACAAGTCCTACCTTGTGCATTGAGTACCAAACAAAGGATTAGTACCGGGACAAAGTTTTCTCATCAAAATGCATCAAGTACCAAATCTGATGATTTTCAAAGCAGTCGAGTACCAAAGTGTGACTGTACTGTTGCAAACTGCACCTCTTAGGAACAGGCAATGTTTTCAAAAATGTGATTTGTTGGAAGCTTTATTTCAATATTGACCAGGTTTCCAAATCTGAGGCCTCATTTGGAAAGCTTGTGAAGTACAAAATGTTTCAATCAAGGATGGGTAAGATGTAACCATCCAGCTATTATTGTACGTTAACCTCTACTACTTGTGAAGATGAAGAGAATGGTGGTCTTCTCTAATCAAGACTATTATGCTCCAATTCTTACTTATTCTTCCTGGTTTTCTATCTGGTGACAGTGCCCCTATTCCATTCTGGGCATGTAATGATTAGATGTCAAAGTAAGAACTGGAATACAGTGTTTCAATTCCCCATCTAACCATGGAACTCTACTGCTTTTGGACTGTTATAGAGTCACTCACAGACTGAGATTGATGGGATATAAATTTAATAAATAAATACTACATTTCAAACAATTTCTTCATCAAGTCTGTCTCACAGGAGGGTTGTGAAGATAAAATTGAGGGGGAAATTCTATCTGTCTTGAGCTTCTAGAAGAAAGACTAGATCTAAATAAAACAGACAACAATTGTATTTATTTTAAATAAAGGGTTAAATTGTTGCATATTTTCTCATTGAAAATGTAATTGTGGTGTGTCTGCCAACATTTTTGCCATAGGCTAAATAAATAAATCAGAGTTAAATGTTTGTAAGCCTAAGTGTCTCTATGGTATAGTACTGGACACCTATATTCCTTGCTGTGCATGTACATCTTGTGTTAGTGATTTTATTCTCAGCCGCAGCATAATAATGAGCCAAGAGTTACTTTAACATACCCATCAAATTAGAATAATGTATCATCTACTCCATCAAGGATGCTGCTCCCAGAAGAGTTTGTAAAAGGAAAAATGCATGGTTGGCAAAAATCAGTCTGCCACACTACAGAAAAACCAAAACACCCAGCATGAAATTGCTTGCACTTATATAAAAAGCTTTCCACATCAAAGCCATGATAAATAAATAAATAAATAAACAAATAAACAAACAAATAAATAAACAATCTCATCCATCCTGTTCTGACCTAGGCTTCCTGAGACACACACTTCGTCCGAAAAACCCTGTTTTTATTTCAACGGCTGTGAATTATGTTCATTCACAGCCCATAATCACAAATAGTTTGTAAAGAGCCCGACAGAAGTCTGCCACAGTCTTTCGGGATAAGACTCCCCCTGGTCCTCTGCCTCACTGATGTCCGACTCTGGAGGCTCCGGAGGTAGCACATAACTCCCAGATGGCCCTGGCCCCCTCTCTGCCTCCGACGCAGAGCCTTCCTCAGACTCCAGGACTGGCCCATGTTCTTCCCCAACCTCCTCACTGTCCAACTCTGCTGCCAGCTCCACAGGCTGCCAGTGGACCACAACACTTCCAAAGAGTTCAGCTAGAGATGAGGTTTTTGCATTGCAATCAGCAGAGAGATCCAACACTTAGTAGGGTTGTTCCATAAGAGACAAAAGACAAGTGGGTCAGTGGTAGCCCTTGCAGGGGAGAGTCCTGAATGCTTTTCTTTTTCTGTGTTCGCATTACCGCTGCACTCTCGTTATTTTTTCACGTGGAAGAAAGCGGGGGTGGGGGGGTAGGTTAAAAAAAGAAAAGTTGATTTGAGTGAAAATACCATTTAACTAAAAAAAAAAAAAAACTGAATATTCTGTAGAAATTGCTGGGGGTGTTTTCAGTGTCATTTCAAATATCATGCTGACCTACTGAGTTCAACAGGTAAAGGAAAGCAGATGAATAGAAACACTGAAGAGAGGCTCTCGGGTTCCTATGGTCCCCTCCCAACTTTCTCTTTCAGCTCTTCCCATCTCTCATACACTGAACCCAGCATTTCCCAGTCTTTGTAACAAGGCTATTAAGAAGCAGAGACTGTTCTCAACTATTCTGCTCCATCTCACCCATCAATTCCCTGTAAATTAGATCAATCATTTCCCCAGTTCCGGGAATTCTGAGAGACATTCAACAGAGAGAAGGTCGTAACTCCTTGACATTAAGTATGATTACTTTTTTTTATTCCTTCAACCTATATAGCTGCCCAACTTACAGTGACTCTGAGTGGTAAATTAAAATTAAAAACAACCATAAAAACAATACATATCAAAACAAACCCCAAGCAAAACCTGGCAAGCAAGGTTTGATTCATATACTTCTATTCCTTCTAGAGTGGAGGTGAAAATATGCAAAGAAAACAAGGAAGTTGCAATCCAAACAATCCTTGTGTGATAAATATATTGGAAACAGAGATTTCAATTACCCTTGTTTACTTTCAGATGGCATTCACTAAACTGAAGAGGGTCTATACAGCAACCATGTATTTGTGGTTCATCAATAAACCTGTAACAACCCTTCCCCCCTTTGGCATTTTATTCAAGAAGCACAAACAACTCCAGCCGTCAATCACAGCCAGGGCTTGGTGTCACCTTGATAAGTGACAAAGGCTTCTTCTGAATAAATGAGTTTAGGAAGAATCAATGTAGCTATTATCAAAAGCGAGCATCTCAGAAGGGCTGTAACAAAATTCCGGCCACGGACCTGTTAAAGCAGGGGTCACCAACCTTTCGGACCTCAGGGACCACTAAATTCATAATTTTAAATCCAGTGGACCACTAATATGATTTTTTTTAAAAAAAATATTATTTAGTGCAATATTTATAACTTAAATAATTTTTCTGCAGACCACCAAAATTTTCTCACGGACCACTGGTTGGTAACCACTGGTCTAAAGCAACAATGAAAACAACTTGTTCTTCCCTTTCCAATCCCAGTTGCTACTGTTTTAACACTTGTATCTCCCACAGTTCAGAGATGTGAAATTGCTCTGAACCTCCTTTTATGAACTGACAGATGCTTTCATGAGCTAATCACACATTACTACAAGAAAGAACACTTTCTTCACATCTAGTTGTAGATATACACACAAGGAAACGAACAAAACCTTTACATTCAAGCTTCTTTCCTAACTCAGGGGCTCCAGTGTGAGCACATACAGTGCAGCTAAATAAGAGGCAACTTAACCCACAGCCCGCATGGCTTGCATTTAAGCAAATATGGATCCTATTTTTATGCACACGTTTTTTCTCCTTTTTGGACTGCTTGTTGAAACTCTGCACAACATAAGGCATTCATTGCCAAGATCTTCTTAGAAGACCCTTGTGAAAGTTATTACTGCAAAATATTATAGCAGAAGTGTTCTGTTGGTTTTAGAGGGACATGGTTGGAAGTGTGTTTCTTAGTGCAGTAAGAGAGTTGATTAGCTTGTATCTATTTTCCTTTGTTTCCTGGCCCCATCAAGCAACCGGTTGCCTAAAATGCTATTTGATAATTGACCCTGCCCTGGGCTACAGAAGATCCCAATGTGCCACTGAGCCAGTTCCCCGTTGCTTTTCGTTGTGTTCTCTTTCTGGCTGCGAAGCTAGTTTAAAATCAAGCCAGTTCTCCGCTCTACGCAAAAATGACCTGGTTTCTTGCACTGCCCACCCCGCTTTCGGTTAACAACCGTGGACTAAACCCCGCAGTAACGTCCTCCATTCGAACGACCGTCGACCGTCAGTTTCGACCGATCCAACTCTTTTTATCCAACCGCACGACTGGCACGGCAACGAGGGAGGATCACAACCCCGCCACCCGGCAACGTTGCTCTCGCCCTTCGCCCGGCCGGTTGCTTAGCGATTGTCCTACGGAGCTCGCCGCCACCCTCGCCTCGCAGCGCCCGGTTTTCCCGGAGAGCCCCGAAGGCGTTTCTCCACCAGACCCGGGAACAAACTCTCCGCTCTTTCGGCTGCAGCCACCCCCACCCCCCACCCCCGGAAAGCAGGCATGCAGGCATGCAGGGCTGCTGCCGCCCCCCTCAGCCGAGCTCATGAAGCCAGGTAAGCACTTTTTTGCCTTCCCTCCTTAGGATTCCTATGAATCGGACAAAACGGGAAGGCGGCGCAGGGGCCACGGCGGACTACCCATTTTTTAAATATATATATATTATTTTATCGGAGCGACTTCTTCTTCCCCACTTTTCCCGAAAGGAATTTGCACCCCCGGGAACGACGGTGGGCTCAGAAGGCAGGCCAAACCGTCTCATCGGGTCTCCAGAAAGGGGGAAAGAAAGCGCAAAAGACAGAGGGGAAAAGAGAGGGAGGGAGGGAGGGAGGGAGAGAGGGGGGAGAGAGAGAAAGGGGGGAAAGAGGGAGGGAGAGAGAGAATGAGAGAGGGAGGGAGGGAGAGAGAGAAAGGTGAGGGAGAGAGAGAGAGGGAGGGAGAATGAGAGAGAGGGAGAGGGAGACCATGCAATACCGTTGCAGGGCAACTGCGATTACCTTAGCAACCGAGGCTCGGCGATGGGTCCCCTTCTGCTTTTAGATTTCGGTTGGGCGGCAGAGTCCAGCCTGGCGCATGGCCGGGAGGGCTCGGGTGGGGCGGGGTTGGGGCGAAGCAGCGCGGAGAAAGCGGGCGGAATGCAAAGAGCCTCCTCGTAGCTTCTGCGGGGCTCTCTGTCGCTCCCACCACCCGCGCCGCCTCTTCAAGACACGCTCGGTCTGCCTGGACGCGCCTACCGGCGGACAAACGAGGTAAGTCAGGGATGCGGCGGGGGGCTCCGTCTCTCCAAGGTGGACCCTGAAGGATTGGAGTAAGCCAGAAGAACATGCTCCGGAGGGTCACGGCTTTCCGCTGCCCGCCGTCTCTCCCCATTCACTCCGACCCGTTGCCCATAACTCTCCCGTCGCTTCGGGGAGCCGCCAGGAAGCACTCGGGGCTTCGGGCGGACTGAGAGGCGGACACCGAAGGCGAAGCGAAGTCCGAGATTTCTCCCTGGCGAAGCAGCTTGACTGCAGTAGCAGCAGCTCCCTCTGCAGGCCGCGGGGGGGATTGCGCCGCTGTTTGCTCCCACCTGGAGACGGACGGGGCGAGCGGCTGAGCGGGCGAGCGCTTTGGCCTTATAAGGAACCGCCTAGCCAGCGATTCCTCCGTAGCCGCGTCCTTGGTTGATTTCGATTTCTGCAGCTTGCTTGTATGTAGGTTAAGAAACCGGTGGTCTCGCATTCTGCAAATGACTGGGAGGAAGCTGAAGCTCTCACCAGTAGCTGCACTACATACAGGTCTGGCAACTTGAGTTATGGGACCCTCGTCTAAGTTGCTTGGAGGGGGTGCAAAGATGGCAGCCTTTGAACTTCCATCTCAGCAAGCCAGGTTTACTAATCAGTGTGGAAAGCTCAACTTTTAATCCTCCTATATTTACCTCAGAGGGACGTGATGGCTCAGTGGCTAAGACACTAAGCTTGTTGATCAGAAAGCTTGCGGGTTCGAATCCCTAGAGCTGCATAATTGAGTGAGCTCCCATGACTTGTCCCAGCTTCGGCCAACCTAGCAGTTCGAAAGCATGTTAAAAAATGCAAGTAGAAAAAATAGGAGCCACCTTTGGTGGGAAGGTAAAAGTGTTCTGTGCGCCTTTAGTCCTGCTGGCCACATGACCACGGAGAACGTCTTCAGACAGTGCTGGCTCTTCAGCTTTGAAACAGAGATGAGCACCGACTCCTAGAGTCAGGAATGACTAGCACATATGTACGAGGGGAACCTTTACCTTTATATTTACCTCAACAACAAGCCTGTGAGGTAGGTTGGATTGAAAGAGAGAGAGTGACTGGCTCAAAGTCACTAAACTGGCTTTCATGCCTAAGGTAGAACTAGCACTTTCCATATCCTGGTTTCTATCCTGGTGCCTTATCTACTAGAGAGCACACTGGCTCTGTAGGCCAGGATGTATCAATCCACTGATCTTAATGAAGCCAAATGTGGGCTTTTCATGATTAAGCAAGTCTGTTAAGGGGAAAAGATGGAATTGCTTTTGAATTGTGCTAAGAAGAGTCTTGGTGGCAGAAGCACTGCGTGTGCTTTCCTTACTCGAGGGCAATTTAATGTCCTCTACTTGAAAGGATTTTCAGAAGAAATAAATTTCCTTGAAGAAATCCTGCAGGCAAAGCTGGCAGTTTGTTTCATTGGTATCATGAACAGACTGTCTTGAAGATTGACAGTCATCTTTGTTTTAGAGAAGCAGATTCAAGGTGATTGAACAGTGGATTTGTCTTTTAGGGCAGAAAAGACTATCTGAAGAAGAAAAACACACAGTCTGGGAAGTGAAGAGAGATATTTTAGAAGGACATTAAGGTTCTTCTTGGTAGATGCTAAAGTTATCAGGTAGCTTAAAGAAATTCTTCACAATCTAAAAGCCAGGAACAAATTACAGGTAATCCTCATTTTATGACCTCAATTGGAACCATTGCTAAGCAAGGTGGTTGTTAAGTGAGTTATACCCAATGTTACAACCAACAGTTGTTAAGCGAATCATTGCGGTCGTTAAGTGAATCTGACTTCTCCCATTGATTTTGGTCGTTGCAAATGGTAATCACATGACTCTGGGATGCTGCAACCATTGTAAATGTCTGCTGGTTGCCAAGCAGCTAGATTTTGACCCCATGATCATGTGGACGATTGTGTAGCGATTGAAGGGACTTGTAGGCCACTTTTTTCAATGCTGTTGTACCTTTGAATGGTCCGTAACAAATAGTTGTAAATAGAGGACTACCTGTGTGATTTCAGGGGGGAAACACAGACCTTGCAGTGGCTTTAAACTCCGTTTTGCAACCTGTACTGAAACCTGTTTTTTCAGATGGGCTGCCCAGAAATAAATACACCCAAAATGTTCCATGCAGTTCTTCATTGCAAGGATACTGAAGTCTGTTGGGCAAAAGTATGCATTCTTACTATCCTATATTCATTATTAACGAACTTGAGCAAATATATGTTTTACATTTGAGTTAGAGTCATAAATTTGGAACGGATTTGCTAAAATACCTTCGGCAGGGATTATTCAACCTCTTTTTGATGAGCTCTAATGGAGGGGAACTTACTATTGCATAAACATCCTTTCCCAAGGGTTAACCATGAAAATTACAATTAGTAGTAATTTATCTAATCTGAAATCTGCACTTTTGACCTATTTATTCTCATCTTGTTCTCCCAAGATTACGGAGAATAACGTTACTCTTACTTATCTGTGATACTATTTTATATATCTAAAAACTGATAGTATACCTTTCCCCAGTCTTCTATATGCTGAACATACCTAAATGTTGTAACTTTCTTATAGGACTTGGTTTCCAATCCCTTCAAAATGTGGATAGACCTCCTCTGAACATGATCCAGTTTGTTAACATCTTATGTTCATCAGAACTGGACACAATATTGAAGGGAAAGTGACCAAGGCAGACTAAAATGATAAAGCCTTTACATCATCCCATCAAATATTCTTCCAACCTAGGCTTTCCCAACAGAATAGAAATACTGTAAAGGGGCATGAGACAGCAATCTGAGGATATAAATATTTACTTTAAATCTATTATTTATTTATTTATTTATTTATTTAGAAAATTTATATCCCTGCTCATTTTAAGTACATAGCTCTGGGCAACAAGATGACATAAAACCATAATACATTGCAAGGAACATTAACATTGTAAGGAATTATTGGATGATAATGATTTTTTAAATCATTTTCCATGTTAAAGGAGAGCAATAACAATAGCACTTAGACTTATATACTGCTTCCTAGTGCTTTACAACTCTCTCTACACAGTTTATAGAGTCAGAGTCACTCTGAGTCCTCATTTTATCAACCTTGGAAGGATGGAAGGCTCAGTCAACCTTGAACCAGTCAGGATTGAACTGCTGGCAGTTGGCAAAGTTTGCCTGCATTATTGCATTCTAACCACTGCACCACCACAACTCAGGATAGATAACATCTGTCTATTGCTATCCACTGGGAATTTACATCTAGTCACATATCAATCTGTATTAGTGGCATTTTGAGCACCAAAGATACATATGTTATTAGAGGTGATCACTGTATCGAATAGATAAAAAACCCACAACAATTAATCTTTATAAATATTTGTAATTATTAAACCAGTTTGACATAAATAATTTAAAAATGAAACAGAACAAGGATTTAGAGATCCATTTTTCTATGCAATGGAAAATTGTCTTAAACATCTATATCAAACATTTCCATAGATCTTAGATTTCAGCTTAGCCAACAAAAACATTTTGAACCATTGGGTAAATTGTGTGATACAATGAGATACAATGAGAATAATACTATGGATTCTTGGTGCTCTCTGGGCTCAATTGTTTTCTTGCAACCAAGCCCAGAGAGCAGGAAGGACCCACAGTTCAACCATGAGCTACAAATATTCTCTTCTATCATTAATACTTTATTAAAACATGTTTTTTCTGATATCCTAAAGTTTTTCATTTACACATATTAATTTAATTTTAATACAGGGTTTAATGTATATGAACACTCATCCTACATTCCTATTACATGGAAATTTACTGCTGGGCAACATAAATTCTCCATATCCTTCTTTCTTCTAGGAGACATGGTCCTTCAATGTTGTGACAATAAATTTATGGACTAGTTATTCAATGGTGTGAAGATCTGGTGTCACTGGTGAGGATGAAGATGTTCCCTACAGATATACATTAGGTATGGACAAGATATGGTCATTTCAAAAGTTGTGCAAAACATTTGTCAACTTCAAACTGAACCTGGCTGCAGCCATTTTTCTGTTCCTCGGTTGCCACACAGGGGGGAGTGGGGAAGAAGGTTGGAATCCATAAGACACAACAAAGAAGTTTCTCATGAGAACCAAGGTCATCTCTACTGGCAACAGTTAAGGTTGGGAAAGAAGTAGCTGAAGTACCTCAAATACCCAATTGGCCAACGTGACCTGTAACGTTTGGAGATGGGGTTATTTCCTAGTTTAATTATACTGAAACTGCGGGAAAGATTGAGATTTGGTTTTCCATTCAAGCTGTGCTGATATGATGTACTCATTAAAAAAGACCTTTGAGAAGAAGCCAAGTCTCAGTGTTCTGATTTGCTTGGGTTGATTAGTCAGAGCCTCAACAGTATTGTTGACATGTCATACTTATATGGGAAGCCTATATGGGAAGCCACACAGAGTGTGGGCCACACAGGGAGATGGGCAGCAAATAAATGTAACAAATAAATATCTATATTGTTGTTTTGCTTTTTCAACTAGCTGATAACCTGGCGTTGCCTGGCTATTTATTTATCCTAATCTACACATTTGTCCTCAAAAATAATCCTGGACCAAATGTAATTTCTAATGTTGGATTTCCCCCCTTACCAGAGCGAGCCCCCTTGTGGAGTACTGTGAAGCCATTACCATGGCAACTCCACTGTGCTGTTCAGTAGAATCCATTTTACGGAAGTAGAGTAGAGGCCATTTTAAGGCACAACAGGCTGTATCTTAACAGAACACCACCCTGGGGGGTGTTAGGGGTGTCTTACTCCCACAGTATTTGTTTCCAGGGAGCAAGTCATCTGTGTATCATAGATGGTTGAAAGTGCTCGAGGCATTCCAGTGTTATACTGGAACACACACACACACACACACACACACCACAGCCATGTATATATATATATATATATATAGATATACATTCTGTTTGAATAAAAGGAAAGGATACATACACACAGAGCTGGAGAACTCCCTGAATTGATGAATAAGAAAGAATCACTTCATCACAATGCTGCAGAAGGCCCCAGTCACTCCTAAATTCCAGGAAGCGACAAATTTCTTTGGATCTTGGGAAATTAACCAGGTAACTTCTGAAAATCAAAAGGCTGTATTGGACTCATGCAGTGGTTCAGTCGTCAAATAGATCTATGCCCCATGCTGTAGTAGAGGGCTGTTCCATAGGTGTAATAAATTGCCCTGACTATAATAAAGGAAAGACTTTAATGGTCCCCAGCTTCAGACTGCATCTACCCCAAGACAAAAACTACTTCTTACGTGTGGCTAATTGCTAGCCTTATTCCGTATAATTCTCCACCTGACCCCTATAGTACCATTAAGTTCCCAGGAAAGAGCTTTAGAAACCCATTTCCTGAGACATATTTTAATCTGATTTTTAAAAGACTCTTAATTTATTAAGTCCCTTTGCAATAGAGGGAAAGTCACATCAATATCAGCTACCTCAGTCTAGGCTAATACAGAAAGAGGAGTGAGCTGTATGGGAATCTCAAAATAATAGTACATAATAAAGCCATCCTGTATTAAAACCCAGCAGAATTGTCATATTCTTTCAAGCTTCAGTGGCTTTAGTGCTCAGCTATAATAGTTAACAAAAAAAAAAAAAACCCAACCCTCACCTTTCCATCATACAGCAAGATAATGTGTCATATTAGTTCTGGCAATATTCCAGTTTGATTTATTTTTCTTGGAAAATTTAATGTCATATACTGTACATGATTTTTTTAAAAAGAAAAATCGGTAAATTACCTGCGAAAGGAGGTAATATCTTCTTTCTAAAACAGCCTCTACAGGCTCAAAACACATTTATCATCACGTGTTTCTGAGCCTTGCAGTCATGAGTCCAATTTTATTTCCTGCTTTTCTGCACATATCCTGGAGATTTAAGAGAAGGACTGCAAAGGAGAAAAGGCTATAAAATGCAAAGATTGAAATAAATTTGTTGAAAGAAGGGCATGAATTAATTTGTCCTACCATTTTCTGACAGGGCCTGAATTAATTTGTCCTATTAAAGCCAGCAGGACCAGCCAGTTGGTAGGGGATAGGCAGGCCAAGCCAGGGATCCTCTCTTAACAACTGGGGGATTTGGTTAATGACAGCAACTGACAGTGCCAATATTGTTGTCCCTAAACAAAGTAATCTTATGTCATCATACTTTACAACCATATCACTTAGTGATAGGGATTCCAATCTTTGTTACCATCATAACTCAAGGACTATCTGTACATGCAAAGCCTTTCATACTTATTGCCTTTGTTTTGCATTAAATCATTTTATAGTATTCAGTGTCCATATCAAAAAAATTTTTTGCATGAATAGAACTGTTTGACAAGTTGGATGATGATTTGTTGCTGATCCAAAGTATAATTTTGGAAATATAGGATGCTTATGGAAATATAAACTTGTTTATTTATAATTGCTTGCTTATTCACTTCATTCCTTGCTTAAAAATAATCCCTCGCATTTAGCATTCTAAATATTATATGTGGATTGTTGTTATATTGATAGTTATATTGATTGATTGAATATTATACTGATTGTTTCCAAGTAGGATTTGATTGCTTATTTGTACTCCATGACTATCATTAAGTGTTGTACCTTATGATTTGTGACAAATGCATCTTTTCTTTTGTGTTCACTGAGAGCAGAGGTGGTATTCTGCTGGTTCATACCAGTTCAGGTTAACTGGTAGTGGCGGCGGTGTGAGGCTCTGCCTACCCACCCTGACAGACCTGCACATACGCAGAAGATTCTGCACATGCCCAGATGTGTGCACACTTCTGCTTTTAAACTGGTAGTGAAGATAAGAGGATTTCATGCCTGACTGAGAGCATATGCACCAAGACAAATTCCTTGTGTGCCCAATCACATTTGGCCAATAAAGAATTCTATCCTATTCTATTTGTTTCCTGTGACTAAAACTACATTTCATTGGCCGAGGAAAAGATGCTGTTAAAAGTGATAAATATAAGGTTACAGATATGTATGTATGTATGTATGTATGTATATACATACATACATACATACATACATACATACATACATATATATATAACAAAGGCAACAGTAAAAATATTGGGTTTCTGTCGTGCCGATTGACAGATGATGGAAGCAGTTAGCTTCCTCCCATAATTGGGGCTTACCAGGAGTTGTGACACTAAATATATACCTTCTTCCCTGGCTTCAGCTGATAAGGAGGAGACCTGTGGCATAATGGCTAAGACGTTTGCCTAAGATGCAATATAGCAGTGGTCCCCAACCTTTTTATCGCCGCGGACCAGTCAGCCTTTGATAATTTTACCGTGGCCCGCTGAGCGCGCGCAGGGGTGGGGGGGCGTTGTTCTGCAGCGATCATGGCCCCCAGCCATTAATGTCTAAACTGCTGCAAGATATACTTAAATATTGATAAAATGTGAGGGGGTGTACTCACTTCTGTGATATCTATCCATCCATGTCTGTCTCTGTCTCTGTCTCTCTCTGTGTATGTATGTGTGTATGCGTGTATGTGTATATATCCTCTATCTATCTATCATCTATCTATCTATTTATCTATTTATCCATCCATCCATCCATCCATCCCTCTCTATCTATCAATCACCTATCCACCATCTATCTATCTATTCTAGCTGGCTGGGCAATTTGGGGAGTTGAAGTCCAAAAGTGTTAAAGTTGCTGAGATTGAGAAATGAGGATGAAACAAAAGGGAAGAGAATGAAACAAGGTCGTAGAGAGAGATTGCAAAATGAAAGGGCAACTTCTCTTTTTATTTCCTTCCACCCCCACCACCCCCACCGTGCCTCTCTGGCAATTGGCTGCCCAGGAGGTGGGGAGGGGAAGATGTTTCACAGACAGCTGCCACCCGCCCATCTCTCTCTCTCTCTCTCTCTCTCTCTCCGCCTCCCCATCTGACCTCGGCTGCTCCACGGCGGAGACCCCAGAAGGCAAGCAAAAAAAAAAAAAGGGCTCAGGAGTGGGGGAAGAAAACAAACCCCATCACGTTCCTATCTGTGAAAGCTCCCCGCTCCCTTCCTGGGCAGCCAATTGCCAGAGAGGCAGTGTGTGTATGTGTGTGGGGGGGGGGGTTGGCAGCCCGCGGCGCGCCTAGTCCGCTGTGGAACGCGCTGCCACCCGCCCAGCGCTCGCTCTCTCTCTCTCCCCCCCCTCCAATCTCCCGCTTCTGCTTCGACCGGCCAGCAACTTGTCCCCGCTTGCCCGGGGACTGGCCTCTGATTGGCTGGTGGGGAGAAAGCCTCGCCAGGGAAGGAGGCGAGGACTCCGCGGTGACGTCATGGGGACGGCGCCCCCAGGTAGCGGCGAACCGAACGCGCTCCGTCTCCACGGGCTACCAAGGCGGCTGGGCGGGCGGCCGGGGTGGGAGTGGGGTTTGGACCGTAGAGGCGGCTCTCGGGTTCGAGTCCCGGGGTTGATCTCAGACTGCGCGTGTGGGTGAAGAGGCAGCAGGGATCATGGCCCCCGGCCGCTGCAGCGATCATGGCCCCCGGCCGCTGCGCGGCCCGGTGCCAGGTACTCCACAGCCCGGCACCGGTCCGCGGACCGGGGGTTGGGGACCACTGCAATATAGCACAGGTTTGAATCCCAGTAAGGGTATGGCTAGCTGATGAGAGCTAAATAGCTTGAAATAGATCTATACTAGTCTCCCTTTATTTATTTATCAGCACAAATAAAAAACACACACATGTACATACATACATACATACATACATACATACATACATACATACATATATATCCATCAAGTATATTTAGAGCATTTAATGATCAGCTACCATATCATCTTTTGTATTTACAGTAAGTAGAGAATTTTTTTAAAGCATTTTATATAACATTGTCAATTGCATTTAAATGTCAGTTCAGATAACACAGGATTTGCTATTGTGCTATAAATTTAGAACCCTAAATGCCTCAACCTCTTTGCTGAAGGTCTGCTTATTTTGTAAATATTTAATACCTCTACTTAGGCAATGAATTGATTAGTAAGGATGAAAACTTTACAAGCAGAATAAAGATTGTTCTTACACAATGCAGAGTCAAATGCCATTCGGAGAAATACCGACAATGTTTTCTATACCATTTTGTTCTCTTTTTCTGCTTAGGTTTTAGCATATTAAAAAAAAAAATCATGAAATTTTATGATACAGGTAGCCCTTGACAACTGGGACCAGAATTCTTAGCAAGGTGGCTGCTAAGCGAGTCACGACTTGATTTTAGGACCTTTTTTTACCATAGTTGTTAAGCAAATCATTGCAGCTGTTGAGTGAATCATGGGGTTGTGAAGTAAATTCAGGTGGTTGCCTCACATTTTGACCACAAGATCATGGAGGTGCGGCAACAATTGTAAGTTCAATGGCCAATTGTAAGTTATTTTTCAGTGCCATTGAAACTTCAAACAGCCACTAAACAAAGGGTTGTAAGTCAAGGACTCCCTATTCTCTGGTACCATATGCTGTATTCAAACATATGTTGTACTCAAACATGGTTCATACTTTTTTTTTTACCCATTCATAGCAGCGATAGAAAAAGATTTAAACATATAGATATGGTAGAATTAATCTACCAAACCTTGGGCCAAATTAAACATGGGCATTTAAATGTATGGTTATATTTAACCTATAATGTCTGTATATATTTACACTTAAGTCAGGATTTGTACGTGTTCAAATGATGCAATATTTGATTTGTTCCAAATTGTAAATTGATAGCAGGTCATGTTAATATGAACCAAAATTCAGTCAATGTAAGGCTAACACATGTGCAATTCCGGTGGAGGTTTTAGATGCTGCTAATCTTCATGTGTACAAAATGGGGAAAAAAAATATTCCTTCACAGGAAAACAGCAATATGCAAGCAAAGGAGTTCCTCCTTAAGGAATGTGAAGATATCTTTTGAGCTGTAAAAGTCATGAAGCAGACATTATGGCCTCAACTGAAGCATGCAAATTCACCAAGATGTAGATAAAACGCTCTGCATCTGCCTGCATATGTATCAAGATTTTAAAAAGGAGAAAACCATTCCATCTGTGCCACTGAAATGAAGAACTAAATATAAAGAAGAGTAATCTAATGACATCAGGTAGAACAACCAGCCTTACAATTGGCAATGAAGATACTGAAGTGGTAGATAACATCTGAATTTAGGCTCAACCATCAAGAGTAAAGGAACACGCAGTCAAGAAATATGCTGCACTTGGTGGAGCAGCCTGTAAAGGCCTTGGAAATGGTATGCAAATGCCATGATATGACTATTCCTAAGGAAGGAAAGGAAAGGAATCCCTGTGGATGTTAATCCCCTAGTCATTGCTGACTAGGGGTTGGGGCGTTCATCTCCCTTTCAAGGCTGTGAGCCATTGCTAGCTGAAGATAAGTGACCATGTGGTCGTAAATGGTCATGAAGATATGTGGCCATATATGGTCATGTGGCCACCATGATATTGCGGAACATTGTTTCCTCCCAGTGGTGGGATTCAAATTTTTTTACTGCTGGTTCTGTGGGCATGGCTTGGTGGGCATGGCAGGGGAAGGATACTATGAAATCTCCATTCCTACCCCACTCCAGGGAAAGGATATTGCAAAATCTCCATTCCCTCTCAATCAGCTGGGACTCAGGAGGGAGAGAATAGATGGAAGCGGGGCCACTCAGAGGTGGTATTTACTGGTTCTCCGAACTGCTCAAAATTTCCACTACCGGTTCTCCAGAACTGGTCAGAACCTGCTGAATACCATCTCTGTTTCCTCCCTACCAAAGTGGTACATATTTATCTACTTGCATTTGCATGCTTTCAAAGCGGTAGGTGGGCAGAGCTAGGTGAAGATGGGCGCTCACCCCATTGCCCAATGTTTGCTTTCAAATTCAGGCTGTCACGTTTCTAGCCCAGCATCTTAACCATTGAGTCATCACATCACCTGCCTGTACCTAAAATGATCAGAATTGTGTAAGCAACGGTATTCCCCTTCACACTCTATGGAACTGAAAGTTAGACTTTCAGCAATATAAGAAGAGTGTTGATGTTTTTGAACTTTGGTGTTGGAGAAAATTGCTGAGAATGCCAAGAAAATAAACCAATGGAACATCAAACAAATCAACATCTGATCCCTAAATGACCAGGCTCAAATTATCCTACTTTGGACGTATAATGAATAGACCTGACTCTCTGGAGAAGGCTCTAATGCTGAGAAAGGTGGAAAGAAATGTGCATAGGCTACTACAGTTCATATTTATATAATAAATATGCAGAAATAGGTTTTGCCCATTATAAACTCTGTCCAAAGATCATGGCTGTAGCTAATTAAAAAAATGTTCCTGTGGAATTATTTCCAAAGTGCCTCTGGGGAGATGGAATTATCAGTTGATATCTGTAGAGTTAACCGTCTATTATCCCCGCAATGAGTATATTCTTTTATCTGATAATTTACAGATGCAAAAAATACTGAATAAACACAAGTTTCTTTCTTTCTTTTGAAGCAGATGTACCATTTGGCAAGAAAGCAAAATATTACAGGAGGTTATGGGCAATGGAAAAACACCCACATTCAAATTAGTTCCAAATGAAATTCCATGTATGTAGGGGAATGTTTGTTCGGGACTTGAATTAGCCTTCTGCAGAGAAAAATGCTATTTTGGTTCTTAGAGGTCATGGGAATGTCCTGATGTCTCAGTGGCCTACTCAATCCCATCCTTAGGGACTAGCAAAAAGCAAAATAAAACAGTACTTCAGCACCTAAATGCTCCATGAGTTTTAAATATTAATCACTATAGAGGAGTCTTCTCCTTTTACATAGATTAATATGCCAATACAGCATTCTCCAACATAGCTCCCTTCAAATAGGTTAAATTCTTAATATTTCCAGCCAGAATGGTTGATAGAGAATTGCAGTCAATTTATCTGGAGGTTGTCAAATTAGGGAAGGATCAACTCTGTACTGTATTGTGCACGTTCTGTGCAATTTGTATGTACAGCAGGGGCTGCTAGAATTCAGTTACTTTCTCTTGATAGGACTAATCAAAGGATGTCCTTTATCGCAATCTTTTGAAATATAATTATTAAAAACAAACCATTTGCAACATCTTCAGGAAACTGGTTACACTGCTACCAAACTGTTCTGTTTTACTGCAGATAATCCCAGCCAATAGAGAGATGTCTATAATTTGGGAAAGGCCATGATATGGATATCATTTGCCAAATCAATGCAAAATATGAAGCAGTGCATTTAGATCCATATTTTGCAACTGCTCAGGCACCTGATGGCAAACAAGGCATCAGTCTTTGCAAATGTTCAAAAATAATATTTCCTTCAATTGCAAAGTGTACATCTTTGCATTTAAAATGTCTCAATGTTTCCGGCAGTTCAGAGATGGGATCATCACTGTGCAACAAACAGAAAACCTAAAAGTATCCTTTTGCTTGTGCAACTAACATCACAATAGCAAGGACAGCTTGTTATGTGACATAATGTACGTGTCATTGCCAATCCTTCTTCCTCTGCTTCTCTCTTGTATATTTTGAATGGTTTCTGGCTATACTGAATTGGCACAACTCTTCTGTCTGATTTTGGTTTATCTGCACCCATTTAATAAACAGCAGCCTTTTAAATTTTGGTGAAAAGGAATTTGAAGCTTTAAGAGTTGTGAGCAAAGTTTTGATGGATTAATGAACCCAGTCTTAATCTTCTTAAATTTCTTCTCCATTAATCCAATCTACTAGAATCTTCTAATGAAAACTGATCTAGAACACTTCCTTTTAGATACATAAACTCTACTTTTGATTATAATTGTTCCTCATTCAGATTAGGACTACAATCACCAAAGAGCAATTATATTCAGATTGTGAATTGTTTTTAAAATAACCATTGCATATTCTGGTTCTACTCTTATCAAACAGGATAGATATCCTTTTAGGTAACCAGATTGAGGTTAACCGGTAATTAACCATTTATGTAATTGATTGAAATGAAGTATTTTACATCACTGATGCCTATCTGTATTATAATGTCTATCTTTATATTCATGAACACAATCTATTTTGCCACTAACAAACCTTTTTTTTCCTTTCCAAATGGCTTTCAGGTACACACATACCAACCTCCCTGTATCTCAGACAGTTTTCTCTGTTGTATATTCCGACATTCAGGATGACATGATACACCATCCAGATGTTCCTCCACTTAACTTGGAAAACAAGTTGAAATGATATGAAAAGTTTCATAACTTCCCCTCTATTGTAAACCTGTCTCAAGCAAAAGCTGAGGGCTGCCTTTTCAGGATTGATGTTCTTGGAGAAGTTCAGAGATTTATACTTTTGTATTCATGTCGTGGGTTATAAATATAGTGCTGATTGTCTTAAAATAATATGTAAATAGTGAAAGATTTGTATTGTGGCTGATGGTCACTAAACAGTAGACATTACAGTTCTTCTCCTACCATTTTACTTGGACTTTACATGTTGAAATCTGTTCTTCCAAGTCTGTAGCACAAGCTGATTTGAAAAGATTTGTTTAGACAATGAATAGCTCCATCTGGTTAAAATCAATTGATAGAGGTATATATATATTGCTTCAAAGTGAGGTCAACACTCCTATTAAAAATAAAATATTGCTTTCCAGTTAAAAGAAACCTCATCATGAGCATACAATCAGCATTTCTTCACCTAAAATTTTGATGAATTACTTCTACTTCAGCATATATTTCTTTTCATTTATTCATATTTATTTTGTGCCCTTTTTGTCTTCTCCTCTGGCCTCAAGCTGTCTAACATAAACTTTGTTTTCCTCACTTGTGAGGGTTTTCAAAATTATCTGCAATGCTCTTTGTTTCAATCAAACATTATCACTAACTGTTAGATCGGGTAAAGGGGGCACACAAAGGCTCGTAACAACAGCTCTTTATTGCAAGTCAAGTAAACATCCGGCTGAGGAATGGTCGGACAGCATCCCCTTTTAAAGGGATATGTCAGACCTCCCAGCCAATGAGATTCAACCTCTGCTCCCATCGGAACAGAGGACCTTGGTGGAAACCTCTTGCAGTCTGTCAGCGGGGGGAATATCTAACCCTAACAATGTATATAATCCGTAGACCAGAAAATAAGTTTTTGAGAAAGTCTGAGCAAAGAAAGCTCGATGGGCTTCGTGTGAAGGGTTTGGATTATTTACAGTACAGAATTTAGAGGCCGTAGGTGTCTGTAAAGTAAAGAAGAGGAAAACACTTAACCCAGACAACTGACATTCTCTAGCACTGATAACAAAGGGGCAAAATAGGGAGAAGTGATCTCTAGAGCTGCGAGAGACAGTCACTGCCACATAACCCAGCATAGTAATGTCAGCGCTGGGACACCAGCCAAGCCTGCAATTAGCTGGAGACTTGCAAAACCTATAAAAGCCTCAGCCAAATTAGAAATGTCAACCTCTGCTGCCTGCCCAAGCATAAGGGATATCTTTCTCCAACTGGCAGTTTGACATAATGCTGGAATGCTCAGAAATTTTGGGTTCAACTCTCTTCATCCCCCATGATCCACTTCCAAAAGTTTAGGTGATTCGAGATATTAATATCTGTCACGGCAGTGATGCATAATGTCTGGTTAGACAGCATAGTTCACAAGAGGATCATCATAAAAATAAAATGATAGGTTATGTATAAATGCATATTATGAAGTCCCCTATTTTTAATCCTGATTGTAAAAACAAGGGCAAGACCTCTCTCTTATCAGGTGCAGAGACTTTCGGGGGGGGGGGTGGCTTACAAAGTTGACTTTTCATGAAAGGTACAAGCAACGGCTATCATAGAAACTAAGAACAATGTCTGGAGGGAAAGGTTAATTTCTCTTCCCCATACACCCACATTTATTTGTTTCTTACAGATACTGTAACACTCATATAATTCATAGTGGTTTACATTCATAAAAACATTAAAACCTTAACAACTGAAACATGAACATAATCTAAAATTATCACAGTAATGCCAAAAGCAACATCATAGCACACACATCTAACAGCATGTTACCTTGATCTAATTTAGCTATTAGATTAAAAAGAAAATAATGCCTGCAGATCTGCTCAACTGTGGAGATGCATATGAACTTGAACATCAACAGGCACTATTTCTGCAGTCAAAGATCCCCATTTTTAGGTGTTATTTTGGTAGTCAAGAAAGCATTTCATGAGGTATGGCCGGAACAACCCACAAGCAAGCAAGAGCAATTCTTCTGGTTTCCAGGATCCGAGACAGGGAGGGATTGACATATGTTAATTCTTAAAAGTACCTTCTTTCTTTTGCTTGGAGCAGAAACCAGCAGCAAGCAATGACATCAATTTTTAGTGACTGACTGATGAAAGTTATCAGTAAAATCTTGAAGAGCTGAGGTTTTACTAACTTTGGCCCTGTATCATTGAATCCATGGGGGTGGAAAAACCATATTATTGCCTTTTTTTTTCACATCACACATCAAAATATGCTTGGTCTAACATCACTGGTTTGGAGGGGATGGTTCTTCCAAAATTAAAGCAATTATTTTATTTAAGATATTTAGCTAAACTGGGCTCTTTTAACAGCAATTCTGAACTTCCTAGAGCTTTCAATCTGATTTTTGCCAAAGTTATTTATTTCTTGTTAGGAAACCAAGCACAACAAAATCAATCTGAACTCAATCTTCATGTCTCAACATCCTTCATGTCCCTATTATTTACTTCATTTGTTGCGTCAACTCAGGATTTTCACTTTCTTGTAGAAGCTTTGAAGTCATCTTAGCTTTGGTCCTCCTATCAATCCAGTTTGAAGTAAATAATTAAAAATCATCAAACTTGTTTAATTAAAAAAAGGACTTTTAACTGCTCGACTGCAAAAAAAATGCACAGCGTGTAGAAAAGCAGACTTAGAATAATTGTTGAGAGTGCTCTCATATTCCAGCGAGTCAGCTTTCTAAAAAATTATGCATCTCTCTAAAGATAAATCTAGGAAAGAAATTTCATCCCAGAAGAGATTATGGCAAAGTTTATTCTTCTTTCAGTCACTATCTTTTTAGTAAAGTTTCCCTCCAAAGGTATAGCTTAAGATATTACCAAACACACAGAGAGAAAAACAAATAAAAGCTACTGGTGGATAAGAAACAGTAAAATCATGAAACTGTACATATAAGGTTTCTGATTTTTTTTATAAAGTTTTGAAATGTGGTTTATAACAAATGATCCTTCTGAGGATAAAGGTTAAAATGATCCACATTGACTTTGAGAGCATATGTATCTTACTGACTTGCCTTTTTGGCCTAGGAAATGCATGAAATATTAAATGTTTCATACGTTGACGTCCCATTTTTGACATTCTATAGATTTTCTGGACCTTCTATAAAATGCCATTTTACACAATTGACACTAACATATATAATAATTGAGAAGACATCAACAGACATCAAATGTTACCTCTGCAAAGAAGGTGAAGGAACAGTGGGCTACCCAGTTAGCTGCTTTAAGGAGATTCTGTATGTTGACTACAAGCAATAGCATGATAAACTAGCAACAATGGTGCATTGGAAGATCTGCAAGAAAAACCAGTTGCCTGCCAGCAAGAACTAGGCAAAATAATAGAAAATGAGCAAGCTAAAGTGCTTTGGAACTTTAGAATTCAAACAGATAAAACACCTGCCAGAAAACACTTAATAATTGTCACTAAGAAAGACAAAACCCTCTGAATAGTAAATGTGACACTATCTGGAAACAGCAGAATAGAAGAGAAAGAACTGTAGAAAATCACAAAACCAGAGTCTTGCTAATAGAACTAGAACAACTGTGACAAAAGAAAGCAAAGTTAGCACCAATAGTAATAGATGCCTTGGATGCTATGCCAAAACATCTGGAGCACCATTCAAACATGATCAGCATGGAAAACACCATCAGTCAACTGCAAAAAGCAGCTTTATGTGGAACAACTTACCTACGGTGATAATACCTTTAAGATTATTAAATAACAACATTGCCTATCCCAAGTCCTTGTGAAAAACTCGATAAGTGGATAAAAATGCCAAACCCACTCTAAACATCTTGCTGACTCTGCAATAAACCATCATCATCCATCATTCAATCACACATACATACACATTACAAAGACTCATTGATAAAAGTTTGGTTTTCTTTGCCATGGTTTACTATATCAATTTTATTTCCTGAGTCCACATTGCACATTCAATCATAATTAAGATGATGAACTATGCCTATACTCAACCATGGGCTGAACACACAAACTGCCTATATCTTTTTCTGTGTTTTTGTTAATAGCAGCTTTAGCCGATCAGAGTAGAGCAGAAAAACTGATCTTAGATGAGCATAATGGGATGGTAACAAAGACAAGTTATTGGAGTCACAAAAAGGGTTGAATACACTTATCTTGACAGCAGTGAACTATGCTACAGTTTTGATTTAAAGCTCCTCAGAAATCCTTCGTGGTCCCTTATAAATGTTTTGAGAATTAGGTTGCTGTCATTACCTTCATATGGAAAGGAAGGGAAGCTGAATCATTGTGGCAGAAACAAATCAAGGGTAGGACATTATCTTCCACAGGCCAGACTTCTAAGGTGATCACCACTTTTGATTAAAACAGCCTAAAAGGCTTTGCCATTTTTGACTTTGAAAGTCCTCTGGAGCAATCTCTGTGACTGCTATCCTCAGGCAATGTTTCTCAACTTTGGCAATCTGAAGATATGTGAACTTCATCTCCCAGTATTCCTTCTGGCTGGAAATGTCTGGAAGTAGAAATCCATACATCTTCAAGTTGCCAAGGTTGAGGAAAACACTGTCCTAAAGGAAATTTTATATGCATAACTTAGGAAGCCACCAGTGGTCGGATTCAAAAATTTTTACTACTGGTTCTGTGGGTGTGGCTTTGTGGGTGTGGCAGGGAAATGATATTGCAAAATCCCCATTCCCTCCCACCCCACTAACCTGCTTTCCAGCTCCGTTCTCCTGTTCAGGGCAACAAAGGAAGATCAGCTGGGAGGCATCAGAGGCAGGGGCAGCCAATTTGCCGGTTCTCCGAACTACTCAAAATTTCCATTACCACTTCTCCATAAGTGGCTGAATACCACCTCTGGAAGCCACTGATCTGCAGGCTCCAAACATTTCTCATTCTCTTTCCCTTCTTAACACCATCCATTATTATACATTCCAGCATTTAGCAGGAGGGACCTCTTCTAAACCTCTGTGTATGCCTGCAGAGAAAGGGAAATCTCCAAAACTGGCTGGGATAGAGATATGCCATTTTTGTTTTCACTGTAACACAACGTGAGCAAAGCTTTCGATATCGCTGATTATCTACCCCAGTTTCTTTCCCCACCCTCCTTGTTACAATGATAAGAGGACTGCTTAAGAATGCAACAAATTCTACTTTGTATTTTATTACAGTTTGGCCAATACCCAAATCCGTGGATAAGAGAGGGACAAAAAGAGTACACTTGCCATTTGATGCTTCCATGCCTGTGATGAAATGGCTCTAGTCATTAAAGCTTATGCAGTCATGAATGTGTTTGTTTTTCAGATGTCACGAAACTCACTTTTTGCCTCTAAGATTTAACACTATGTGAATCAATAAAAACCAATAAATATCCAATCAAATCAGGAGGAAATTGCATGTGATGAAATTGCTGCCAGGAAGATGAATAATCTGGGACTAAATCTTGCTCAAGAGAACTTACTTCTGAGTAGACATTATGACTTTGTTACTTGATATATTGACCACATAGCATCTGTTCAAAGTTTACACAGAGGCACTCCTCTCTAGTCTGCAGCTGTCCAGTTCTAGGCAATGGCTTTAATAAAGACATTGACAAACTGGAAAATGTCCAAAGAAGGACCACCCAGATATTACAGGGCCTGGAACTAATGCAAAATATTGGAAATGCTGAGTGTGTTTAGTGTGCAACATACTACAAGATATTTGATTTATTACAGTCATAGACCAGAACAAACACTCAGTAAATATACAATTAAAAATGCTAGTATAAAATAATAAATTACATCTAAAATCTATGATAAAATCCAGTCTATCAATTATACATGGTCTAATTATACTTAAATTACAATCCATAAACTGTGTGTCCTGTAGTCAGTTTAATACTAAAAGGGAAAGGAATACGCAGTGCAATGGGTTGTCACATTTGTTGTATAAAATAGCTATGGTGAATTAGACACATGTTTTCAGCAAATCCCCAGTGTTTTGCGCAGAATCTGGCCACCTGCGCTGTAGTTATGGACTGTTCGTCCTTAAGCAGCCACTGGAGATAAGTAGTGTTGAAATGGCCAGGATACCTAGCAATTATTGGAAAAATATGTTTTGTTTTGATCTCTCTGTGAAAAGAACCTTGAAGGAGTATGTGACCAACGGTCTCCACCTCTCCTAAGCCACAGGAACAGAGTCTTTCAGTCAATGATATCTTTTTATACTTGCCGTACAGAATGGCCGATGGAAGCGCATGGCACAGTGCAAGCAAAAATGTCAGAGTGTGCACAGCATGACTACTATTTTGAGGCAACCCAGGAGCAAAATACAGTACACAGAGATTTTTTATTTCAAACAGCTGTTTATATACAAGACTTATATCTACATGCATACACGTGTTAGGCAAATACCAAGCAAGCAAGCAATCTTCAACTCTACACGGAGAACTACAATGGAGATAGAACACGAGGAGAGAGATACACAGGAAGGGCCGCCCTCACATGGCCTCCCTTATATAGACAGCTTCTTAAAGTGGCGGTGACCCTGCTGACTATTTCTCATTTCATCATCTTGGTTTACAGCCTTACAGCAGTGGGTCAGCTATTAAATCTTCATTACCTTAACAAAAAAATGCTTTCCAGTAGTCTGCTGACCCCAACTGGCTAAGATAGCTGACAGGAGTAACATACTACAAGATAGAAGATAGGACAAAATACTTCAGAATTATTCTAGAAGGTAGGATAAGAAACAGTGGTACTAATTGCAGGTTTGGTTCACCATCAGGAGAAAAAAATCCTAAGAGGGCAAAGTATTCAGTCATGAGGTAGATTGCAGTGATAGTTGGAGTGGACTCTCCAATGTTGGATATGTTTAAACAGAATCTGGATAGTTATCTCTAAAGAATTCTTGCCTTTCTAGTTCTTGAGAAGTGGACTGCATGATTTGCAAGATCCCTTCCAAGCTTGCCTTTCCACAGCTCTACAACTAAGTTCAAAAGGCAAATGCTGAATCTAGTGAGAAAAAGAAAAGAGAGCAATATAGAAAGCAACCAGTCTTTTGAGGTTGAGGTCATGCATTCTGCTAAGCCATAAGGTGATTTGTTTAGCAGAGCACTTAGCATGTTTTGTGAATTGTATTAGTGTGAGCTAATTTGTTCAGACTTGAGTTCTGGGAATAAATTCGGCCTGATATCTCTTCTAGCCATTAACAAAATTATGGACAGCATAGCTTGCCCAAAACATGGGACTGAGGAGCAGACAGGAAGGGGCAGTGAGCAACAGAAAAAAAGGTGCAGAAGTGTTTGAAAGCTGAATCAATAAATAGGTTTTGCTCTCAGCACTTTGCAGGTGCTGGGATTCTTAGACCTTCCTAATTTCTTTTTAGTAAAAAAAATATATATATAAAAAATTGCTCAGCGGAGGTTTGCAGATTCTTGTGAACTTATCTCATTGGTTCCAGTCCTGCCTTCCTGTCAGTTGAAGCCTGACAGAAGTAAATTGCCAGAGCCAAATCAGCCTTCGGAGGTAGGGCAGCCAATCACTTCTGATAGGAAACCAAACACACTGAAAAGCTGTCCTTTTAAGTTTAGATAGCTCATGATATCCTATTCTCTGGTGCATTAAAGATGTAAGCAGCATATCCAGACAAGAAGTGGGCCATTTTATAAGTCTTCAAATTGACTCCAAGCTACACTAGCTGGTTAAAATCTACACCATTAGATTTAATTCTCCTAACTTTCCTGGTTTTTTTTTTACCTATTCTATGGCTATGCTCACATAAGCACTGCCTCAAAGACCAGTGCCAGCCACATTTTCACCTAGCATGTGTTGTAAATCCAGCATACATAGTTAATTTATAGAACAATGTGTTGTATGAACCCATAATATTGGGTTAAAGCTGCCAACTATGGTTAAGTTCACCATAGTTAGCTTGTAGAAATGCAACAACTTGAAAATTGTGCTAATATTTTACTATTTCATCAATTAACCAAGGAACATATTAGAAATGTACAGAGTCACTTAAATGGCGTGGACTGCTATAGAAATAAATATTTCCTAGATAAAAGAAAGTGAGTACATAA
This sequence comes from Thamnophis elegans, assembly GCF_009769535.1. Taxonomy (NCBI): domain Eukaryota; kingdom Metazoa; phylum Chordata; class Lepidosauria; order Squamata; family Natricidae; genus Thamnophis; species Thamnophis elegans. The sequence goes on along the minus strand of NC_045541.1, from coordinate 114,206,191 downwards.
ACCTTATGACTTGATACTTTGTAGTTGCCTTGTTAATATTCCATAATTTGCATAAAAGGTTAACTCAAGAAAAGTTCTAAGTATGGCACTTCTTCAGTTGTCCTACTGTGTAGCACAATGGACCAGTTCAGCCGAACTGGTAATACTTTGGCAGCCTGGGTCTCTGGAACTAGCAGCAACCCAGGCCTGCCACGCCTCCCAAACTGGTTCTCCCAGCACCACTGTAGGCACCGCCATATTGTTTTTTGCTTCCGTGCAAGTGCAGAGCAATATTTTTTTGCATTTATGGACAAATGCGCACATGCACACAAAATTGCACGCTCACCGAACCAGTAGTAATGCCAGCAGCAACCCACTCTTGGTGTAGCATTACTTCCTCACAAACTGGACTAGCCAATCCACCCACTGAAGAACCAATATAGGTAATCCTGAATGTTTACTTCGTAGGAAGAGAGCTCTGTTAGTCAGTGGTAGTCCAGAATCAGAAGACGTTTGGTGGCATTTTAGACCAAGACATTATTCTATTAAAATGGATGTGTTTTTGTGAACTACTACTCCCTTGTCAGATGGATGGAGAAGTTAAACTTATGTCGGGTTTAAATTGGAATAACAGAGGAGGGAAGCCAGGGGAAGACAAGACGATTATGGAGATTCCTCAGAAGGTTTCAGGTCATCTTAAAAGGCCCAGCAAAAACAATGGGTTTTTAATATATTAAAATGGTTATTTGTTAAAGTATCTGTAATCTATCTCACATGTAATCTACATCTGCCTAATCATTCTATTTCCCCTCACTTCGTCAAACTCCTGATTTATGGAATATTTTCAACTCCCTCATTTCTAAAGCTTTTAATTGTCTTCCAGAAAACTTTGCACTGACTTCCGATGGCTGTCTTTTACATCATAGGCAGTGACATACAAGATAATGCTGTTTGCTTTCTGAAGGACAAGCATATAACTAGGGTATTTTCTGCCTGAAGGAAGCAGGGACAGTTGGCTTATATAAATTTAGCATTCATGACCTACCTGACAAGACTGTCGTGTTTGCAATAACTGTAAGAGAAGTATTTTATCACACTTAAATAGGAAAGTTGAAGTCAATTTCTTGTTCTAAAAAGAAAAGTAGATAATAGATCTGCACTGCACCTTTTCAAATACAAATAGTTTGAATTTTCAGTTCTCATTACAGGGCTATTATATATTTAACAGAACATAAAAAAGCTCACTGCATTTACAGAATGTTTCTTCTTTCCATCAATTATGGAATTTGTCACTTTAAAAAAAAAAAGAAAATAAATCTACTGTAACATTTCAATATATTTTCTCTGGCAATTTTTTTTCCTAAAGAAAAAACCTTCTTGTGTTGTGCCTGACTATTAACTTTTCAGTCTTTCAATGCCAAATACGCTTCCAGTTCAATAACCCAATTACCTTGGAGGAGATTGGAAAAAGGAGAGCAGAATCTGTGCAGACAACTAGACTCTTCTGAAGCAGAAACAATTTTCCAGAAAGCTCATCTATTAGCAGAAAGGGGGAAGAGAATGAATGAGAGACATACATTTCTCATGAAACCCATGAAGAAGAATAGGCTTATTTATGTCTCATTCTGTATTGTGCATGCAAACTTTTAACAATAGATATATTTAGTGTCTTATTTAAGAACGGTGCATCTTTTTTCCATCATCTCCAAAACCCTGAAGAATACCATGCAGATGATAATGCTAGCTGATAGAGGTTCCACTAAATAAAGCATTTTATTTCTTAGAATTCATCCAACCTTTAATTTCTGTTAGTCATAAAATAGACTAACACAGTTGGAAGGGACCTTGGAAGTCTTCTAGTCCAACCCCCTACTTAGGCAGGAAAACCTACACCACTTCAAACAAATGGTTATCCAATCTCTTCTTAAAAACTTCCAGCATTCATTGGAGCATTCACAACTTCTGGAGGCAAGTTGTTCCGCTGATTAATTGTTCTGTCAGGAAATTTCTTCCTTAGTTCTAGGTTGCTTTTTTCCTTGATTAGTTTCCACCCATTGCTGCTTGTTCTGCCCTCAGGTGCTTTGGAGAACTTTTTAACTCCCTCTTCTTTGTGGCAGCCCCTGAGATATTAGAACACTGCTATCATGTCTCCCCTAGTCCTTCTTTTCATTAAACTAGACATACCCAGTTCCTGCAACCATTCTTCATACGTTTCCTCCAGTCCCCTAATCATCTTTGTTGCTCTTCTCTGCACTCTTTCTAGAGTCTCCACATCTTTTCTACATCGTGGTGACCAAAACTGAATGCAGTATTTCAAGTGTGGCCTTACCAATGCAGTCTAAAGTGATATTAACACTTCACATGATCTTGATTCTATCCCTCTGTTTGAAGATGATGCACATAATCTCCCTGCCTCCTATTTTTCCCAAAACATAACTGGGAGATGGGCTTAGAGAGAATGACAGACCCCAAACTCACCTGGCCAGTTTTTATTCCTAAAGGAAGCTTAGAATTCACACCTCCCAGGTTCTAATCTAGCAACTACTCTCCAAACTGGTCTTGGTCTTCACTTGGTCTCTTCCTTGAATGGGCCTACCTCCTCTGAGATGTTGTCACTTTTACCCAAATCCTAGTTTTTGCACTTGGGATCCAACTTAGAGTTGTCCTATCGGTGAGATGGATGGCATATAAATTTAATAAATAAATACATCCATTTCCACCACTTTTTACTTGGTCAGTGGACACCGGAAACAGGGAACATTTGTGGAGCAGAGAACTACAGGACTCCAAGGATCTTCAATGGACTTTTGGAATGGGTATGGCTTTGATTAGGTAGCTAGTGAAACTAATCTTTAGTAAGAAAAAAAACAATGTTTGAATTTTGGATTAGTGATCTCCAAGGTTTCTTCCATCCCTTCTATGATTATGTCTCATTTGTTGCATTTGGCTGCTTATGATTTCATAGATACAGTCTCAAATGATATGCAAGTGTTAAGGTTCTGTAAAATTCCTCTTCAAGCAAGATGATAAATCATACAGGAAGGGAAGGGGGGAAATGCCAGCAGTCAGAACTCTTGGAAGAAAGTTGAGATATAAATCTATAAATAGGGCAAGATCAAGCCCAGACCTTCCAGAATACAATTCACCCAAGAAAACCAAGTTAAATTGAGAATTTACTTCTACTACGGAACAATTAGCCTAAACTCCAACTCTATCCAAGAAAAATCAAATGCAGAAGTGCAGGAGGAAATTTAACATGATTCTAAATGCATGGATGGACAATATCCAAATTAGCAAAATATCTAATTTTTTGGGGTAGAATATAATTTCTAAAATTATATCCAAAAAGCCTCTTAAATTGAGACTTCTCAGGACTGTCTATGAAAATGCATTGATAGGTATTTTCAGAAATCAGATCATTTGACAATAAGCCATATGGTGTTTCACTGTAGTTTCATGGTAGCTCATTTATTGCTAAATCTATTAGTCTTCTTGGTCTAATATTTTGCTTGACCCTGAAGTATCAATTCAAAGTACCTTATTATTTCAGTCATAGATAAATGTGCAAGCTTTACCATTAAGCTTGAGAAGAAAGAGAGAAGAAAAAGTGCTAAAGATTTTGACCATACTACTTTGTAATATAAGATAAGAAAACACAATCTAAAAACTAATCAAGGAGACGGGTGTCTGCACAGTATGGTGGAAAAGTCAAGATGATGCCAAAGATGGTACAAAACAAGCGCCCCCTGTTTTTTATGTGTGTTGCATGTGATGCACATTAACAATAGCCACTGCTGTCATCTTGATTTTTGGGAACATATCCCATGTACTTGCCTCAACTTAATTCTAGTATATACATTTCAATGGATTAGATCCAAGGCAGTTTTCTCAGCAGGTGGCAGCATCTGACTGTCTTTTTCTAGTCTAAGTCTAAGTAGAGTCAGGCAGCCAAGTCAGTACTTGGATGGGATCCCACCAGGAAATGCCAGGCTTATAAAATAGACTAGGAAGAGAACAAAAATACCAGAAGAATGTGACATTAAGCCTCTTCTGTGCTATTGCTACAAAACTGCATGGACTCACTCGTCCACGTAGTTGTCTGAAGTTGAATTTGCTTGCAGGCATTCATGTGAATACAGATAGTCCTCGACTTACAACCACAATTGAACTGAAAAGTTCTGTTGCTAATTGAAATATTAGTTAAGTGAATTTTGTCCCAGTTTACGATCTTTCTTGCCACCGTTGTTAAGTGAACCTTTGCAGTTATTAAGGTAGTTGTTATGCCCTCGGACTTACGATCGACGCCTGTCAAGAACCGGGGAAGTCTTTTTTATTGGTTGGGGTGTGCCTGCCAGCAGGCGGGAAAAACACCATCATCTGATTGGCTACCCGTCTGACAGCTACGGTATAAATAGCTGTCAGACGGGCTCCTGAGGCGTCTTTGTCTGTTTACTGTTGTGTTTGCATAGTTAATAAAGAGTTAGTTGTTCAGCCATCACGCCATCTTTATTTACTCAGGTTCAAGATTTACCAGTAGTAACAGGGTCATTCAGTGAATTTGGCTTCCCCAATGACTTTGCTTGTAAGAAGGTGGCAAAAAGTGATCAATGACCCCAGGACACTGCAACCATCATAAACATGAGTCAGTGGCCAAACATCTGAATTTTGTTCACATCACCATGGAGATGCTGCAACGGTTGTGTGAAAAATGGTCATAAGTTACTTTTTTCAGTGCTGTTCAAGATGAACTGTTGAGGACTACTTGCATTGTTCGGCATGAGCAGATCCTAACCTTTTTCAATCACAGGTCTGCAACTCATATCCTAAAAATTATATGTCTCCCACTGGGGGGCCAAGTACATCATCCATTAGCCTCGGATTCTTCCTCAGAATGTGGCAGCCCTGACTCTCTTTTACTACTTGGCTTCTTAGACCTGGAGCCAGTGGTGGGTTCCTACTAGTTTGGACCAGTCTGCCCGAACCGGTAGTGGTATGGCGGCCTGAGTTGCTGGAACCACAGCAACCCAGGCCTGACACGCCCCCAAATCGGTTCCCCGGTCTCCTCTGCCATCGCCGGCATGTTTCTGTGCATGCACAGAACAGTTTTCAGTCAACTGTGCATACGCAGCAATGTGCAGTGTGCGTGTGAGCGAAGCAATCAGCACACAGGCAAAAAGCCCTCTCAGAAAACCGGTAGTAAACAAGTTAGAACCCACCACTGCCTGGAGCTGTTGCTTCTCTGTCTCATCCCTCTCTTTCCCAACATCCCCCCCCCCCACACACACACACCTCACCCACTTCTCTCCCTTCTCCCCACTAGCAAATCTTCACTGCCTGTCTTGTCATCTTCCTATTTAAAGCTATGGAATAAGATGAGCTGTGAAGAGAGTCAAATTACTCTAAGTAGGCGTATGCGGGGGTTCATATCTAGCAGTTAATTAAAGTAAGGAAAGCAATTGTGTACATATTTATCTGTTCCTTATTTACACAATTTGTTCTTCCCTCTGTTTGCAGTGTGATCTCACCCTATTTGCTATAAGAGAACGTGATGGCTCATTGGAAGAAAAGTGCACGTAGCTCTCAGCCGGCTGAAGAATGCTCAGCTGCCTCTACTCTCCCTCACCACAAACTGACTACGTAAAAGAGGGGAGTCAAACTCAGTTTCATTGAGGGACGCATCAGGGTTGTGTTTGACCTCGAGTGGGCGGGGTGGGCTTGGCCAGGATGGGCATGGCCAGCTCACTGCTGCTCGTGTTGGGGGTGCCTGTGGTGGCACCCTCTGCCAGAGAATTCCAGACCCTGGGCTTTGAGTTTGACACCCCTGAAGTAGAAATACAAGCCTTGTCTGACCAGAAGCATCCTATGATGGTAGTCCTAAATGAAATAGCGCATTGGACACCTGGACTGAACCATTTTTTAACATCCTCCGCCCACCTTTCATTGCTGAGAATCAGTTTGGTGTAACAATTAAAATCACATCATATTGGGTGACTTTGAGTTGTAGTCCTACCTTATAGAGAGCCGAGGTGGCGCAGTGGTTAGAGTGCAGTACTGCAGGCCACTTCAGCTGACTGCTAGCTGCAGTTCGGCGGTTCAAATCTCACCGGCTCAAGGTTGACTCAGTCTTCCATCCTTCCAAGGTGGGTGAAATGAGGACCTAGACTGTGGGGGCAATATGCTGACTCTAAACCGCTTAGAGAGGGATGAAAGCCCTATGAAGCGGTATATAAGTCTAACTGCTATTGCTATTGCTATTGGGCATGAAACCAGCTGGGTGACTTTGGGCCTGTCGCTTTCTCTCAGCCCTAGGAAGAAGGCACGGGCAAACCACTTCAGAAAAATGATGCTGTCAACTCGGAAGCGGACCTGGCTGAAGCCATCTTATCCTGCCTCACAGTTGCCACAAAGCCTGAGAAAGAAGGAGAAGTGGAGGGGGGGGAGTAGTTAGGCCAGCTTGCAGTCAAAATAAAAAGTTTTCCTGTGGGAACCAAGGTCATCATAACAGATAGCTGGTGAGGGAGGAGAGGAGTTAGTTTTCACCAGCTGTGCTGATATGATGATCCAATAACCATGTTGTTAGAGGAATCTACCTGCCTTGGAGGTCTGGTTTCAATGGGTGCATTACTCGGAACCCATATGAACACTTCATGGCAATAAGGATCCCATGCATGGAAGTTTATGCCATCATAAATCTGTTAGGCTTTCAGGTGGTCACTAAAAACCTTTCCTGGTCTTTTTCCAAAATATTGGTTTTAGTTTCTGATGGCATCGCTCAGGGACAAATGCCCTCCTCCAATTTTTGCATCAGTTTATACTACCCCAGTGCCCTCATACAGACCACGTTGAAAAAAATTCCACCTAGAATTGCACCACTAACAGTTGTGAGAGGCCTCTGTCATACGCCAGCATGGAAAATCAGCAGCAAGGACAAATCAGGGAGAAAAGGAGATTGACTGGTCTGTGAGCTGAGAACTCTGCTCAGCTCCCACCAGAGTCCCTGAAGTCTGAAAGCAGCAGCAGCAGAAAGAGAGACAACCCAGGCAGAAACTTGCGTTGCTTGGACATCACCTAAAATTGACACGCAGGGTTTAAGGCACAGAAACCCACTTTCGCGTTAAGTGCATCAGCCTTGCGTTTTCCCATGAGAAGCAAGCTTAGAAGTTCTCACAACATTAAATAATGTCATGGTGTAAGTTAATTGCAGGACCACTCTGTCAAAAATTAATATATTTCAAGTGCCCCACCCCTCCAGGGATTCCAATGGTGCCGTCTCCTGGGTTTCCAGAAATTCTAAAGAGGCATTTACCGCATGTTGCTTTGTGCATTATGTTGCGAAGCAACTTTGTTACTGTCAGTAGGAGGATTCCCTTAAAAATGAGCTGAAGCAAATCACTGCACAGTGGACTTCACCACCCCTGCTGACAACATAGAGATGCTCTGGGATGGAGCGCGCATGCCATCATGGAAAGCAGGATGATGAAACGCTGAGACATCTTTCAGCAGCAGGGGAGGATGTTAGAAGAAAAAGTCAAGGCACAAAAGGCACGGCCCAGAGATGAATGCATTTGGAATGAGCAAAGCTGGTTTTTGATGATGGTAGAGGAGTATTGAGAACATAATCAAGGCTCATCATTCTGAGAAAACGGAGAGAATAAGTAGCTGGTAGAGAAGTTCTGTCCCAATGGTCTGCCTGTGAATGGATTTGGAATGGCTACTGCTGAAGCAGCTTGCTAGTCTGATGGGAAAGAAGGTATTGTTGTAGTATCACTTTTGTAGGAGCAGAATACTGTCTCTGCAAGGGCCAAAAGAAATGGCCAAAAAGGGAAGCCAGGGCATCAAAACAGGACTTAGAAAGACTCTTAGACTCAAACTTGGCCCTTCCCTAATGGGGATAATAAGACTTTATGCCTGCATTTCACCTGCATGTACAGTGAAATTCAGACATAGACCCAATGACTGTCTCAGCGGTGGGATTCACTTATCTTCCCTATCGGTTCCTAAATGTGAGTGTGTGCCCCATGTCTGCACATGCACACCAACTTCTATACATGTGCAGTGCTTCCGCATTATGTCGGAGTGGGTGGGCGGAGCCTCCCGCAGCCGCTGTTACCAGTTCGCCCAAACCGGAGAAAACTGGCTGAATACCACTTCTGGACTGTCTCAGATCACTGCTTCATTCTTAGCCTCCCACTGCAGGCTCTGCTCGTGATCATCCATGCCCTGGGCTCTACATGGGGCTGTCCTTAAAGAGTACTCAGAAGCTTCAGAGGATGCAAACATGTGGTGGTATGTGCAGTTATGCATGTCTCTAGAATGGCACATATTATACCTCTGCCCAGTGACTTGCTTTGGTTGCCAGTTTGCTTCCGAATCCAATTCAAGGTGCTGATTTTAAAATCCTTCATGGCATGGGACTGGATTTTTTGAGAGATCGTCACTCCCCAATTACATTCTGGTATACATTATAAGATGTGAAGGGGTTGAAATTCCCACCCAACCTGATTAAACCTCCATATCTGCAATTATTTGGATTAGTAGTTGGGATGTTTAGACTAAGATGGAAGAACTCCAAATTCTGGGTGATCCACGTGTCATTAAAAATCTAAAGATGAGCATTATCACCGTTACCATCACCACCTAATCAAAGCTCTGTTCTTTTTTTTAATTTATATGCGATGCATATTAATAAGGAAAAGCTTAATTGCCACCCTGACTTTTTTGGCACCCTGTGGAAGGCTTGTTCAGGTTCAAGCCCACCTCCAACTGCTGAAGAACATGGCATAATTTGGGAGCAGTCATTAATTCTCAGCCTGGGTTTCTTCAGCTGGTTGTTCTTGTTGTGAGAATACAACCGAAGGAGGATTACTCTATGTGATAACTTGAATTCTTAAAGAAAAGCTGATATTTTTGTTTAGCTATTTATCTGTTCTTTTTAAAAAAAAATAAGTTCTGCATTTCTATTTTAAAAGCATTTAAAGGTTCTGCAACTAAAACTAATCATTGATGTTGGGAAACTGCCAGATGAGCTGGAAGGAGGGGGTCAAGTGAGGGCCTAGCTTGGAGTCGTTGCACAGCCACAGATGGCATAAGCTACCAGTTTGCCCGATCCAGACCAAACTGGGAGCAACCCACCTCTAATAGTAATGGACAATAAAGTTGCTAACTTTAGTTATTTACAATTGGCTATATTTGCCATGGTGGCACAGTGGTTAGAATGCAATATTTCAGGCTAGTTCTGCCAGTTGCCAGGAGTTTGATCCCCACTGACTCAGCCTTCCATCCTTCTGAGGTTGGTAAAATTCAGAATGTGGGGGGCGGGGGCAATAGGCTGACTCTGGAAAGAGAATGCTGTAAAGCACTGTGGAGCGGTGCATAAGGTTAAATATTCATGAAAAGGCTTCTTTTTAACTACTCCTGTATGCTATTTTTCCTTAAATAGAACTACAATGCAGAGAGTCACAGAGACACAGACTCAGACACACATACACACACAGAGTTGAAATTGGTGGGTTCAGAGTGCATGTAAATGAGAGCAGTTGTTCAGGAAGGACAACAGGAATATGAAGGTTTGCAGGAAGAATAAAGACTGCACTTTGTAATCATCTGAGATATGTGTTAAGACTCCTGAGATCAGTGACTCTCATTTAGTTTCAGAGATCAGAAAAATGCATTCCCAGTCACATAGATGCTTTCCCAGCAAAATCTCCCTGTATTCTTACCAGCGAACTATTTTGACAGATCTTTAGTGCATGGTGAATAGAGATTAAATAGCTGTTTATGCCTTTGTAATCTTGGAGAAAACAATCTCTGAGATAATGAGGAGATCTGCTATGATAGAGAATTCAGTCCCTGTAAAATACCATGGGCAATTTATATATTTATTTTCATTTATTATTTATATCACTTATATAGCCACCGTTTTCTCACACATGGGCTGCTTACCATATTAAAATCAAACCTATCCCACTGGCATCCCAGGATAGTACACCATCAGCTATGAACCATTTGTAGTAGCAGAGCATATTTTCAGTCTGACCCAAATACCTAGGGGAACATCAAAGATATTTAATGCTCTGCCGTTGGCTATCAGGGCTGGAGCAGAGGTGGTATTCAGCAGGTTCTGACCAGTTCTGGAGAACTAGTAGTGGAAATTTTGAGTAGTTCAGAGAACCGGTAAATACCACCTCTGACTGGCCCCGTCCCCATCTCTTCTCTGTCTCCCACGTCCCAGCTAATTGGGAGGAAAGGGGTATTTTGCAGTAACCTTCCCCTGGAGTGGGGAGGGAATGGAGATTTTACAGTATCCTTCCCCTGCCATGCCCACCAAGCCATGCCACGCCCACCAAGCCACACCCACAGAAACAGTACTAAAATTTTTTGAATCCCACCACTAGGCTGGAGGCATGTGAATCTTTGGGGAGATAATGTTCCACAGGGCAGGTAATGGCTGGGGAATTCTGGGAATTGAAGTTCACATACCTTTAAATTGTCAAGTTCAAAAAACACTAGTTTAATAGAAGGGATCCAGAACATGTTGCTTTCTTTCCTAGATTTGGTGGGGCAGGCAGAAAGAATAGGAGGCACTGGGAATTAATTATTGTGTAGACAGTAGAACTCACTCATCCGTCCATCCCAAGATGGTTACCAAGCAGAGAAAGCCCACATTCCCACCGATATGCTGACTTTTTAGGTGCAACATCTATTATTATTTTAAAATCTATACTGAACAAATACAAATGCCAGGGTGGTTTCAGAGTAGTGTGAAGGAATGTGTGGATGACCTTGGCATAAGAGGGGGGGAAACAATGAGAGAGGAGAGGCAGAAACTCCTAGTGGATTAACAGTCAAAGGAAGAAGATTAGGAGGGACTGGCCCTAATTGTTCAGATGATTAAAAGTGATGGCGAGAAGTTTGTCCTTTCACACTTGGAGGATTCTGTTAATGTGGCCTTAAATAACAAAAAGAATAGAATGAATTCATCTAGTCCCGTTTCCTGTCTGGTTTATCTGGAAGATAAAACTGGCAACTACTGTATTTTTGGAGTATAAGAAGCACCGGACTATAAGACGCACCAAGGTTTTGAAGAGGCAAATTTTAAAAAAAGTTTTTGCACTCTGCAAACCTCCCAAAAATGGCCCGTTTTTCATGAAAACGAGCCCGTTTCCCCCCCCCAAAAAGGCACGAATAGCTTTTAGGGGCTTGCAGAGTGCTTCTGGGGGGTGCCCCCTCCCAAAATGAGCAAAAAACGGTCCATTTTTCACAAAAGCAGGCCTGTTTTTTTGTCAAAAAAATTTGCATGCATAGCCTTTAGGAGGCTTATAGAGTACTCCTGGGTGCTGGGGAGGGGGGGGGGGCAAAATTGAGCAAAATTGAGGCTCGCTTTTCATTCATTTCTGCCTTCCCCAGCCCTGAGGAGCTCTCTGAAAGCCTTCTACAGGCTCTGCACAGCCATTTTGGTGAAGGGGGTGGGGTTTCAGGAGGCAAAAAATGCTGTATTCAGTGTATAAGACGCACCCAGATTTTCAGCCTCTTTTTTGAGGGAGAAAGGTGCGTCTTATACTCTGAAAAATACGGTAGTCACTTCATTCTGTTTGTCCTTTTCTATACCTTATACTGCTCAATAGATATGCATTCAATTTCTACTGGTAGTCCTCAACTTACAACAGTTCTTTTAGTGACTATTCAAAGTTACAACTTCACTGAAAAAAATCATTTACAATGACCGTTTTTCACACTTATGACCATTGCAGCATCCCCATGGTCACATGATCAAAATATGGATGATTGGCAACTGACTTACAGTCATGATAGTGTCCCATGGTCATGTGATTCCCTTTTACAACCTTCTGACAAGCAAAGACAATGGAGAAACCAGATTCATTTCAACAACGATGTTATAAATTAAATGACCGCAGCGATTCACTTAACCAATATGGCGAGAAAAGTCATCAAATAGGGCAAAGCTCACTTAATAAATTTCTCACTTGTCAATATAAATTTTAGGCTCAATTGTGGTCGTAAGTCGAGGACTACCTGTATTCTGTGGGTAATAGTAACTGTTAAGTCTATCCCCGTTAGGAGACTAGAGTTCTGCAGCAGAAGTTAGTAACGAATAAGCCGCTGAATAGTCACTCACAGCCACTGAAGGTAAAACAAAGAATAGCTTTACTTGCATAACAAAAGTAGGATAGTCTCCAAACAGACTATAAGCAGTCTTGAAGTATATACACAGTCTATTTACAATGCGTTGACGTTACAGTTACTATACAGACTAGGCACCATCCAATACACGGTCTTTTCTCCAAATACTAAGCTCGTACAGTAATAGTCAGTAACAATCAGGAACAATCAGGAGAATCAGGAGCATCAGGAAAAACCTTAATAGTTCCTTCCTCCTTTTATGGCTGCTTAAAGCAATAGCATCCAATGACATCTCTCTAGCATTTAAAGTAACAGATACATTTGTTACAATCATGGCTTATGCTTATACATATACATTGCCAAGCCAAGACTAGGGTTACATCCTTAACAGTAACTGCCGCATAAAATAGGGCAGTGATATGTTGTGATAGGTTGTCAATCATGTGTTTCATTTTGATGTGTATAAACAACTATGTTGTTTTGCAGAGGCGATCTTATGTAAGAGGTGCCGCATGCTATAAAAGGGTATTTTATAGAGAAATGAGAAAATCAAACTATAAAGTACACCTTCGCGCAGTGATAGCTAACCTTTTTGTCGTCATGTGCCAAAACCGTGTGTGTGCACGTGACAGCATGCACCTGTGCCCATACCCATAATGCAATGCACATGCAACCTCACCCATCCCCATGCACCCCTCCCCCTGCACATGCGAAAACCTTGCCCACCCCATGCACACATGACATCCCCGCACCTCGTTTTGGGCCTAGCAGGCTTCCAGGTGTGCCATTAATTTGCCATCATGGCCTTAGGGCAAAAAATAGTTAGGATTTTTACTAGACACAAAGTCATTCCAGAAGTGAAAAACTAATGACACAAACAGCTTTAACTGGCACCTTGTGGTTAGCTCAAATAGGGTGGGGATGGGGGATGTCAAAGGAGGAGTTTAAAAACAGAATGAAGGGAATCGAAGCCAATTATATTTGCAAATCCTATCTGATTACTGTAAAGAGAAAAAGCTTAGTTTATAAACAACATTTCTGTTTAACCTTGGCTTGTTGGTTAAGTCAAAATAGAATGACTTCACATTTTGTAATAAAGTAGACATTATGGTATACAAAAATAGCTGATTCAAGACACACTAAACTCAAACCAAGTACAACAGATTAAGGATTAGCACTGTGTGCTTTTCTAGGGTGGGTTACATGTGGCATGCATTTTCTCAGGATCAAAAAGAAAAGAGTTATCCTTTTATTGTTGATGTTGACTCTCTTTTCCACTATGTAACGAGGTATAGATGTATGCAGTGGTGGGATTCAAATAATTTAACAACCGGTTCTCTGCCCTAATGACCAGCTGGATAGGAGTGGCTCGGTGGGCGTGTGGGCGTGGCCAACCCAACGTCACTCACGTCAACAGGCGCTTCACCTTAGCTGTTACAATGTAATAAGGGTTAACTGGAGAGGCAGTTTCTGTAAGAAGGGCAATAAAGATTAGGCTAGAAACAACACCAGAATGTTTCCTTCCTGCCTTCCTTACAGGATTAGCCGTGTAAAGTAGAAAAAAACAAAAGGAGATTTCTTCCAACAACTGGTTCTCTGAACTACTTAGAAAGTTAACAACCGGTTCTCCCGAATAGGTGCGGACTGGCTGAATCCCACCGCTGGATGTATGTCCCATGAGGTTCTTTGTGATCATTTGAGATCAAGATTTCTACCTGTAGAGGGGGCCAATGGGCCTCTAAGTAGCAGGCATTAATTTTCGCTTGCCAAAGGTATGGATTATCCAATTCAGAATATTTACTACATATGCTGAGATCAGCAAATTAGAAACGTGGCTTCATTGTTTTTGACAGGGAGCAATTTAGTGCTTATCTATTTCTTAGGACAAAATGATGATCTAAAATCCAGATGCTCAGAAGATTCTTAAAATAGATGTGGAGGGTGAGGTGGGGTTCCCCAGTAAAAGGAAGTTTATCTGGATTTTGAACATCTGCCTTCAAGACATTTCAGTTGGAATTCCATATATACATCTCTGCGAGGAAGCCCTCACTCTGAAATAACAAGAACAGTATCTCTGTGTTCGGATTGCTGGCTGGGTTTAATATTGCTGTTTTGTAAAAGCCATTTCTTGTTTGTAACCAGGATTCCCAAGATACTGAGTGCATATCTAGCTTCCCTGGTTTTGTACTGGTCCAGTAGGCAAGGAAGTACATTGCTAGAGATTTGATGTCTTCAAACCATCATTAGAAAAGTGCCAAGTATCATAATCACCATCACCAACATTTTCATCCTCATTGTATTATTTATTTTTTGTTATTGTTATTAATTATATAAAAGTATGTCCTGTGACTTCCAGTGAGGATTAATGGCAATCTAATCTTCTGGAAGAGTGGAAATGGCATAGCTTTGGAGCTCAGTGCCCAGAAGGCCAACATAGGAAGTTATATCTTTCGAGATGAAGACAAAATTATGAAATAAGCCAATTGATCTCTGGACAGTCACTCCCCATAACTAAGCTCCAGGAATGGAAGTTTTATGAACATTAAGGCCAACCAAACTTCATTTCATAACCCCGTTTGGCATATTTATTCTTCTACAGAGTGTGAGAGATTTTCTTTTGCAGCAGATAAGAGTACCTCTTGCTGAGTTTCTTTTTGGAGGATTATAAAATTAAAGGAAAATTTAAAGAATAAGAAATATTTGGCAAAAAGCTTAATAAAGGATGACCTAAGAAAGCTTAAAATGGATAAAGGGGATTGTTATTTTTAAAAGATTATTTACTTTCCCCCCCTATGAAACTGCATTGGAGAATCTGTAATTCAATTAGGCAATTGACTTAGATCCTCCATAGGAAGTTTGGAAGGGTGGGGGTTGCTTATTACTAAAGGCAAGTATGTCTCTGGACTCTGACAATGCAGAAAGAATGCTAAGGCAGGATATAGTGCTTTTCTACTCAATCCTGAGTCTGATTTTAAAATGGGAAAGGGAATAGCTGGGTTGTCATCAATGCTTCCAGCTTGAGAGACATTTGGGAAGTTCTTACTTTCCCAACATGACTTCAAACAAGGAACATTTTGTTTCCATGGCTGTATAAATCTAGTGGCAAGTAAGTTATCCTGTTCTTTTTGGGGGTAGGAATATGTAAATGATCCTTTTTGCATTGAAATGTCATGAGATTAATAGTAATTTTCCCCTCAATATAAAAAATAGATATTCGAGTGAAGCTGTTCAGTGACTTGTTCAAAGTGTTTGCATATCTTTATACATTCTATATATTCTGATTATAAAATTCTATATTCCAAATTCTATATATAATAATTGATTAAATGCCACCATCAATAGAAATGAATTAATAGAATATACACACAGGTTTTTTTAATGTTGTACGCCGCCCTGAGTCCTTTGGGAGAAGGGCAGCATATAACTCCAACAAACAAACAAACAAACAAACAAACAAATAAACACACACACACGTGCACACACACTCCCACCCCCTTCAATAGGAAAAGTGAAAATAAAGTGAGGTGTTTCGTCTGAATCCTCCTTCATAATCCAACAGTTATGACTGCCAGAATATGCACCCAATTTTCATCTGAAAGTGTCATCTGATTAAGCCAAATTTCCTTGCATGTTTTCAGGCTAAGTAGCCTGAGCTTATTTCTAAGTAAATTTAGCTTTTCGCTTGCAAACCAAGAAATTGAGGTTTAAAAGCTAGACAAAGTCAAGACTGATCAGTACTTGGATGAGAAAGCACCCCCCCCCCCAAAAAAATATATATCATAATTATAGATTGTGAAGTCCAAGAAACATCATGGAAGGTGGTCAGGGCAAGCACTTCCATGCTGCTGGAAAGAAAATAATAACAGATTAACAGAGTTGGAAGGGACCTTTTAGGTCATCTAGTCCAACTCTCACCCCCCCACCCCCACCCAAGCAGGAGACATCACACCATTTCTGACTGATGTCACTCAGTCTCTTCTTGAAAGCCTCCAGTGATGAAGCTCCCACAACTTCAGAAGGCAAGCTGTTCCATTGGTTGATTGTTCTCACTGTCAGAAAATTTCTCCTTATTTCTAGGTTGAATTTCTTGATCAGTTTCCATCCATTATTCCTTATTTGGCCTTCAGGTGCTTTGGAAAATAGTTTTATCTCCTCCTCTCTGTGGCAATACTTGTATTAAGTTTTTAATTTACAGTTTTAGCAATTTGTATTTAATTGTAAACTGCTACAAGATTTTTTTAAAATAAAAAGTGGCATAAAAATCTTTAAATACAGGTAGTCCTTGATTTACAACAGTTTGTTGTTCAAAGTTAAAATAGCACCAGAAAAGTGAATTATAACCATTTTTCCACACTTACGACCATTGCAGCATCCCCATGGTCATGTGATCAAAATTCAAATGCTTGACAACTGGTTCATATTTATGACCTTTGCTGTGTCCCAAGGTCACGTGATCAACATTTGTGACCTTCTGACAAGCAAAGTCAATGGGGAAGCCAGATTCACTTAACAACCAGGTTACTAACTTACCAACTGCAATCATTCACTTAACAACTGTGGCAAGAAAAATGGCAAAATGGGGCAAAACTCACTTAACAAATGTCTCACTTAGCAACCAAAATGTTGGTCTCAGTTGTGGTCATAAGTCAAGAGCTACCAGTAAATACATCCATAGGTTTTATACAGATTTCAAGCCCAACTCAAAAGTGACTTTACTTAAGGGAGAACAAACTTGGGGATTGACAGGTGCTGGAAAGGATAAGATGGTGAGAAGGATACATGTAGCACGAAAGAATCACCAGAAGTGGGTTCCTACCGGTTCGCACCAGTTTGGTAGAACCGGTTTGTCAAATCTACTGAACCGGTTAAAAGAGGTTCCACCAGTGAACCCAGAAAGCAGGCCATACCTACAAAAGAGGTTCCAAAATTTTTTGAAACCCACCACTGAGAATCACCCTGACTGAGTAGGCAATAAATTGGTGTGGCTCTAATTCTTTTCATTCACCAGTGGGCAGACCTGCGATGTTGTGTGTGTTCTTAACTCCAACAATTTTTTATTTGTTTGCTCTCCCACCTCCATGCTCTTTTGTTGCAGCTCCAATTAGTTGCTGGTGTACCATATCTGTCAAATAGTACAATTTTAGCTAACCCAGCCTAAAACTACTGTGCTATATTTCTGACACATTTTCTGGAATTTTGCAAACAAATCTGCTCACTGCCCGACCTGCTTTCCACTGAATTTAAGGCATAGTAGAGGAATAATGAAGATCAATGTACTTCACGGATGGTTTGAAGCTCCATCTTTTGTTGTCCCTTTAAGCTTTTCAGCTTGAAAGGACTTTATTAAATCAGTCCTTTTAGGGCTGTTTGTTTCACATTGGTATTCATAAACAGTTGGTGTTCCTAGTGGGGGGGGATACTTGCTATTTATTATAGATGATGCATTTATTAAGTATTAATACTCCATATTCAAATGTGTTGCCCTCATCCATGTATGGCATAAATCTATCTACTACACGGCCACAATTTAAGACGGCAGAAAAAGATGAAGAACAACACCATATCCTTGACAATATTGTTTTCCAACAATCTAATCTGAGAATAGGACAGTCCAGGGGGATGTGCAGGAAGATGTCAGGATCTGCAAAAGGATGGGTATAGCATCCCAATCTCAATCCCGTAAGCTTCTTTAATACCACACTATCAGCTGCACAAGACCTCCCTTGGCAGAAGAGATGCTACAAGTAATTGCTGGTCATGAAAACCAACTGGACAAACAACTGATTCAGGTAGTCAAATCCAATGAATCAGCCTCATTCTGGCATGTCACATCAAGCTCTGAAAGAAATAGTCCAACCATGGTAGGCTGTCATATCTCCCCAGGAGGCATAGGAAGTCTATCTGGACACCACTGTTGGAAGTGGACATGCCAGTCAAATTATTTGAAGCCAAACCAATGTCTGGATTCCAAATAGCATCCAAAATTAAATCAGAGTCCAATTTATTAAGAGAGCCATGTTGGCACATCTGGGACAACCCAAATCTAAAAGCTTCCCAGTTTTCCCCACCCAGTTGAAAGTTCAAGACCTTGCCCCAACACCCACAAGTCCATCACATGGTCCAATCTTCCACTGCCATGCTGACAGTTCCACCCATCTAGTTCTGATCAGGTACAGAGGTGCAAAGACAAACGATGACCCTGGCTTTCTAGAAAGAATTTTGTTATGGCTACATACCATCTAATTCCATACATTCCCCCCTCCCATTTCCCCACAATAGAAAATGCATAGTAGAATAATAGAAAGTGTGGCAGGATAAAGATCCAAAAGAAAAGATGGCTGCAGGCCTGACACTAATAACACAACTTCTCTATGGAGCCCCAATAGGCTCTTTTTGCACCATTAGGACGCGTTCAAAGTTCTAAAATTAGCCCTTCAAGCCTCAAAATAAGTGCCTAATGACACCATGATACCAAGAGACAGGCCTCATGAAAGTGGAGGCTAGAATGTGAGTGACCATACTGAACTACTGCCTCAAAACATTCTTTTTTCCCCTGCCCCTCTAAGCGATGTTTTTCAAGGTGGCGCAGTGGTTAAATGCAGCACTGCAGGCTACTGCTAGATCAGCAGTTCAGCGGTTCAAATCTCACCGGCTCAGGGTTGACTCAGCCTTCCATCCTTCCGAGGTGGGTAAAATGAGGACCCAGATTGTTGGGGGCAATATGCTGACTCTCTGTAAACCGCTTAGAGAGGCCTGAAAGGCCTATGAAGCGGTATATAAGTCTACTGCTATTGCTATTCAGTCTACATGGGGAAAAAGAGTGTTAAAATCTTAAGCTTCTCTCCAGGTCTACTCAGCATGGGATACGATCAGGTCAAAGCACTCATTAAACAGCATGTAGCAGACACAGACCACAAATTGGACTTAGTTATATTCCAAATCTTTATTGCCAATAGGTAACGTAACAGGTACTCTGTTTCTTCCTAAGACAGGGGTCCCAAACCCCCAGTTCATGGACCAGCACTGGTCCATGTCATGCCAGAACCCAGGCCATGCAAACAAGTATAGCCTCATTTGCGGGATGCAGGCAGCATGCAAAGATACACTCTTCCACCTCCAGTCCATGAAAAATCCTGTCTCCACTAGAACCGATCCCTGGTGCCCAAAAGATTGGGGTCACTGCCCTAAGGCATATTTAATTAATCTTTTGAAGTACCTATCCACCACAGGACTTTACTCTGGCATGATATCATGTCGTCCCCTCAGACAAGCTTGAAGCCCAATACAGGAAGATCCCCTATCCAGAGAGACAATGTCATGTCCCCATCAGAGCCTGAATCTGCAGAGTAAGATGAGCTGGAGCTGGAGCGAGGGGAGACTGTAGGAGCGGCTTCATTGGCTTCAGAGGAATGTGGAGAGGAGGCAGGCCAGGGCCCCTCAGGAGTGGCTTGCTAGCAGGGAGGAACAGGGCCAGGGCGACCAAAAGAGGGCAGGCAGTAGAAATGAGGAACAAAGGAGTTCAGGTGATGATCAAGAACTGCCTCCTCTTGATCCCTGAGCATGGAGAGTACAGAGGAGACAGGAACAGTGCAGACCAACCATACGCTTGGGAGGAGAGCACCATACCCTCTTCACAAGGCACATCTGGGGATTGAAACTTAAGGAGGTGCTGTGGGGAGGGGCATTTGTCGGAAACAAACACTGAATTTCATGGAGTTTTGTGGGCCATTGCTGACCTTTGGAGTTTCCTGGACTTCTTGCTTTATTTCTTGCTTCCTAGATTAATTGACTTGTTCCTTTGGTTCCTGAAATCATTGCTGTGTTCCTTTGCTTACTGGACTCATTGTCTTATTCCCTTGCCCTACTGAATTTCTTACTTTGCAGCCATTGTGTTCACAGTAGTTTGCTGGATTACTTGCAGCCAGAGGCTGCTGGAGGAGTATGTGTGTGTAGGGGGAGGGGGTTGTGTAATCACTTTGCTCTAGGACTTGCCATAACCTGGGAGTGTTTGGGGGAAAGTTGGAGCAATAAAAAGGCAGCTGAATGTGTTGCCTCTGTGCCTTGCCTCCGGCCATCACAGACAACGCCCCAATGACTCTGGACACACAGGAACAACAGAACAGGTTCTTCTCCAGTGTCTGCCCACCATCTTCATATCACCATTATTGAATGAATATCCAGGATGCACAAAATAATTTTAGGTCTCCCTGCTGCTTTCAGACACTTAACTGCTGCAACATACAATGTTCCCAGGTTCTGCAGAAGTACTTAAAAATCTTCCAGAAGATGACCTTTGCCATAAACCAGTTTTAATAAGCACTTAGCTTGCTATTCAAGAGTGATTGGTAGGGTGATAGATTTAGTTTGCCATACTTCCTTACGCCTTTTATTGTTCTTTCCTCATTTTAGATTTTTTTTTTTTAGGCTCTGGGCAGGTTACAGGATTGAAACACACAGGAGATTCTCCCCATCCTGTATGAAATGTATTACTGGTTAGCAGGGACGTGCAGTCACTAGAGGCAGGGGAGGCGGGGCCTCACCAGTCTCCTGAGGGAAAGGAAGAATTTTAAATAATTTTTTTTTAATAATTAAAGCCAGGGTAGTTGCTACCAGATTCAAAGTCACAGTGGCTTGGTGTCTGCTCTCAGTGTTAACTATGGGAGGAGGCCAGAGAACTCGGGGCCTCTTTTGCCTAAGGAATTATTCGCCTTTTAAAAGTTAAGGAGGAGTTAACAAGCGAAAACTTTCATATGCAAAAGAGGCACTGATTCTCCCGCCTCCTGATCGGGGAGCAGCGAATCATGCCTTAGGAGCTTACGTTGAGCACGCTTACGTTGGGCGGACAAGAGGAGAGTTGAGAGAGTTTCCACAGCTGGAAAAGGTGGATCAGACGGAGGGAGGGGGGGTTCAAATTTATTGTAATTTAATTTGTAATTTAATAAAAAATTAATTTTTTATTGTGAGGTTTGTGTGTGTTTTTTTTTTCTTTCTTCACAGCGGTGGGGTCGGAGGAGGCAGGGGGCGAGGCGGCAGAGCACGGAAGCGGCAGGGACGTTCTCGCCGCTGTGTTTCAACAGGCCAGGCATCTCGCATTTATGTCCGCCATAAACACAAGACACCTGGCCTGTTGGACACAGTGGTGGTGGTGGGAGGAATTGGCTGGGTGGGCTGGCTGGCTGGGGAGGGGAGACCCCTTTAAAGCCCAGCACCGAGCGGGGAGGAGGAGGCGGAGGAGGAGAAGAGCGGTGAGTCCAGGCTCGGTGCTGGGCTGGCTGCAGGCTGGGGCATCAGGATTGTTTGTTGGAGGAGGCGGGGGGCAAGGCGGTGGAACATGACGGCGGCGAGAAGCATCTCAGATGGAGCCAGAACACCCGGAAGGCAAGCTGGCACTTAAAGGCATGCCGAAGTGCCGGCTTGCCTTCCGGGTGTCCTGGCTCCATCTGAGATGCTTCTCGCCACCGTCGCGCTCCACCGACCTCCTCCGACAAACAATCCTGATGCCCCGGCCTGCAGCCAGCACCGAGCGGGGACGAGGAGGCGGAGGAGGAGAAGAGCGGTGAGTCCAGGCTCGGTGCTGGGCTGGCTGCAGGCCGGGGCATCAGGATTGTTTGTTGGAGGAGGCGGGGGGCAAGGCGGTGGAACATGACGGCGGCGAGAAGCATCTCAGATGGAGCCAGAACACCCGGAAGGCAAGCTGGCACTTAAAGGCATGCCGAAGTGCCGGCTTGCCTTCCGGGTGTCCTGGCTCCATCTGAGATGCTTCTCGCCACCGTCGCGCTCCACCGACCTCCTCCGACAAACAATCCTGATGCCCCGGCCTGCAGCCAGCACCGAGCGGGGACGAGGAGGAGGAGGAGGAGAAGAGTGGTGAGTCCAGGCTCGGTGCTGGGCTGGCTGCAGGCCGGGGCATCAGGATTGTTTGTCAGAGGAGGTGGGGGGGCAAGGCAGTGGAGCGTGACGGTGGCGAGAAGCATCTCAGATGGAGCCGGGACACCCAGGGAGCAGGTCGGGCGAGGGGTCGAGCCCTTTCTGCTGGCTGCAGGCCGGGGCAGCAGGATTGTTCATCGGAGGAGGTGGGGCGCAAGGCAGTGGAGCGCGATGGCGGCGAGAAGCAACACCTCCGCCACTGTGTCCGACAGGCGTCTCGCGTTTATGTCCGCCATAAATGCGAGACGCCTGTCAGACACAGTGCCGGGGACGTTGCTTCTCGCCGCTGCTGCGGTCTTGCCTCACCAATGGTAACCGTCACCGCACGTCACTGCTGGTTAGATAATCTTGAACTCTAGTATTTTTCTGGATGCATTAAACATCTGGAAGTTAATTTCTAAATATAGTAATAGCTTAAAGAGTTGGACAGCAGTTAATATTCAAAAACAGAAAAGGACTTTGGAGCACTGGAATACCTCAGACCTGTTAAACCAAAATGACTCTGCAACTCCAGAAGTTGGCCATGCAACTCTGGGAAATTGTTTTAAAGAATTGTGGATGGATGCTACCTCGGTGCACCTGGGTAGTCTAAAACAAGTTTTTGATCGTATATGTGTGCAATTATTTATTTATTAAATTTATTTGACCAGCAATCTTATAGTAGCAGTTCTGGGTAGTTCATTGCCTTAAAAACAGGACAATATATAACAAAAAAATTCAGCAATACACACAATAGCCAAGAAGCCAAACCAGTCTAGACAAAACGATAAACACACTATGCCCCTAACACTCCAGTGCCCATGCCCAGGATCATAGCCATGTCTTCCAAAAGTTGCTATAGAACTCTTAATATCTTAATAATTATTTTAAATTATTTTTAAACTCTTAATATCTCAATTATCTATATTAATCTGTATCTATATTAATAATCCTCTGCTCACAATAGAATCTCTTATTATATATAAATTTTGGGGTTGGACAACCTGGAACTACGTCATCTATGGTCTGACCTAAGCATAGTACACAAAATTGTCTACTACAATGTCCTACCTGTCAATGACTACATCAACTTCAACTGCATAATACTTGGGCAAACAATAGATACAAACTCAAGATAAACTGCTCCAAACTCGATTGCAGAAAATACGACTTCAGCAACAGAGTGATCAATGCCTGGAATGCTCTATCTGACTCCGTTGTTACGTCCTCAAACCATCACAGCTTCAACCTTAAACTTTCTACCACGGACCTCATGCCATTCCCAAGAGGTCTTTAAAGCAGGCATGTATAATCTTATAATAGCAGTTCTGGGTAGTTCATTGCCTTAGGCACCAGCGTGCCTAACTTCCCTGTCCTACTGTTCCCCATTTATTTGTACTCATTTTCTTTGTTCATGTCCATATGTATACTTACACCTGTTATTTTGTACATGTTTGATAAACTAAATAAAATAAAAAAATATTTTTCAGAGCTACTCAGCTTTAACGGAACTGATTTTTCAGCAGGGGCTTGGACTAGATCTCCAAAGTCCCTTCCATTCTGTTATTCAGATTCACTTGTCCTTTTTCAAGCTTCTGCTGTTTGTAAGAATCCATTCACAGAGCAACTTTTCTCAGGATCTCAGAAAAAAAAAACATGGCCACTTTAATGGCGGGATACTGTCGGTGTGTTCCCACATGCTCTGAAGCACCTTTTGGAGATTGAACCCAAAGCATGCACAATCCTAAAGTTCCCCCCAAATTATTCTGGCCAGGGGCATTGAGAACTGGAGAAATGGAGGTCACACTGACCAAAGCAGCTTTGTGACTTTATGAAGCAAGCAAGTCTAACTCCTTTCGATGGGTGTCATATCTTGCATCCCTCCCAAGAGGGTGAGGCTTATTATAATACAACGATGGTGTTTTTGCCATCCTGATGAAAGTCGTGAGATTCTGCAAATGCTGCTGGTTCTGGTGAATCTTAGTTCGGCTTGCTGAGCTATACATATTCTTTCTTTAAAGAAAGGCATTTTGAGTCGTAGAAGAAATATGAACTCCAACGAGCACCAACCACTGTTATCTCCAGCTCAGTTTTTTTGGATGGCCACCAAGTGGCTGGCTCAGCCCAGGAGGGTAAGAGATGATGTAGGAGGAGAACAGTTAGGTAGCATGTGCTCTTTAAATGTGCATAATGGCAAAGGGCTTCCTTTGGACTTTTAGTTAAAGGGGAAAACATTATTTAAATGTGATTATGCTGTTCTACTAAGACTAATTGGCTTCTAAAGGTCATTCTCATTAGGGGCTCTTTACTGACAGGTTCATTGAAAGAAATTACAGTGATTTTTTTTTTAACACGTTGATTTGCTTTGGTTTTTTTTTAATATTTACAGCTTCATAGAAAAGTGCTGTAAGATAAATGAAATATAGGAGCACAAACCATTTAAGTCTGCAATTATTTTGGATTTCTTTCTCAAAGTGGTATTTGCATCATTAAGTCTGACTGGAGCAACTGGTGAGTCATGGAACATAATACAATCCACCAACCATGGCTCCTGCCACCATACAACAGAGACCCAGCTCAGCCTTCTTTATTTACCAATTTTCAGATTTGTTGAGGCTGCAATTCCCAGAATTTACAGCTATATGTGCTCAGTGTGCAGCTTTTTCTAATGATGGTAGATAGACACATAATAAAAGTTGTTCACCAGACAGTAAGAATGCAGTAGGCTAGCCAAGCCAAAGTTGTTGGGGGAGGGAAACTATCGTTATTTAAATTACTGCTTTGCTTGATCTTCAACCAGTGAATTTGCTCTGCATTTGTTGCATGTTATCTCCTCTATATCTTTTCTTATGTTTGTCAGAAGAAAAGGTTAAGCTTGACTGAAGAACTGATGAACAAATTCTCATGTGAAGATCTGTAAAATGCATTGAGGATTACATGTGGAAACAAACACAGCACAAATACTTCTTTGGCATCCATTCGTTATTCACCAGATGTGTGTTCTTCTGTTAATTGAGGTAAAGCAGTTGGTGTTAGACCAGGTGTTAACTAGTATAACTATCCCAAAGGTGCTTTTTCAAGAGGCAACTGGACCTTCCGATTTTTCTTCGAAGACATTTCGCTTCTCATCCAAGAAGCTTCTACAGCTCTGGAGCGTTTCTTGGATGAGAAGAGAAACATCTTCAAAGAAACACAAGAAAGTCCAGTTGCCTCTTGAGAAAGCACCTTTGGGATAACCAGGACCTGGATGACTGAGAATCTCCATAGACAGCTAGTATAACTAGTTAGAATGGGAGCTGTTTGGACTTTTTATATTCTGCTTCTACAGGAATTGTTGAGTCTGTCCTTTCAGAAACTAGGGAGGTACAAATCTAATTAGGATGTGCATAGAGTTCAAGCTGTGAATATACTATAGACAATCCTCAACTTACAACCGTAATTGAGCCCAACATTTTTGTGGCTAAGTGAAATATTTGTTAAGTGAATTTTTCTCCCATTTTACGACCTTTCATGCCACCGTTGCTAAGTGAATCACTGCAGCCGTTTAGTTAGTAACACAGTTGCTAAATGAATCCAGTTTCTCCAGAAGGTCATAAAAGGTGATCACAAGACCCTGGGGCGCTGCAGCTATTATAAATATGAGTCAGTTCCCAAGCATCCAAGTTTTGATCATATGATTAGGGGAATACTTTGAATGGTCACTAAATGAACCGTTGTATGTCAAGGACTACCTGTACTATGTCACGCCCATCTTACTGACTTGTAAAGTTCAATTTAAACCTTTTTATTTTCCTATTTTCTTTAAGCTGTTTCATTCCATTAGCAATTCCATCTATGTAAACAAAGTTTTCTGCAGTAACAACTCCTGCTCTTTTATATATAGGGACACAATTTTTGAGCAATTTGTTTGGTTGCTATTTCTTACTTTATTAGTTACTTGCTTGCAGACTTTTTTGTTTCTTTAAAACCTTACAAGTTTATTGATTGATGGAATGAGGCAAAAAGATGTGAATACATGGTATAGCATTTTTCATGAAAAACAAGTTGGCACTTAAGTTTAAATAAGGATATTTGTCTAAGTGTGGGGCAGGCCAAAATGAGGAGAAGAAAAACCTAGGGGAACTGGATCCAAAGCAAGGGAATAAATTATTATACTGGAGGAGGAGGATGACAGTGAAAATTTATTCTGTCTAACCCTCCCCCCCTCCAATGGATCTGGGCAGTTTACAAAATCCTAGTGCGCAGTCCTTCTAGTTCCCTCTAGTGTCCAACCTTCAAAATCTCATAAGAATTCAAAACAAAAACATTTTCTTATGATAAGGATTCTTATAGTTAATTCCAAAATCACTTCAAATTCATCAGGACGTTTAGTCTCTTTCTAACTTTCCAAAATCAAAGTACTAACCAATCGTTTGCTGTTTATTCCAAAGGGAAAAAAATAAATCCTAAAACTTGTATTTAAAACTTCTTTTGCTAAGGATTGGAGGAAACTCATCTAATATTTTCAGACTTGTCTGAGTTTTATAGTTTTCAGTCACCGTTCCAGAGAAGCTGGATGTTTCTTTCCAGATGCATTGACCTCTAATTTCAAATATCTCTTAGCCACTTTATAGAGCAGGAGTGTCAAACTCACAGCATCATGGCGGCATCACATGACGTATCAGGACTTTTTTCCCCCCTTCGCTAAACCGGACGTGGCCAGCATGTGGCCTGCGGACAGGAGTTTGACAGTCCTGCTATAGAGAGAGACCAGTATAATAGGTAAAGGAAAAGTTTCCCCTTGCACATATGTGCTAGTCATTCCCGACTTTAGGGGGCGGTGCTCATCTCTGTTTCAAAGCCGAAGAGCCAGCACTGTCTGAAGATGTCTCCATGGTCATGTGGCCGGCATGACTAAATGCCAGAGGCACACGGAACGCTGTTACCTTCCCCCCAAAGGTGGTCTCTATTTTTCTACTTGCACTGCTAGGTTGGCAGAAGCTGGGACAAGTAAAGGGGGGGGTGTCACCCTGTTACATGGCGCTAGGGATCCAAACCGCCGACTTTTCTATCAACAAGCTCAGCACCTTAGCCATTGACCCACCACATCTCTTTTAGAGACCAGTGTATTGGTAAATAAATCATCCTCCCACCTTCCAAACTCCAAATAAGTGATGAAAATATTAATTCATCTGTCAGTGTTAAGTAACATTTCAAATAAAGATCAAGTAACAATAGTAAATTCCTGGTTTGTTGTTAGAAAGGCTAAAACTTCTTCTCATCATGTAGCAAGTTTGGGATGCTTATGAGATTGTTTATACCCAAAATCTAGCCTTATATAAGCCTAAATAATTGATGTTTGAAATGTTTTAATCGATATTTGAATGGTATCTATAAAGGAGAATATTTGTACCTCAAAGTTGAAATGAGGAGTCCTTGGTGCTAACTGAGCTTGGCTGCTTTCTTCCATGCATTTCATTACCAAAACTAGGCAATATCAGTGCTAATTATTGATAGCACTGATGATATTACCTAGTTTTGGTGATGAAATGTCTGCAGGAAAATAGCCAAGCTCAAAGAGCTCCAAAGACTCCTGAATGGTATCTTCACAGCACATAGGTCGTTACATTACAGAGTAGCATGATAAATTTTCCTTCTGTCCATTTTTCCTCCAGTTTGTGCACATTTTTAGAAAATCGTACATTGAATGAACAAAATGGATACACTAGTCTTCCAGGGCCTATATTCCATTGGTGATAATTAGGCAAGATCAAAAATATTATGGGAAGAAACCATGCCATTGAGCTGACATAACTAATTCTGGTATGCAACTGTTGTAGCATAGGAGAGTCACTTGGAGCATGGATCCAAATTCATCAAATAATTTCATGCCAGGAATGAGATCTGAATAAGAACTTTGTGAGACGTTCATAACAGCCACAATTTGCATAAAAGTTCATTGCAAACATGTTTCACCATGGCTCACCTTTTCACCAACAATGTCAAATATGAAACTGACTTATGGGGGTTTCAGCCCAGAATTATTAGTTTGAAGAAAACATAAACATAAGTCCGCTGATGCTGCAAATTATATAGACCAAGTGTCATGGAAAAACCAAATATGAATTAGCCTTTTGCCCTTGGACTGGTGTGTCACAAATCATCCTTGACCAACTCACTCATTTTGGCCACGCTACTTAAATTGTGCATCATAATCTCAGTACACATCAGTCCCTAATGGTGATGGAGCCTGCTGAATTTTCTATTTGCACATTAGTGCCTGGAAAAAGGGAGAACCCATTTCAAGAGAGAATTGTGCAGTGTGTTCCTCCATCTAGTGGCAAAAATATAGCACAGGATGAGGCAACCGACCTTGCTAAGAAAATCAAGAGTCAATTCTTTCCAATCTCAGAAGAATTTGATGAGATTTAAGTTTCAGCTACTCAGATGAATAGCTTGTCATTTAATTGTGGGAACTGCAAAGGTCTTCTGAACTACTTAAAATAAGAAGAAGAAGAGCAAGACATGAGGGAGATGAAGCTACAGTTTCCAGCCAGCCGTGCTCTGCTAGGTGAGATGAGAGGCAAACTAGCCCAAAATTGTTTAGCCACAAAGTTGCCTGAAGTTGCTTAGCCACAAACCACGATATGAACCTAGACAATAGATGCAATAATAAGGAATGCTGTGCCGTGGACAGTGCCAGAGGACTTATTTTTGTTCAAGGAGGGATGACTAGGGGAGGGGGAAATCACTGCCTTTTCTGAATATTTTCTTTTGAAGAAAGAAAATATGTCTATTCTTTCAGAATATTTTTTTTGAAGGATCATGCTTGCTGGATGAGTGTCAAACACAAAGGATGTGTGGTTTTACCCTAGGATGTGGTGTGAAAACTTACTTAATATATATTGTACACTGACCATTCAGACACATCTTAACTGACAGGTGTCTCTATCATGTATATAGCATGGAATTAATGCAACCTCAGAATATAGAAGCCCCCCCCCAAATTGTGCTTAGATTAAATTTTGACATGGATATTGCACCTACCATATATGGTCTCTGTGTTAGCCATACATGGGTGGAGAGGGTCCCATACTTGGGTGGAATTTTGCTCCCCCAAAATTCTGATTATTTAAGGGAGACTTAAACTATATTTCTTACTATGGTGAGGCTTTGTAATCATCCACCCAAAAATGTTTACAACTTTCTTGTGACCTTCCAATGGAGTGCATTAACCCTAAACATCACTCAGTACCTTTAGCTATCTGAAAATCCAATTCAGTTAGTAGTGTTTTCTACTAGGTGCCTTGTATGCAATCCCACAACATCTGAAGTACCACATGAACATCATCAGCACTGATAAATCACCAGCAGTCAATTGCAAAAGGCAACTTTTGCAGAATTGCTTACATCCTGCAGCAAAGCTTTAACACCCTCAAACATCCATATATGCTTATCCCAAGTCCTTAGCTAGGTAAACATGTAAAATCCAGTCTGAACATCTGGCTGACTGTGAAGAATAATAATCATGCAATAACAGCATCAGCCGCAGTTAGAAATTAGGTTGAAGAAAAAGCTGAATAAAATTTAGACTGATCCTTATGCTTTGCATTTCTCCACTTCATCTCAATTTGTGTTCCAGCATTTTCGCACCTGAAAGGTCTCAAGCTAGCACACCATTCTCTCTGACATAGTCATTTTGAATCCATTTCCAAAATCAAATCTAACCACGGAATATTGTAACACTGCAATTTACAGTAGACAATTTACAATGGCCTGCAGCTAATACCATTTCCATAACCCAGTCACTGGAGCTTATTGATGAGAAGAAGCCTTATGGGATTACTTGGAAATGTAAAAAGCCTGCAGGCAACTCCCTTTTCAATCTCTGCAGAAGCCTGTCCTTAATTCAAATATTGTATTTGTTTGCTAGGTTTGCTCAAAAAGTCAACACAAGATGGTGCTAGTGACTTTTTCTGGTGAAACAAAGTTCCTTTTTCACTCTACTCGCTCCTCCATATTTTCCATAAGGAAATGAATTTTCCCAGAATACCAATGCAGATGTTGCTAGCTACTGACGTTAACATTTCTCTTGAAAAATCAAGGAAACTGTACTTCATGGAAAAGCACACTTAATGGTAAAAGATTCAGTCCCTCCAGCACCTCGCAGGTGAGATCCTCAACAGGTTCTGCTACCCAAAGTTTTCCTACTCTACCTGTGATTATTCCATTAATGAAGAATTGTTTGGAACTAAGAGGCATTTTACCATTTGTTTTAAGGGCCAATACGGTGAACAGTGGTGGAATTCGTGTTCTCTCTTGTTTCAAAATATTCCATCTCAAAGCTTTCTTGGGCAGTGAAAAGGTACAGGGGTATGTGGGAAGTTCCCATCCTTGAAGAATGAAATATTCCAAGGAGTATTAAAAATGCAGAATATTATATTTCCCTAAATGAGAAATGGAGAAACATGTTTTTTTAGAGGCAGGAAGCAGACTCACTCTTAATAGCCCCCCTCAAAGCAGGTATTTTGTGCCCATTAAGAAAGACTGGGCCAGCCTATCTACAAAACAAAAGACCTTCAGCTCCAAGATGATGGGATTATCCTTCAGGACATGATAGGATTAACTCACTACCATTCATTGCATTACCTTCACAGCAATTCAAACTTCAACCAAACCTGGGAGCTCACACAAACACCTAGGATTTCCATGACCCCTATATGACCCCATAGGAATATGACAAAAGCCAATAGAATACTTATTCTTGCACAGGAACAGGAATCTCAAATACAAAACCCAATAGCAGGTATAACCCCACCACTCTCAACTCCATGTGGTCAGCTTCCGAG
The DNA here is from genome assembly GCF_009769535.1 of Thamnophis elegans. Classification (NCBI taxonomy): domain Eukaryota; kingdom Metazoa; phylum Chordata; class Lepidosauria; order Squamata; family Natricidae; genus Thamnophis; species Thamnophis elegans. The sequence goes on along the minus strand of NC_045541.1, from coordinate 114,175,337 downwards.
AGCCCATGTGGTTCTGCTTCATTATTAAACACTCTTTCAAATCAGCCTCCATTTTGTCTACGGTGCCTTTCTCCCAGCTTGGAACTGAACCAGATGGATATTTCTTCCAACAGCTAAGTGAGCATGTATAATGTATGTCTGTGTTGATTTTCCTAGGGGAGCTTTAAAAAAAAAAATATTGGGTTTTTTGAGGGTTACCATATGTGGGTTGCAGTAAACTGGGCAGCCACTAGATGCCAGCATAAAGACCCAGAAAACATCTGTTTACTTTCCTGCAGGAGCTGTTTTGCTAAGTGTCATGACAGTGATCGGGTGCCCAGGCAATTGGTTCTTCTGGATCCAGAATGAACACTCCAGTGAATAAGAGATTTTTTAGCTTTATCATTAGCTCAAACAAACAGTTTTAAAAGCATAATATCAAAACCATACATGCCAAGCAAGAAGTTACCTTACAAAATGTTGAGAACTTCTCAATAACAACAGCAAAGATACCCCAATGGCTGTCAACTTTCACAGAACCAGTGCTAGGTTCTGGGCAGAAGCTCCTCAGTTTAAAAGTCAGTATTAAGATTTTTATTAAAACCTGGCACCATGACTTCAGAGCCCTGCTTCTATAGTCACGAGACTCCAAGACCCATCTTCGACTGGGTGGCGCATAGCTCAAAAGTCCAAGACTTTCACAGATAAGTCTTGCAGCTATATGAAAATCTCCCCCTTCTCTTTTCTTCAGTAACAGAAAACCCAAGCAGGTTAGCTCGAAATGAAAATAATACGATTCTTAATATGAAGGAGCAATGAAAAAAATATGTCACTGATCTTCTCCAAATAACAATGGTCTTCCACGTTGCCATGACAGTAGCCTTTCAGTTTTGCAGCCCGGGTATGATGGTCCTGGTGTGTTTTCAAATAGACAAGAACCCCAGCTCTTTGGAGCCTGTATGGACCTGTATGGAGGATGGGAGATTGCTCACATGTTTTTGAAGTATTTCTAGCAGGACTACCAGATTCTGTAACAGCTTTGTTCCCATCCGTCTGGTAAACTTGTAAGACTTGTTTTTCTTGCCATGTACATCCAAACTAGATTATGTTGTTTCTCTGTGTCATATAATATATGTGGGTCTGTCCAGTGGTGAGATTCAAAATTTTTTACTACCAGTTCTGTGGGCATGGCTTTGTGGGCATGGCGTGGCTTTGTGGGCATGGCAGGGAAGGATACTGCAAAATCCCCATTCCCTTCCCACCCCGCTAACCTGCTTTCCAGCTCCGTTCTCCTGTTCAGGGCAACCAAAGAAGATCAGCTGGGAGGCTGGGAGACAGCGGAGGCGGGGCCAGCCTATTTGCCGGTTCTCCGAACTACTCAAAATTTCTACTACCGGTTCTCCAGAACTGGTCAGAACTGGCTGAATACCACCTCTGGTCTGTGCATAATTTAGTATTTATTTTGTCATGTATATGTCGTGTATATTGGAGGTGGTGACCCTTTGAGAGTTGTATGCAATGAAATTTCATTTTAATGTATGCCAATTAGTGTACATTCAAGTGACAATAAAGTTATTCTAAGAGTAAGTCTAATGTATTCTGAAGAGTTGCTACTCATGAGGAGATTGCAAGACACTGGTCCTGGTGGGTTTTGAATACTCACTTTTGAGCATGTGAATTTATTTCCTTCTTTCTTTCTTTCTTTCTTTCTTTCTTTCTTTCTTTCTTTCTTTCTTTCTTTCATTCATTCATTCATTCATTCTTTCTTCCCCACTCCCTCTAACAGGGGCTCTGGATGGTGTACAATATAATCAATAAAGAGAACAATGTAAAAAAAATTAAATTAGGCTTAAAAATGTAAAATTATAGAATAATAACAATTAAATATTAAAAGGGGGAAAATAGCTCACAGCTGCAGTCAGCATCTTTTAAAAGACCTTACGTTTGCAAACTTCCTTTTCAATCACACTCAGAAGTTGTTCGTTAACTAATTTTAAGATAACAGAGACCTTCAGATTAACAAGTTTGAAAATGCTGGATGGGTTTGCCTTCTATCCTTAATGAAAGAACATTTTAATCATAAGCTTAAAAATAAAAAAAAATGAAATAAACAGCAAAAAGATAAGACCGTGATCTTTGAAAATCATAAATGGGTTAAGAATCCACATAAATTTGGAATAAGATTTTAGTATGGTATGTTTCCAAGTGCTAAGTAACTTCTCAGCAAATGTAATTTAGCTCAAAAGTACAGGTAGCCCTCAACATAGGACCACAATTGAGCCCAATCTTTCTGTTGTTAAGTTAATTTTGCCCCATTTTATCACAGATCCCTCTTGCCACAGTTGTTAAGCGAATCACTGCAGTTAAGTTAGTAACACGGTCGTTAAGTGAATCTGGCCTTCCCCATTGATTTTGCCAAAAGGACACTGCAACCGTCATGAATATGAGTCGGTTGCCACGGGTTCAAATTTTCATCACATGATCTTGTGGATGCTGCAATGGTTGTAAGTGTGAAAAAGGTCATAAGTCATGTTTTTTCAGTGCCACTGTAACTTTAAATGGCCACTAAATGAACTCCTGTAAATCAAGGACTACCTGTATGCATTCTGGAGATCTAGATAAACTCACTGCCAAGAAAAGAGACCATGATGAAATGCAGAAATGTGGGCAGAAAGACAAATTCAAAATTCAAGTTAAGAAGGGCATGAAAAATAAAGGCCCCAATGTAAAACAGACTGTGCACAAATCAAGGCTAATATTGGTTTACATCTAAATGGGAAAGTTATTTTCTCATATTTTCATCTGCTGGTATCCTTTTGAGATGATTAAGCTGTTCTGATTAACATTATCCCTCATGAAATGCATTCATTTAAAAACTATCAATGTTGGAAAATATCATAGTAGTAGTATATGATATATTAATATCATAATAGTAGTTAAGTAGTTCAGGGGACGCAGTGACTCCATGGCTAAGACGCTGAGCTTGTCAATCAGAAAGCTCGGCAGTTCAGTGGTTCGAACGCCTAGTGTCGCGTAACGGAGTGAGCTCCCGTTACTTGTCCTAGCTTCTGCCAACCTAGCAGTTTGAAAGCATGCAAAAATGCAAGTAGAAAAATAGGGACCACCTTGGTGAGAAGGTAACAGCGTTCCGTGTGTCTTCGGTGTTTAGTCATGCTGGCCACATGACCATAGAAATGTCTTCAGACAGCGCTGGCTCTTCGACTTTGAAATGGAGATGAGCACCGCCCCCTAGAGTCAGGAACAACTAGCACATATGTGCAAGGAGAACCTTAATCTTTTAGTTAAGAACTGCCTAACCGAGTGGTTAAATCTTTTCCATCCCAATCTGTTGCCCTCCAGATGTGCTGCACTCTCCACTCTCACTTTTATGAAGACACCAGGTTGAAGGAAACTATTTTGGAAATTCTAGTGATAAATGTTAAGTGAAAACTTATGACTTGGCCCGGTGCTGAAATTTTAAGAGTTGGTGCCAAGTAAGCATCCTTGCCTATAATACAGACTGGACACTGTAGCCAAGAGACTTTCTAGCTTCCAGGTCCGACATTTTATGCTAGGAATAGATGGGAATTAAACATGAATAATTCATAGCTGAAGAAGAAGTTGGACTTGAATATTTCTAATTTACTAGTTGACATGTTATTTACATTTGGCAGGAATAAGTTCTTTCACTGCGAGAGCAATGGGAAAAACAAAGGGATGCAATCTGCAACTGCAGCAAGAAATCCTTTCCTAGGGGCTAATAATTTTCATAAATTATTTACCAGTTTCTACTGTCAGAGTAGTCAGACATTAAAATGCTGCATAAAGCTATACCTTAGGTAGATATCAGTCCTAAAAGATGGATGGCAGCAATGAGGGAAGAAACCTGTTTAAATTATTAGCGGTACCGTCTGTTCAATGTGTCCTACATCTTTTGGCCAAGAACCAATAAGAGATAACGAAGTGCATAAGATTTACCCCTCCACCCCCAAAAAACTCTCTCTCTGGAAGCAGCGCTTGGACAATAAAAATTACAGAGTGCAGCAGTTGTGTTTCTGCTCAAAGCAGGTCCCTCCAAGGAGACTCTACATTGGCTGCAGATAAATTTCCAGCAACTGTTTTTTCATGCTCATGTTGAATGTCAACTGCAAAACAAACATTTCTATTTAAAAAAAGAAGTTAATAACAAAAGACCAGTGGAATATGGCTTTTTGCAACTTTAAATATTGGCCAAAACTTTGACTCCCTATTTTAAAAGTTCATAAACCTTTAACAATTATTAATTTCTTTACATGTTGGTCGATTGTACTTTTAGACTGTTGGGCTGGGAATGATTCCTGCCACTTTTATACAGTAGCATATAAAACAGAACTTTTCTCAAGGGCAATATAAGATTAGAATCAAAGAACAAAATAAAACTGCCATTATTGCAAATCAGCAGAATGGTGACATTTCTTAGTCCCCAAATGTCTCTCGGGGAGTTTGGTTAATCATGTTGAGGCTGCTGAACTTCTACAATAGTGACCATAATAAATGAAGTGATAAATGCTTTGCTGCCCTTCCCTTCACTGAAGTGTGGGATTACCAAGAGAGGTGTGCAGGCTATAGTCAAGGCATATGATAATTCAGCAGATTGACACAGGAGTCTCTCCACCCTCATGGGAAACAGCTTTGGCCACTAAAGCCTTTTTGGCATTGTGTTGCTAATATTGGGCCACTGTGAGACCTTCTGAGGGGTATTTCACCAAGTGAGGTCACTCTGGAATTGACTATTCCCATGATGGTGAACCTATGCTGTGCGTGCCCTAAGTGGCACACAGCACCCTCTCTGATGGCATGCAAGCTGTCACCCCAGTTCAGCTCTGCTGCGCATGTGTGCGCACCTTCCTCTGGCCTGCTGGTCTTCAGGTCTCTGCTATGCATGCCTGGAGGTGGGGTGCATGGACAGGGCCATGTGCACATGCACAGAGGGCGGGGCACATGCACGGGGGCACACACTCATTCCATTTTGGGGGTTTGGCGGTGATGCATGCATATGTGGGAGCGGGGTGCATGCACGGGGGGCAGGCACACATTGCCTTTTGGGGTTCAGCTGTGCACACATTCGCACGCTTTGGGCACTCGGTCTGGAAAAGGTTAGCCATCCTGAGCTTTTAATAGGATAGACCTCCTCAGCACTTTTAATTCAACTCCTTAGTTGCTGGCTGGGTGGTTAAAAAGACTACAAAATGAATTCAGAGTCAACAAAAGCAAAATGAACAAATCTTCAATAGGCCAGTTATGTCTTGACCAACCCTAAGAAAATCAGGTTTTTGCTAGAAAGCAATCATACAATTGTAATCCAGAGGGATTTTATTTGCAACAAATGTGATTGGTAGTGATATTGTGAGGACAAACTACATATTTTTCAAAAGATACAATATGAACTCAGTTTTATTAACAATTCACTTCTTTCAAATGTTGCATAATGCTAGGAAATAGTTGGATTCATTAATTTTTTCCTGTTTTCTTTCTGCACCTCTGATCTCTTATGTTGCAGTACAGGAATATAATTGCTGCTATTATTAGACATGCATGCTTGGCTTAAGAGATAAGGCTGTTTTACCTTTAAAATGCCAAACTAATACAACCATATATAGGGATAGCTATCTATAGCTTCTCAACCACGTGTTACTTCCTTCTCATTGGAAATATTTCAGAAGCCAACAGCAAAGCAGTAGACTGAAAACCCAAATGATGAAGCCAAATTTTTAATAGCATGCTGTAAATAAATGGCCCTTTAGGTCAGGTGTGCAGAATCTGTGGTCATGTAGACACCGAGATAGACCTCCTAGTAGCCCCAATTACGCTACCAAAAGCATGCGATGCTGAGAATTATAGTTTAGCAGCATTTAGAGAGCCAGAGGCTCATCAAGCTTGTTTACATAGATTTGATAGCTAATGTACTTGAGGTTAACATGTTTGCAATATTTTCTCTACCCACATTCTTAACATTGCTAAGCTATGCCATTGCAAGCTGACATACACATAAACATGCTATTCACAGCCTTCTAAAAATGTAATTCCCCGAGTAAAAATAGAAGTGAATCAGAGAGAGATTAGCAGGGCATCTCAGAAACACCTCCCATTAGCAGCCATATTGCAAGTTAAGTTTGAGTTGTCATGAAGCCTCTTCAACCGTATTGGTTTGTTCTATCTCTGTCCTGTTTTACTTCTCTTCTCCCCACTGAGTAATTGCTAGTATTTAAGAATATTCTCTTCTTTAAACAAGGCTTGCCTATGATCATTCACATGATGAAGATTTTATTATAAGATGCAGGTTTTACTTTTTTACCCTTTATTTTCCTATCTTGTGAGATTTCTGGATTTTGTCAATTTTTCCCCCATCCATGCAACTCATTTATAGGATATGTGAAAATCAGGTCCTGATTTTCTGAGAAGCCTCAATTTTCCATCCAAGGGAGGGAGATAGAACTAAAGGATTGGAGAAATTGACCGTTGTCTTACCTGAACGGTCCTTCTATGGGTGCTGCGAAGGGAATCCAATCATGGGTTAACTTAGCCTTCTAGCCTTGAGACTGAGTATGCAAATTTCAAAGTCACGCCTCCTCTGACTGGACTTCCGTTTCCTTTCAGTTCTTTACGAAGTCCACCGAAGGAGCATTATGTCAATCCTCAAACAAGCCGCAAGTCATCCGGCACTACAGAGTCAAGTCCAGTCAGTAACAAGTCACAGAGTCACAATCAAAACGGAGCCCTGACCAGCCGAAGCTGCGGGCGGGTTTGGATTCCCTTCGCAGCACCCATAGAAGGACCGTTCAGGTAAGACAACGGTCATTCTCCTGTGTGCTGCTCCGGGAATCCAATCATGGGATATATCAAAGCAATGAACTCCCAGGGCGGGAGCTAGGCTGGTCAGGCTCCTCCGCAGACGGAAGGACCCTTTGCAACACTCTCCGCCCAAAGGACGCCTCAGCCGAGGCGAAGACATCAATCTTGTAGTGGCGAATAAAAGGCGAGGGGGATGCCCAAGTGGCCGCCCTGCAAATCTCTTCTACAGACGCTTGCGTCGCCCAGGCCGCTGTGGTGGCCGCACTCCTGGTGGAATGAGGAGTGATTCGCCTTGGAACCGGCCTGGAGTGGGTGTCATACGCCAACGCAATGCAAGCTTTCAACCATCGGCCGATGGTGTGGGAGGACACCCTCTGTCCCATTGAAGATGGCTGGAAGGAGACGAACAGAGCCTCCGATCTTCGGAACGACGCCGTGCGCTTCACATAGCGACGAAGAGCTCTGCGAACATCCAGATGGTGCCACTGACGTTCCTGCGGATGAGACGGGTGAGGACAAAAGTCCGGCAGGACAAGTTCCTGAGTTCTGTGAAACAATGAGTTTATCTTTGGAAGAAAGGTCGGATCCAAACGAAGCACTACCTTGTTCGGGTGGAAGATGCAAAGATCCGTACGAACAGAAAGGGCTGCTAGCTCCGACACCCTCCTGGCCGATGTTATGGCCACCAGGAAGGCCGTCTTGAATGTCAACAAGCGGAGGCTGATGGAATGTAGAGGCTCAAAGGGGGCAGCTGTTAGGGCCCTGAGAACCAAGGTCAAATCCCACGTGGGATAACGATGTACCGTCGGCGGTCGTAAGTTGGAAGCACCCTTAAGGAAGGTTCGAACTCGCGAGTGCTGAGATAAGGAGCGGCCTTGGCCATCCCCGACCACCGTCGACAAGGCTGTGACCTGACGGCGAAGCGTGTTTGGTGCCAACCCCTTGTTGAGGCCGGACTGCAAGAAATCCAGAACTTGGGGCACCGAGGCCTTGATGGGATCGACTCCGGTGCGCCAGCACCACCGGCAGAAGGCCTGCCAGGTAGCCTCGTAAATACGGGTAGTCGACGGGCGACGGGCCGCTTGAATTGTAGAAATGACTTCGTCCGAATAGTGGAGGGCCGCTAGCATCTCCCGCTCACGTGCCACACGGCTAACTGCAACAGCTGAGGGCCCGGGTGCCGGAGAGCCCCTTGGTGGAGCTGAATCTTGTCGTCCGGAATCCTCCAAGGACGCGAAACGGACAGATGGACGAGGTCTGCGTACCAGGGACGTCTGGGCCACATTGGAGCGACCAGCAGCACTTCCGCCTGTTCTGCCAAGATCTTCTGAATGACCGACGGAAGGATCGGGAGAGGAGGAAAGGCATAAAGAAGGCCAGCCGGCCAACGGCTGCGTAGAGCGTCTACTCCCTCCGCCCCCGGAGTCTGGTATCGGGAGTAAAACCGGGGAAGTTGTGCGTTGTGCGGATGAGCGAACAGATCCACCTCGGGCAGGCCGAAGCGGCGAGAGAGTTCCTGGAAGAGAATGGGGTGGAGCTGCCACTCCCCCTGATCCACAGTCGCTCTGCTCAGCCAGTCCGCCTGAATGTTGGCTTCGCCCGAGATGTGCTCCGCCCGAATCGATGAGAGTCTGGGCTCCGCCCAATGGAACAACCTTTCCGCTTCCAGCATCAGAGCTCTGGACTGCGTTCCCCCTTGGCGGTTGATGTGAGCCTTGGAGGCCACATTGTCGGTCAAGATTAACACATGGCGATGAGATACAATGTCCCGAAACTCCAGGAGAGCCAGACGGATGGCCCGCAACTCCAGCCAGTTTATGCTGTTCGCCAGCTCCTGATCCGACCATCGACCTTGGGCCACCCTGTCCAGGGCATGGGCCCCCCATCCGAATAAGCTGGCGTCCGTTGTAACTTGAACGCGGTCCGGCTCCTTGAATGGACATCCCCGGAGGAGCCTGGACGACATCCACCAATGCAGGGACCGCCTGGCCTTGCCCGGGAGCTGCACCTTGATGTGGGAGTGACTGGTATGCGCTCTTTGGAAGGGCAGCAGGAACCACTGGAGAGGACGCGCATGGAACCTGGCCCAGGGCACCGCGCCGATGCAGGAGATCATCTTCCCTAGCAGTTTGGACAGCGACAGAAGCGGTACTCGGCGATGAGATAGCACATGATGCGCCAGGTGGTATATGCTCTGCCTCCTTTCCGGGGACAGGAAAACCTCGCACGACATCGAGTTGATGGTGGTTCCCAGATGAAGGAGGGACGTGGTTGGGCGCAGATGGCTCTTGGGCAGATTGAGGACAAATCCATGGTTTCGCAATGCGTCCATCGTGACCTGTAGGTCTCGGAGGGCCTGATCTCGAGAGGACGACAGCACCAACACGTCGTCCAAATAACAATTGATGCGTATTGGAATTGAACGAAGAGAGGCTGCCAATACTGCCAGAAGTTTGGTGAACGTGCGCGGGGCCGAGGAGAGGCCGAATGGCAAGGCCCGGTATTGATAATGACGGCCGTTGAAGTGAAACCGCAGGAACTTCCGATGTGCCGGATGAATGGGCACATGGAGGTACGCTTCTTTGATGTCTATGGAAGTCATCATGTCGCCTTGGCGGATGGAAGCCAATATGCTCTTTAGAGAGTGCATTTTAAATTTTTGGTATTTGATATACTGATTGAGCTGTTTCAAATCTAGGATTGCCCTCCATCCCCCGGAGTTCTTTGGTACTAGGAACAAGATGGAATAAAACCCTAGGCCTCCCTGCCCTTTGGGAACTTGTTCTATGGCCCTGATGGTGAGAAGATGAAATATCTCGGTGTCCATAAGGCGCCGCTTTGACGGGCACCTGGGCACAGGGCACCTGATGAACCTTCTCGGGGGGATGGATAGAAATTCTAGCGTGAGACCCAAACTCACTACTTGAAGGGCCCAGGCGTCTGACGTGAGCTCCGCCCATTGGTGGGCGAAGGCCAAGAGACGTCCTCCTATGGGCCCTACCTCCTGCGAGTCAGCGGTATCTGCGAAAGGATCGGTTGCCCGCTCCTCGGAATGACCGTCTACTCTGCGCCTGACTCTGCTGGCGCCCCCTGTCTCTGGCCCCAGCTCGGTCCTGGCCACGATCCTGTGCCTGGGAGAACCCCCTGGTATAGCTGGGGACATAGGGGGCGGAAGTAAACCCCGAGTCCCCAGACCGAAAGGGCTGCCGTCTACTATAAGGCTGTGGTCTTCTGGTCACACGGGCACTTGTGGAGGGAAGCACCTTACGTTTGTCCCGAGTCTCAATGAGAATGGGATCCAGCACTGAACCAAACAAGGCCCCGCCCTTAAAGGGCGTGGATGCTAGACGCCACTTAGATTTGATATCAGCTTGCCAGTGGCGGAGCCAGAGCAAACGGCGAGAAGCCACATTGGAAACCACAGCTCGGGATGCAAATTTTGCCGCGCTAAGGGTGGCATCAGCAGAAAACTCTAGGGCCGCTATCAGCTTGGTGACATCCTGATGGAGGCGCAGTTCCTCCGGGTCCAGCCTTTCCTGTAGTTGTCTCAGCCAAACTAAGGAAGTCCTATTAAAGAAAGAAGCTGCAGCAGCTGAGCGCAAGGCCCACGCTGCTGCCTGATGAGTTTTGCGAATGACCGATTCGGCCTTGCGGTCCTCGGCCTTCAATCCTTCCGAAATTTCAGAAGGAATTAAGGCCGGTGAAGCAAGAGCAGCGATGGGAGCATCCACTGTGGGAAACTGGAGGAGAGTCTCCAACTCTGGAGAAGATGTGAAAAGCTTCCTATCACCAGACCCAGGGGGCTTAACTGCGGTCGGCTCATCCCACTGCTTTTGGATTAAATCAAGAAAAAGCTTAGGGGATGGAATAAATCTTGCAGAGCCACCTGCTCAGCAAAGAGCCGCTCGGTGGCATCCAGGCCCACAGCAGCACTTTCTGCAGAAATTGCCTCCCCCATGTGGGCGGTAGTCTTGGCCTTGTACAGCAGGGATTTGAAAAGAGTGTGCCTGAAGAGCCCAGGGGCCGGAGGCTGGTCCACAGGAAAGCCCTCGTCACCAGAGAGTTCCCTATCCTGGATTTCACCTTCCTCCACTAAGGGAGATTGTGCGCTAAACACAGAGTGTAAAGGGGAAGGAGGATCAGTTTGCAGAATGGAAGAATCCCCTTGTACTGCTTGGGGAGCCAGGCCTGAGTAGGCCAGAGTAGGCCTGGAGACCTGGGATCTACGCACTAATTCCGCATCCACCCCTCTGGAAATAGCCTCTGAGATCATGCTGTAAAAATCAGCAGGAAGGCCCAAATCCTGGCCCTCCAGAGGCCTGAGGCCTGCAGCTGTGGGGGTGAACGTGGCAGAAGGCCCAGCGCGTGGAGGTGAACGAAGAGAAGCCCCACTAGCCTCCGAAATAATTGGGGGGGATCGAGGCCCGAAAACCCCTACCTCAGGAATAGGGCCCTGGGGAAGCTGAATATCAGGGGACCAACCCTGCTCAACGACCCTCACCGGAGACACAGGTTGCTGAACCAGAACCGGAGGGGAACAAATGGGAGCCCCAGATGCCTTGGGGGGAACCTTGGCTTTGTCTTTGCGCTTGTGCGACTTATCCCGAACAGTAGATGAGGCTCGAGGCCTGCTAGTAGAGGCCCTGGTCGCGGCCCTACTAGGCCCAGGGCTGGCCCCCCCCTCACCAGGGGAGCGGGGCTCAGAAACTGGCCCGACAGTACCTTGCACTACCGATTGATCAGCCATGATATGAATCTGAAAGAGCTCAATCAGCGAAACAAAGGAATGCAATTGAAAGCACTCGCCAAGACGCCACGTGGAAGCAGAGACCAAGAGAAGCGACCTCCTTCCTGAGTCAGCAAACTCGAGTGAGGGAAAAGGGAGGGGCGGAAAGCAGTGCGCAAACTCAAGCGCGCGGAGAAATTCTGCCTTCTCATCCCAGGCATTACTGCGCATGCGTGAAAAACGCTTCCAAATAAGGCAACCGGCATCAAAGGCGCGAAATTCAAAGAAACCGCAGGGGAAATTCCCAAACAGCCGATCCATGTAATCCTCCGGCAGCCGCTCCAGCGAGGGCACAAAGGGGGGAGGCGGGGAGGAGGGGAAGACCCGCTCCGACAAGCCACAGGCTCGGATCTGACCGCGCTCGCAGGCGGGTGCTATCCGGCGTGGAGGGCAGCGCTGGGAGACTCAGCTTCCTTGCGCGCTGAAGTTAAGGGAGGGCAGGAGGAGAACGCCCCACTCCAGCTGTAGCAATCCGATATCCCTTCAAGGGAAATAGCGAGGGAGGAATCGGCTGGCAGAAATCTGCCGCCTTACCTCCAATCCAGCAAGAAATCCACAGTGGAAACCAAGTAAATCCAGCATTAACCTTGAAAAATTAGCAATTAATCAAGAGAGAGTTGAAAATAAGTCTCGTAGGCTTTGGACTGAGTAATAGAACTGAAAGGAAACGGAAGTCCAGTCAGAGGAGGCGTGACTTTGAAATTTGCATACTCAGTCTCAAGGCTAGAAGGCTAAGTTAACCCATGATTGGATTCCCGGAGCAGCACACAGGAGAAAAGAAATTTCTCTAGAGCAGTGATTCTGAACCTGTGTGTCGGGACTCCTTTGGGGGTCAGACAACCCCTTTACAGTGGTCGCCTAAGACCATCGGAAAACATATTATTTTTGAAAAAATCCAAAAAACATATAATAATTTTATGGTTGGGGTCACCACAACATGAGGAACTGTATTAAAGGGTCTCGGCATTAAGAAGGTTGAGACCCACTGCTCTAGAGCAAGGAAAAGTAACTACAATTATATTACTTAAAATTTTAACTGATTGTAATTGTGCTCTAAATTGGGCAACATGTCTATTATTTTTATATTAAATGCTTTTAAGAAGCCAAGTCTTTCTTCTGTGTGATAAACAGAAATGACTTTTAAAATACCTGCTAAAACATATGAATAATTTATTCCTTTTGCTTTATGACCACCTTATCTAAAGTGCACTATGCTCCACCATGACAATTCTATTTATCTGCAGATTTACTCGGGATAGAATATTGTCCCTTTCTTTAGTAAGTTTAATGTCATTACTCATAAGTCTCCAGAAAACAGAAGTAACATTTTCTAGTGGTGAAAAATTCTGTAACTGTAAAAAAAGCAATAGCAATAGCAATAGACTTATATACCGCTTCATAGGCCTTTCAGGCCTCTCTAAGCGGTTTACAGAGAGTCAGCATATTGCCCCCAACAATCTGGGTCCTCATTTTACCCACCTCGGAAGGATGGAAGGCTGAGTCAACCCTGAGCCGGTGAGATTTGAACCGCTGACCTGCTGATCTAGCAGTAGCCTGCAGTGCTGCATTTAACCACTGCGCCACCTTGGCTCATTCAGGTTTTTGCAGGGAAAATTTTAGGCTGTACCAATAAAAGTATAATTCCAAATCAGAAAAATTCCACCTCACTATTAACTGACTCCCCATCGTATTGTGTCTATTTTTGAACACCCTCCCACACACAATAGAAAGATTCAGACTAAGTGGAACAGATTTAAAGAAATGCAATGAAGAAAATCCGAGACAAGGAATTAAGTTATATGAAGAAAAGTCAAAGTAGCTAAGCATTGTTAGCCTTGAGATGACCAAGAGGGAACACATGTTACTCTTCAAATAGCTAAAAGAATGTCAAATAGGTCAAAAGCAGGAGTTCAACGTTCTAGAATGTGTATCACAGAATGGAAAAAACCCAATTTTATGGTAGTTAAGAATATTTTTCTAACAGATTCTTAACTAAAAGAGAGCTTGATGGGGGGAGCAATTATCTAGAGATAGATTTGCTGAGGTATTTTAATCCAGATTTTAGTAATGTACAGTGGGGTAAATGGTCCCACACCCAACTTTATGATTCTGTGCAAAAATCGGAAAACCTCTCAGTGGTTTTAATTTTCACATTTGTGGATTTCAATGTTAATGACATGGTAAGAATCAGAATTTGAAGAATAAAAACAAACAAAACATTATTTCTAGAAGAGCTTTTAAAATGAATTTTATTGTCAGAATTTTTTTTACAAGTAGCCGTTTAGAGGCTTCATACAAGAACTCTGTTGCAAAACTCTAATAAATAGTCTGCCCCAAGTCCCAATATTTAAAAAAACCAAAAACTAGAGAACAAAAAAAAAATCAGGATGCTTAGAGTTGTTAGCAATATTTCCCATTTACAAATTTCCTCAGGCATTATATAGATCTCCTTCATACAAGTTACTTGGAGGAGGGGGGGAGGGGAAGAAACCCAACTAAAATATATTCTAGCAGAAGCACTCCAGAAATACTTTCAAATCAATCCTCTTTGATGGCCCAGATATAATCAGAACAATACATCCCAATGGGATGATCACCACACATGAAGCTTTAGGTCAAAGCAAACCATGTGGATTTGTATAATTATTAAGAATTATGAAAATGCATATCAAAAAAGGATAGGAAGACTCAATGGTAGCGGTTAAGAATATTTCCAGCAAAGAATGGTAGCCGCTACAAAGGAAAAAAGAATTTATGAAGCTGAGAGAAATGGGCTGTTCTTACCAAGTGTGGAAATGTGCAAAGAGCATTATCACAGTTGCATGCAGTGGAGATCACAAACTAAAATTCACCATATGTCACTTCAAACAATGTTTAGCAGGCTGCTGTATACACACTTTTCCCTCCCCACCCTAATATTAAAGAGTCCTGCAGGTGTGACATTCTATGGTAAGTTAGCCTCCCACCACACATACTTAACAATAGCCAGTTTTATTGAAAAATCCATAATATGATAATCAAAATAAATTTGTAAAGGAGGGGGGAAGGAAGAAACTTCGCTTGTTTTAATAACAGTTGTCCAATTATTATTTTATTTGAGGCATTAACTGGAAAACTACTGAAAATTAGTTTATGCCATATTTATGCCAGAGTAAGATATAGATTTGCATTTTTAACTTCTTAATCTTTGTGTGCACATATATAAAAAAAATCTCTATATAAGTAAAGGTGCTAAGAGAGAATTCTAGCAGCCACTGAAAGCTATCAATAATTTCTCAGACAGCAGGAATTAAGTATTTATGAAAAATTAATTCAATCATTAGAAGGGACCACTGAAAGAAATATTCCTGGCTGGTATAAGACAGAATAATTCTTACAATAGTAGCATTTTTTCTCTTTTCCAGAGAAGAAATATGCATTTAATATATCTACTTTGCAATGTTTATCTCAAGCGGTTTCATTTGGGAGCATCAAATTTATATAGATGTGCAAAAAATAAGTGGATAGTTTGACATATCCATAGCTTTGTGCTAGCTACACTTTATACACACATGGATGTGTGTGCACATTCTGATATTCTTTGGACAATGATTCTATACAAGTGTGGAGATAGCATTCTTAAGAGAACGCAAGACAGTTAACAACCTCTCTTGCCTGTAGTATATTCAAAACAATGGAAAGGAAGCATTGGGGAAAAAAGTCTTGTTGAAATATTTACCAAAGCAGCAAGAATGAAGCAGATTAATCTGAAACTTATACAAAGTAATGAATTAGAGACAAATGGACAGTTATTCTAGTCCACTTTCCAAGTAATTTTATACAGGACAGGTAAAGAGAATGTGCAAAAAATCTAAAGACATTCACATTTTAGTAGTTAATTTTTTATTTCCTTTAAAATTATTTTTTTTCTTTTTCTATAAAAGGCATTCACTGATAGTTGATCTGCAATTATTCTGGGTGCTTGCAGATATGTTAAAATGAAACAAAGGAAAACAAAACAACAAAAAAGGTACCCCTAATATGAAACATATGAAAGTGCTCTGACTGGGTTTATATAATTTAAGATGGTGTTAAAGCTGAGTCCCACTCCAGAGATATTTTTTGCCAATGCGTTTGTTTCATATGTGCTATTAACTCATATCGATTGTGTTGAAAACCCATTCAGTGAATTTCTTCAATTTTTCAGAGGCATTGTGCGATTCCTCTTGTAATCGTAAGTTATCCTCCCGTAAATGTTGTACTTCAGCCTGAAGATTGGCTTTGTCTTCTTTTTCCTGAGAGAAGAATAAAAAACACCAGATATCACCAGTGGGTTTTACATCATAAATATTACTGGCAATATAAGCTCAGATGTTTCTTACAAAGATATTCCAAACTGGTCATGACTTTTTCCTCTTAAATTGATGACAAATATATTTTGTTAGTTTTTCTAAAAACATAGTACTTTTCTTCCACTCTAACATATACTTTGGAGATCTACTAACATATCTTTTTTTTAAAAAAAAAACAAGACTGAAGAATCCCTATTTTAATAATCACTGAATTTCACATATTTTGACAATAAGAACAAGAACAACAACAAAAAACAGAAATCTGGAACAGTTAAAAAGAAACTGATGGGACTATCATGGCAGCTCCAGAACAAGTGCTGCAAATTAATAGAATTAAAGCCAAAACTGAGTATATTTTCAATAATGCTAATTATGTAAAATTAGAGATGAAATTATATACAATTTCATTAGTAGCACAGGAAAATCATTCAAGCAAACTATAAATACTTCCACTACAGGGTGGAAAAATTGACCACTGGAATTTATGTAATCATTTGGCTTTATAGTTTGCAACTTTGTATTGAAAACTGAGGAGAACTGAAATGTGACTTTTCAGAATTCATTTATAATGTAATATATCAAATATTACTGTTAGAGAAAAGAAGAATGGATGGTTCACTGATCCCTGAATACAGCTGACTTGATGAAAAACTGGAGAAAATAACAAAAGACTGTTATTTATAATTGAAGTCGAAATATTATGGAGGAAAAAATCATACCGATTGTTATTGGAGGTTTTTAGGCAATACACAAAGGATTAATCAAATCATTTACAAATGTAACTGGACTGGACACCACTTATTTTGCAAAATAACTACAGTATTTGGAACAACCTATAGTTTACGGTAATATCTTCAGGACTTCATGGTGATTCTAAAATGACTATTATTCCAAAAGCAGATTTATCATGTGATCAATTGACAGAAAACCAAACTGAGCAAAGTGAATATTTAATACAAGCTGATACTGAAACAAATATAATTACCTTCTTTAAATCTTCCTGCAATATTCTTAGCATACTCTCCAGCTGGTTCACTTTAGAAGCAAGAGGAGGTGATTCTTTACTGCAGGAAAAAACAAAAACAAAAATGGAGTTGCAACATTTTCTTAATATTTATTTCTTAATTACTTTATGCAGTACATTTATTTTTTAATTATAATTTGAAGTTGCATTATGATTAGCAGGGAACAAAAAAAACTCTGCTGAATTAAAAAGAGTCTAATTCTTCATTGTTCTAATTTTAATATAGTCTATTGTTTTCTGAGAAATTTCCAAGCTTTTTTCAGTTGTTTTTTCAGTAGTTGTAAGAATATACATACACACACAACTAATTTAACAACAATTTCATTTTTTTCACTTTTATTTTTTTTAAAAATATATATTTATATATTCATCATCATATGCTATAGAAATGAGTGGCTTCAACCTGCTGGGTCATATTAGGGATAATTATGTTACATTTTCATTCAGCAAATTCTGGTTAAAGAATGTCAGCAGTCTTCTAATTTTCCAGTCCTTTTATGGCATGAATGCAGAATTTAGTTCAATGGTAAATTTACTTCATCTTTAATCAATGTTCAGATAACAAGAATTAGCATTAACCCCGTGGAAGCAATTATCGATTTCATATTCTTTTTTACAGAATTAATGGTAGGAATTTTTAAAATATATTTGGCATATGAGGACGCAAATTTTGGGGGGCAATATGCTGACTGTGTAAACCGCTTAGAGAGGGCTTTAAAGCACTGTAAAGCGGTATATAAGTCTAAGTGCTATATGACGACAATAACTTCAGTACTTCTGAAGTACTTTCAGATATCATAATTTTCAGCCCTGTCTTTATAGAATTGATGAAACTATATACCTTTAAAAAGACTTAAAAACAGTGTGTGTTCTTTGTTGTAAATATTACAGTAAAATCCCATTTGTCTAGAACATATCTCTTTTCTACTAATTAGAAATTAGTAGAAATTTCTACTAATTACTAATTACAATCACTAAATGAAATGAACTTCAGATTCTTAGATAACGTTATCACCTCAAATAATATTCAGAAACTTCCTGATGCTGAAATCACATGTTCAGTTTTCCATAGGTCAGAGTGCATATATTCTAAATTTCTAAGATTTATAGATTCCACTGCACAATAATTTCCCCAGATTTCTTATAAGAGGCATGATGGTTTAGTGGGTCACTTACTCAGTGTAAGGCTTCATCTGTGCAGAAAGCTGATCTTCAGCCTGATCATTACTGGAGGCAACACTGATGGGCCTATGGTTTTCATCACTACTTGCAAAAAAGGATGCTCGCTGGACTGGAAAGAAAAAGACAAACACATATGCTAATTTCCTTTCCATTAGTATTACAGTAAAAGCATATTATAGTAAAATTAAAATTGGTAAGAGGAGTTGAAGATCTACCCCTCGGGTAATTATGGTAATTTTTTAATTCCTTTCTGACACCTTTACCTTTGAGTTATATAATCTGTCCTCCTCAGTTAAGAGCAGGTAATTCCTAGAATCTAATGAACATATATGTAGTTCTCCTTTAGTTACCACAATTAGGATTGGCATCTCTGTTGTTAAGTGAAGCAGTGGCTAAGTGGGAAATCACATAACCATGAATGTGCATTTCTTTTTCCAATCCCCCTGCATTTTGGAATGCACGTGCGCGCACGCACGCACACACACACACACACACACACACAATTAATTAGCAAGAAGGGATTAATGTTTACATTTACATTAATTGGACAGGAAGGGATTTCAAGAGACTAAGCAGGGACACAATGGGGAATAGACATCAAAAGCAATGTATCTTTGCTGAGTTTGCTGTGCAAACAGCACGGGTATATTCTCCCTTGTACAAATTAATAACATGGTTGTTAAGCGAATCTGGCTTCCCCATTGATTTTGATTTTCAAAAGATCCAAAAGGTGATCACATGACTCCAAGACATTGTAACTGTCATAAATGCATGCCCGTTACCAAGTTTTCAAAGTTTGATTATGTGATCATGGAGATGCTGAAATGGCCATAAGTGTGAAAAGAAGTCACAAGTCACTATTTTCAGTGCCATTGCAACTCTGAATGGTCACTAAATGAATGTTTGTAAATCAAGGGCTACCTGTATTCCATTTCAGCTGTGATCAAAATATCACTTAAAATTCTGTGTTCCTTTTACTCCTTCTGACCTGGTGTAAAAAGTTATGTTTTGCAATTTCTATAGATGCAAATGTAGAATTTGTAGTGAAACCACAGAGTTTGAATCCAGTAACACTAATAATAATTGAAGCATATAAACAAAAGAAAGCAGACAGTATTTCAGCAATCGGTCATCAACGAAGTTGAATATGGGTCTCAAGAGCTGGGGGTACAAAGCAGTGATGTAAACAATAAACAAGGACTTGTAAGTTGGTGTGAGAACATCAGAAATAATTAACTCTTACCTTCAAAGGCCTTGGCAGCATCTACCAAATTTGACCAATCTAAATCTGAAGCTGAATCAGGCAAGGGCATGAGCCCTGGATCTGGCATCGGTTGCGTTCTTTGCTCCTGGCCATCTGTGAGGGAGCTATCAGAGGCAGAGAACTCTCCTAAACCACAAGGGATAGAAAAAGAAGGAAGGAAGGAAGAAAGAAGCACTTAGGGTAGATATTAAAAACAAATAACTCTTATTAGGAGACAGAACCAAGACTGAATGGAATCATCCTTTTTTAGATGAGACAATTTTTCAAGTTGGCCTTGCTTGCTACTGATATGTTCCCCAACTCTGCCAATCAGAAAAGGATCAGCATTTTTTAAAATAAGTTTTGTTTATTTATTTGATTTTTTTTTATCCTGCCTTTATTATTTTTATAAATAACTCAAGTGGACATCTTTTCTCCTCCTATTTATTCCACAACAACCCTGTGAGAATGACTGGCCATGATACACAATTGGTTCTTTTGACTTCTGCTTGCTGTAGTCATCAAACATATGAATTGTTTTCAGAATATATACAGTTTACCTTAGCTGTGAGTTCAAAAGGGTCACTTTCCCCCACGCTTTCTCCCCAGCATATTTTTCCTCAAAGATTGGTTAAAATTATATGCTTGTTTGTTTTGTTTCCCAGAAATGTTACCACACAATCTTACTATAATGCATCTCATTTATTATTAAAAAGATTAATAACAATTGGTAAATCAATGTATGGTGTTTGATAATTCAAGCAAGACTATTTGAAAGTTACTGTATATATTTAGCATTTTCAGATAAAACATTGTTTTCCAATTGCTGGATCAATTTTTTTTTGTGGGCTAGGAGTCTAAAAATAAAGAGCACAACTATCCCAGAGTAATAATAACAATAATGTATCAAGCAGCATTCCTTTGAAAAAGAGTATTCAACATTCCAAATTAGCTAAAATGTTAACAATTAAAAGAAATTCAACAGACTACAGTATTCTAAATTCCAAAGGTATAGAAGCAATGAATAATTCATAAATGCCAATTGACTGCCATAAATAGAAATGCAGGTTACAAATATTGGTTTAACCTTAGGCATGAAAGCCAATTGGATGACTTTAAGCTAGTCACTTTCTTTCAGTTCAATCCATCTTATAGAGTTGCTGTGGGAAAATAGGATGCAGAAGCACCTTGAGTATTACTAATAAAGGGCAGCATATAGTAATAACAATAATTATGTATATCAAACAAAACATGTATAGTAAATCTAGATGTAGCATTTCACTTACCATGTAAGGATTTCATTCCCAATGTGTATGATGGCCTTCTTAGTGGTAATGACTTGGGGAGAGACGGGTATGTACTGGTGAAAAGAACATCGTTTGGAAGAGCTTGGTCCAGAAGGGAAGCTCGGGAGGGGAAGAAATGTTCTCTTTGACTGCTATAAATACTCTCGTCTGACAGAGTTCGCTGCAAGGCCCGCCTTGAAATAGGAGTGGTGGGGAAGGGAGACTGAAAGAAGAATAACACAAGTCAAGAATGTGTAACACTCCCTTTAAAAATGAGCCATTCATAATAGGTTTTGTATCATGGGTGGGGTTCAGAGATGCAGTTTCTAGAGGTGCAGTTAATCTGCATCAAAATTAAATGCTTGCTGTGAGAATTCCTGTTTATCCTGTGCTGTAGAAAAACGTACTAGAAAAGTCCCTATTAACATATTGGAAAAGTGTAAAAATGCAGTTTTTTAGTAATATTCTCATGCTGATAACAACATAGTATATCCTAATCTCCTGAAGGGTAACTGGGACTGCATAATAAATAAAAGAGATCGCTTTATTATTGTATGGCATTTCCCAAAGTAGAAGCATTTTAGAAGTCTTGGAATCCACAAATGATAGGACACTCCCTTAGTGGAAACAGGTTTATGCTTATGTACCTGTACCTGTTGGATAAGTCTGACATTAAAAAACAAACAACCAATTAATTTGTTATTTCTGCACCTAAATGCTGTTGCAGTTTCCACTTCCTTTACCCACCAACGTTCTGTCCATGAGAGTATACTGTGAGATAGTAATAATTTATTCTGGTAATTATCTCATTTTTTATTTTAAAAAGGTAGCATTATATGATAGTGCAGCAAAAGCTGGCCCTCTAGTTTCAAAATTAACTTCAATTATATTGTGATCACACAATAAAATTAATGAGTTGAGCTATCTTTTTCATTTAACTCCAATGATTTGGCTATGCTGTGTTAAGTCTTTCAGTCTAAGCTATAGGTATGTTTAGTTAAACATAAGTTTTGAAATACTTTTCTTATTCGGCTTCCTTGGGATTATAGTGTTATTTATTTGACTTGATTTTTTATCATTAACTTTTTATTAGAAGTTAGTGATAAAAATCACTTCTAGAGGAGATATGATGAACTGAACATCGCTCAATGAAAGCGGAGCCAACAACCACAACAAAGATCAAGGAACCAGTGAATAGTTTGATTCCTTGGACCTCTCCAGATAAGGAGAGCACAGATATACAACCCATATGTGTGCCAGAAGGCTGTTCCTTGAGAGGAGACTGCAGGACAGTGGTTTTCCTCAAATCTGAACACCAGGAGAAGAAGGAATTGGTCATTTTGCATGTAACTGTAGCATAGACTTTTAAAGGATATTAGGTTCCCAAATCATTTTTCTGATCATTTTTAGAAATTGTCTATTAGCCATTTTGAAACTGTTATGGACCTCAAAATGACAGGTTTGAAAAACTTTATTGGATGAGTTTGTTTTCAACTCTGAACAAGCAAAAAATTATTAGCTTAAGAACTTAAAAGAATTTGAAATAAACAGAGGAAACTAAACAAGATTTTGATCTTAGAAAATTACATACAGGTTAAGAGTACAGATAAATTTGGAATACTGAAATTTACAATAAGACTTTGGATTTAATTATAAAAAACAGCTTTTTGTAAGAAATAGTTGTGCTATTTTTTTTAAAAAAAGAAATGCATCGCCCTATGGAACGATCTCCCCGTTGAGATCCGGACCCTTACTACCCTTCCGGCCTTCCGCAAAGCGACCAAGACCTGGCTGTTCCGGCAGGCCTGGGGCTGTTGATTTAATCCAGTCCCATCCTAAGTTATGAATGTTGTGGAATTTTTAATGTTGTTTTTTATTTTTTCTATGTTCCCCCCCCCCCTTCCTTTTTTACCTGTAAGCCGCCCTGAGTCTCTCTGGAGTGGGCGGCATACAAACCAATTAAATAAATAAATAAATATAGAGATAAGCAATTTCAGGATTTAAAAACTGCACCCTAGATGGTAAAGATTTAAGTAGAGGAAAAAATGCAAGGCTATTAAAAATAACCACTATAATAATGAAAATACTGAAAAATACTTTTGAAGAATAGCCACATCAACAATGTAAGTAATGATATCTGCTTCCATGGATTGTTTTATGTCAAAAAGATATTACTGAATAAATTATGTAGAGATGGTATCAAAGTTAGATTTACAACTGACAGGCCAAGAAAATGACTTGGAAAAGAAAATTTCCCTGATTTACAAAATAAATTGGTTGATGTCCTAAAATTCAAAAGGAAAATGCAAATGGTAAACCAAGAGAGGGACCTGGACATTTGTTTTTATATTGGATTTACAAAAGAGGTTAGTTCAAGAGGGGTGATGGAACAACGAAGAAATGAAGGGAAATCAAATCCTTTGACAATATTTGAATGATTAAAACTGTTAGAGGTAAAAAGAAGGGACATAAAGTAAATTTATTTGAACAAGGTTAAAATAATCTATGTTGTTATTCCTGGCAATGCTTTATGGACTTTTTGGACTTTTTGCTAACAACAGGACTGAAAAGACGATTCTATATAGATTTGTCTATAGATAAAGGATGGGCTATAGGATGGAGAGGTAACTATTTGTAAGCTTAGAAGGGAGTAAAGAGTCACTAAATTTCTTTATACCTGTTGTGATGAAGGTTGGAAGTCACTTCTTTAGATATTTTTCTGCTTCTTTTTCACGATTTTACTTTTTTCTTTTCATTTTCTTTTTCCTTGCATTTTTATCCTTTCTTTCTCTTCTCCTCTAAGTTTAGTTTGTATTAGGTTTTGTGATTATGATGAGAATTCTTACTAAAATTACATGAGGGTGCAAACATAGTATCTATGACTTCTTAAAACACATCTTTCTTTTGCAAGGACCACATGGTAGCTATTCAATTCGGGGGGGGGGGATGTGGCTGCTTTAACAAGCTAAGAAAGGTAGTATCATCTATCCACATTTCACATCATTATTTAGAAATGAATTCAAAGAAATGTACAATCTGAATGTATATTAAAATGTCATTTTCAGTTCAAAGAGATTTAGAATATTCTACACTTTTATCAGTTATTTCTTTACAATAGGAAAAATACATAAATAGACTTCAAAATATTTGTTTTTATTATTATGACTCAAATGTTTTCAGTGAGGCCTGGATACTGAAATCCCACCAGAATACAGAGATCATTATTGATACATGATGCAAAATATCATGATCTGGAAATATACTAAAAGGTTGCTATTTGCTACGGCAGAAACTTTTTTCAATAGCATAACATTAGCCCTTGCATGTTACATAATGATGTGAATATTTATATCTCTGAGTATATCACCAAAGTTTCTCAATCATCGGTACCAAATATTGTTACATAACTAGGAAGTATGTTCACCTAGACATCCACTGACTGAGTTTGTAATAAGAATTAACCTAGGACTTCCGGTGGGCGGAGCCTGACAGGGGGTTGTTATTTTTACCAGCTCTGGAATCTTGGCGTCGTTAAACTGTCTAAATAGCAATTCATCAAGCTGTCTAGCAGTTTATTTACCCTCTCTTCGGGTCTAGAAGAGAGAGGTGAGAAGTTATGCATCGGAAGCCCTCTATCTGACCTTCTCAACCTAAACGCTGGGAGGAAGGGAGAGGGCACCGGCTGTAGCATAGCTGCTCCGAGCCGAGGCTCAGTCTGCCTTTTGTTGCAGAACGAAGGTTTTCGCTCATCCTCAGCACAATGATTTACTATGGACTTCAAGCCGAGCTGAACCAATATCAGTGAACATCTTAATTGTATGTATAAATCCTTAGATCCATTTGCAAAGAATTCCTTCTGCTGATTACTTGTTGAAAGTTCTATAAAAATGGTGCTGAGCTGTGTAGGAGGGGCGTGACTCGGATAGAACTTTTGCAAAGCCTAAAAGTGATTTATTACCAAGAAGTGATTTATTATCAAAACAAATAGCAATTGCTGTATAATTGGACTGCCTGGACTTTTTAACTGACTAAAGAAGATTAAACTTGAGATGGCTTCTAAGCAAAAATTTCCCCCTCCTCCTCCCCCCGCATCGAAAAGTGCCAGAAATTCACCAGCGCCTTCTGCTAAATTACAATCATTACTCCCTTCTACTTCTGCAGGGGACCCCCTGACAAGGGAAATTCTGCAGAAGGAATTAATCGATGCGTTAAAAAATAATGCTGATACGATGGAAGCAAAACTTAAGGAAGAGATAGTTGCTTCTAACAAACAGATGTCTGAAGAACTTATGACATGTAACCAAACAATTAGAGGGGATTTTCTGATGGCTCTGAATTCTCTATCAGGTTATGTGTATGGCATTGAAGAAAAGTTAGAAGATCTTAGTGACTCTAATACGAACTTGGTAATGAAGATGGAGGCGGTCCAGCAAAAGGTCAGCGATGCAGAAAATGAAATCATAATGTTACAGTATAGACAAATGGAATTTGCTTTAAGAATAAGGGGCCTCCCTGAAAATGCACAAGAGAACTTGAAACAGATTCTCTCTGAAGCCTTCGACCTGATGGTGGGAAGGTCAGGAGGGAATCTTGATTGGCAAATCGAAAAGGTTTACCGTGTTAATTCTTGGCAGGCAAGAGAAAAGCATTTACCAAGAGATATAGTGGTTGCTTATTTGTTATATAATAAAAAGGTGGATAAGAATTTTAAAAGTCATATTCTAAAGAATGCCTTACTGCGGGTTGGGAAAAAACATCAATATAAATTAAATGACATGGTAGACTTACAAAAAGGTTAAGGTATTCTGGACAAAAATGCTACACTGAAGAAGGAAGATTTGTCTACTATCCAAGAATGGACATTGAAAATCACAAACTTAGCAGAGATGGCTAAATATTTGCATATCTCAAGGATAATTCAAACGAGAGATATAAACGAGACTGGGAAAAATGGATTGATTATATTCAAAATAAATATGGGTCTAGGAAATTTCAGATAGCTTATGATTAAGATCAGAAATGATACAAATTCTTTATAGTTAGCCTAGCAAGGAGGAGCTAAGCTCAATTCAAAGACGTAATTAACTTTCTACTTTCTCTTTAAGTATATTTTAAACTGTTTGGGAAGTCAGGGTGAGGGAAGGTTGGGGGGGGTTGGGGGGAGGGTGGCAGGGAGTGGAGTTTACTAAGTTGGAGGAGGGGTGTTGGATTTTAAGGTATTATGATTGTACATGTATACTGCTATTTTTTTCTTTTTTATGTATATTGAAATGGAATTATAAATACCATCAACACAAAAGGGAGTTTGCTCAGAAGCTGAAAAGCACCAAGTGAATTAGAGGAAGAGTGGGAAGCAGAGGAGAGAAGAAAGATAGGAAGAGAGGGATAGGAGAGAGGGTGAAGGGGGAAGATGAGGTGTATAAGGAGGAGTGGTAAGGGGAGAGAGGAGAAGGAGAAAGGCAGGGGAAGTAGAGTAGAAAATGATGGAGGGAAGACAGGATGTAGAAAGGGGGAGGAGAGAGGGGGAAGAAAGTGTCGGATAAGGTATAAATATGGTGCATGGAGAGCAGAAGAGCCAATAACTGGGTTTTTCTTTTTTTTTTCCTTTGGTAATTGATGGTAAGATGAATTGATGTAATTACTTAATAATACAACATGATATTGACTATGTAATAGTATACATGTGATTATATGCTATGAAAATGGAAAATAAAAAACTTTCTAGGGGGAAAAAAGAATTAACCTCAAAATCAGATACTTACTAAATAATTTGCCACTAGAAAATGTGTTCAAAAGTATATGCTTCTCTTTTTAACTGTTATCTATTTATAATCTCCAGATGTTTTGAAAGCACTGAAATATGATGGAACATACAGACATGATTTTCTAAGAAAGAAGAGATTTTTTAAAGAATGGAAAACTATCTATCATCCATCTATCTATCTATCTATCTATCTATCTATCTATCTATCTATCTATCTATCCTTCCTTCCTTCCTTCCTTCCTTCCTTCCTTCCTTCCTTCCTTCCTTCCTTCCTTCCTTTACCTTGTATAAAAATAAGGACTGAACACTATAAGTGTTCAGCAAAAATAAAATGGGCAAATATCCAAATCTGATAGACAATCAGATCATCATTTTGTACACACTGTAGAACAACACGTCATAAGAGTTCCTACTCACTAAAATAGGGCTGGGTTAAAAAATAAAAATAGATGCAGTAAAGGAATGTCATAAAGTTTTTTTGTCAGCTGCAAAAATATTTCTTCCTTGGTCATTTTTCTTCCTCCTCCTTTTATAGACAATCTGCTAATGAAAGATGAGAAAACACTTCCATTGCCTCATTTAAACTTTCCTAGTTTTTTTTTTAAAAAACATGACCACTATCTCCCTATTTTTCTTTTTGGGAAAGAGGAGAAGCTAAATTACGGTAAAGGGAGAAAAGGAAATCAAAGGGGGAGGGGGGGAAACAATACACTCTGCAGAGGACAGCTAATCTTTTCCAAGGACATATCCTTATTCATTAAGAGGAAGCATATTTAAAGAAAGGCTTACAATAGCAATTGTGTCATACATTTGGCAGAGCATTTGTTTAATGGAATGGCAACCATCTATCATCTAAATAGAGAAGATTATATTGATTATAAACATTTTCACAACAGACATTTTACCAACCACCGACTGCAATAATCAATCATTTAACTTAATAGGGATTTTATGGAAGAGATAACAACTTGTTTGATAAATCATGAAAGGAATACTCATCATTTCCATCATAAAGCGAGAGGAAAAAAAAACATGGGAGGGATGGTGGAATCCTTGCTTACAGTAATTCCCCCCCCCCCCCAAACATCAGCCTTAAAGACAACACAATGAAAAATAATCTGTACGCAGTAGAAGTTTTAATAAGCCGTTTGGGATTTTGACAAGCAAAGAAAGAAGTTTCTTGTGCCCTCCTTTGCATGGTTGCTGTGGAAACCATTTAGTCTGACAGGCATGAAGGGTTAACTCAGTGGTTTTCAGTGTGGAGATCTCAGAAATCTGGGCATTTTCTTCAATGCTATTCATTACAACCTTTGTAAGTACTTCTATAGAATCCAAGAAGTGTTTTGAGCAGATTTAATATATGTAACCACCTCAAAATTTGGGAAACCATTTATAAAATTATAAATGCAGATGCAGTAGAAAAGTCCTAACTATTCAGTCCATCATTACTAAGTACTCTGATCAGAAAAAATAAGGAGCTGATCAATTAAATGAAATGTGGAAATTAACATTCAATTAGCACAAATAGCTCTTGGAAGTAGCTGCGAACATGGTAAAGTTACATTTTTTCTAAGAAAAATTGTGGGAAAAAACAAAAGATAAAGATAAAAAATGGGACTACTAGTGAAATTACTACTCATGAGGTGAGTGCAAACATTAGATGTATTAATGCCTTGTGCTTGCCTCTACAGATTAGGTTTCTAGGAAGTATCTAGCTTAATTTAACAAATTAAGCATAATCAGCCTTAAGTAGAGAAACTGACTTTTCTGCAGAGTTCAATATAAAATTCAGTATTGTACATTGAGTCCTGGAGAAAAAAAGGAAGTAAGTATAATACCTCCATAAGGTTAAATGTATAATCTACGGCAAGATATAGCCAGCATTTTCTGAACTAAGCAATATTAATTACAAAAAACATCAACTGAATTTATTAAATACTGTATATCATACTTTTAATTAAAAACAGACCCATTAATTGATACAAGGATTCCATTTCATATTGTTGAGTATGTGAATTTATCTATGATTTTAACTACAAATGAAATACAGAACTACTAGCTTATCTCTGAATGCATTTCTCAGCACAATTCCATTTGATAATTCTGAAAGTCATACCTTAAAGTTTTTCTGAGATTCGGGTGTTGGGCTATCCAGATCTATTAGCTTCTTCAACTCTTCTTCAATATTTGATTTAGATGCTCGCTTTGGTGAAGCTCGAAGATCTCTGGCTGATGCACGCAACCGAGTATGTGCCATTTCATTACCATCACTCTGATGTCGCCTTAAAAGAAAAGAAATGCATCTTTACAAAACAAACAAAAATGCTTCTATCATGTCTGTTTTTTTAAGAGAAGGTTTAAATAGAAAGTGACTATTTAGATAGCTGAAAAACTGAGTTTTATTGAGTATTAATAACTATCATTAATAATTTAGTATTAATAAATAAAAAGGATGAATGTTACAACAAATAAGCGCATGACAACAACAGCAACCCTAGCCACATCACCATCAGAAGGCTTTCACAATACCTTCAACGCTTAAGGACACTGAAATGTATCATGGCTACAAGACTTCCTGTGGTTCTCAAAGTCCCCTTTCTGTGGTTTTTGGGAATCCTTGTACCCACAACTGTGAAGAACAATGGACAGTTTCCTGCCATTTTAAGGTGGGGAGCATTTAAATAGTCCTTAAAGGCCATATCATAGAAAAGAGAGGGGAAGAGATCTCAAATTTCCTCAAAACACATCCTTATGCACCTCGATTCACCCGCATAACACCTATCCTCCGCGAGCTGCGCTGGCTGCCTGTCGATCTCCGGATGCGCTTCAAGGTGCTATTAATCACCCATAAAGCCCTACATGGCAGTGGATCTGGATACTTGAGAGACCGCCTTCTGCCAATTACATCCCTGCGACCAATAAGATCCCATAGACTAGGCCTCCTCCGTATCCCATCGGCCAGCCAGTGTCGGCTGGCAACCACAAGGAGGAGGGCCTTCTCAGCAGTAGCCCCGACCCTTTGGAACGAGCTCCCCGTAGAGATTCGTACCCTCTCCACCGTCCAGGCCTTCCGCATAGCCTTGAAGAACTGGCTCGCCCGTCAGGCCTGGGGATAAGGATAGTTGCCCCTCCCGAATGATGAATGTATGTTGCCTACCATTTTATTATATGTTTCTATCTTGATGTCTGTATTCCCCTTTCCCGGTTTTATGTGAGCCGCCCTGAGTCCCCTCAGGGAAAAGGGCAGCCTACAAATTCTAATAAAACTCTAAAAACTCTAAAAAAAAAACTCTTATCTGTATATGGTCCCTTTCACCCTGCAATCTTTGTCTTTCCAATGCTAGAGTGAAAATGTATGATACGCACACATACAAAAGACTACTTTCATCATGTGTCTGGTCCTAGTTTAAGTAATTATTCCTGGAAATCATGGCTTAGACACCATCTGTCTTACTGTGGCTACCTAAAACTAAGCATTGTGCAAAATTGCTCTCTGTGCATATTCTTCCAAGTAGGGAAGAAGTGGTTTGAAGTGGCTCATGCTCACACATAATTGGACATGTTTTGGGAGTTCTGGTCTGTGCACCAAATGAAATGTGCAGATAAAACAAGACTGTTTGATCCAAACAGAAGTGATTTTTGAAGGGTGGGGAAGCCAAAGGCATCAGCAGCTGAGAGGAAGTAGAGAAAGGAAGATGCTGGACAGAAACTGCAGGAGACAGGTAGTGTAATGGAATGTGTAGATGATCTTGAGGAATGAGGAAAAGAGATAATACCTAGGAAACAATCAGACAAGAGAGGCTGGAGCTCCCAGCTCCTAATGGCCAGAGAAAGAAACTTAAGAAGACTCGCCCTAATGTATCAAGCAATGAAAAGTGACAGCAGGAAGTTTGTAGTTTCAGACTTGAAAGATTCTGTTAATATAGGCTTATAATAAAGTAGAATTAGTTCACCTAGTTGTGTTTTCTGGGAGGGCTGAAAGGTAGGTCAGTGGGATATGCTTGGCTGCAATACAGATAGTAACAGGGGTAGTGCCTGAGTGGAGGAGGGAAAATGCCAGGAAAATTGTAGAAAAGGTTTTGCTGGAATGCAACACAATTTACATTGTGAGGAGGAAAGGATAGAGGGGATGATATGCACCATCCGTACTCTATTTATCTGCAGATTTTGTTTTCTCCCAAAATCAGAAGCTGTTAAACTAGATGGATCTCAGTTTTGCCAAACAGTGATCTGAAACATTCTGGCAGAACCACCAGAACACAGTGATTTTCCCCCTCGTTTCAAAATCAAAGGATTTTCATGCACACTTCTACCTAGATGCCTACCTCTATTCCTTTCATCTTACTATGTTTTTTAATAATGATCTATGATTAACTTTTTATCTGTGTGATTAAATGTATGTAAGTTCTTCAGTAACTAATTGGCTCTAAACACAACTGCGTTATTGTGACATAAGACAAGTGCTCTGTATAAAAACTAAAGGGGTAAGTGGGAAAATGTTACTGTAACACATGTAACTCATTTGAATATTTTTAAAGTTACTTGTCAGACATCAATGCTTTGATTTTCTTTGCTTGTCTTACTCTTTGTATTTAATCAAAGGGTTATTAGCATTAAGTAGGGTAGTTCTACTTCATGTTAACAAAAGGGCTTTAAATATCCCATTTGCTATTTCTGATATGGGCCAGGTATAAGATTCTCTCCCTGTAGTTCCAATTGTGTTGTGGTTTGGAGGAAAAAGCAGTTGCATCTCTCCCCCCCCTTTTAATTAATTTATACACAACCTAGAACAAATTAGATTATTTCTAAATCTGTTCCAAGGTCTCTGAATAGAAATAATGAATGGTGCCTACATACCTTTCCTTCCTGGCAATCCAAATCAGGATTTGTAGAGCCCAACTAATAACATTTTAAAACGCTTCTAATTTCACTTAGTTTGGGGGGGGGGGGAATCCTGTGGAAAAGTATTCCTCTTGAGATAATCTGAGATCTTACCTTTTAAAGCTTTTGCATGCTTTATGATTTTAAAATTGGAGGGGGTGGGCATGGGAGAAGAATAATATACATTGACTGTTGTGTTTTAGTATTTTGAGATAATTAAAAAAATGCTTGCCATAAGGAAATGAGTGACTAAAGAGAAGGAACATTTTCTAAGTACATTGAATTAATTAAACAGTTTTAATTCAATGATTTGAGTTGTACTTCAATGAAAAGCAGACAATAAATCTCTTGGGAGGTTTTCTTTTAAAAGCCCTTCAATTGGCTTAAATTGCCACTCCTTTTAACCCTCTTAAAAGTTTTCCATAAGAAAAATACAAAGAGGCCTTTTCACCCATTAAACACCCATTAAAATAGAACCAAAATGATCTTACTTTCTCGAATCCATAAACCCCACAGAGTTTATTGTCCCTTCAGGTTTTTTCCATCCAATCAGGTACTTGCTAGTAGCACCCTGACGTGGGTAGAAAGTTCTAGGACCAGAAGAGGAGGAAGAAGAGGAGAAAGAAGGTGCTAACTGTGGGGAAGTGGCAGAATGAAGCTCTTCTTTAGGTGAACTTCTGGCACTGGTGAAAACAATGGAGCTGGCAGAATGTCGGGAACCCATGGTACTGGGAAAGAAGCATAAGAAAGACAAAACTGTATAATTTTTCATTGCACGCAATTCATTTCAAAATTGCCCTCTGTAACACAGAATACAATTGTTATATGCTTTCCTTTCACGATATTAGAATAAAGGATTCAAACCTATTTAAACTGAAGAATAAAACCTGGCCTTCACTACTACAAACACACCTACTCCTAATCTATTCTTAGAGCCAATCTTAATGAGGAAAGCAAATTATGACTATCTAGCAGCACTAGGTGGAAATTACTTATGTGCAAGATTGACAAATTATGAAATAATTTTTACAGACACACAAATATAGAAAACGTTTTTTCCCCCTGAAGGGCAATTCTAATTATATGTAAACAGACAACAGTGTCATTGGTTGGCAAAAGAATGATACAGATAGTTCTTCATCACATTTACAACTATGATGAAAAAATAACTGTGCAACCAGTCCTTTGATTTATGACCTTCACAGGTTTGTAAAGCAAAGGAAAGTTGAAAGATCACAATCATGGTTGCAGTTTCACTTAGCGACTGCTTCACTTAACAACTGAGTTACTGGTCTCAATTGAAGTCACTACATAAGGACTACTTCTAATTTAAGAAGGATGTCAATTTCACATGAGAAGAAGTCCTAAACTTACCACAGAACTTTCTACTTGCTTTTCTAGTTTGCTGTTGCTGTGCACCTTGCAAAATTAAAAAATTATCCAAAGCAGATTTTGAGGGAAGATGAAAAAGTTAAAAGGGAAGAGAATCGCTCACTTTCACTTATGGTAGATGTTTTATGAAAAGACATATTTCATCCTTTCTTTGGATAAAAGACAATATTTTAAGAGAAACACTAATTATATTATTGGCAGTGATAAAGCAGATGAGACATTTTTCTTTGGAGTAGATAACTTCTAGGAGAGAAGTTGGGTCCAATTGTTGAATTACAGAAGCTTCTTCCAAAATCTATAAAAGTTCTTCATTTCTTTTTATAATACAATAGGGTTCCAACAAAGCAAGGATCAACGCTAAGAGATTTTGTATGCCCATTTTATCATATTGTTTAGCTCTACACACTGAATTTAACAGGCAAGAAACTCCTAACATGTCAAAAAATTATAACAAGATTTTTTTAAAAAAAAACTATTCATGTTTAGTAAAATGTATTAATCCTTCATAAATTCCAGGACTCAACTAATTGTAGAAATATGCCATAATGTTTAAGAATTCATCGTCTGCTTCCCTACAAACCAGCATGGTTTGCGTTAATAAAAGATATATCATCTAACATGCAGATTTCAAATATTTTCTAAAGATAAATACCAGTGGATGACTTAGCTAACATTGTACATTACTCACAATAAATTACTTATTTTCATGTCATGAATTTAGAAACTATCAAATCTAGTATTTTGTTTCCACAAGGGACAAACTATGGTCCATGGAGTCCTCGCAAGCAGAACATAATGCATTAGAACCTTCTTAAGAAGTTGCATACTTCTACATTTTATATCTTGATTATTTTATTGAGTTTTTAATGTAACTCTTCAGGGGGTCTTTTCAATTTGGCAATCAAAACAAGTTATTTGGTAAATAAATAAATAAATAAATAAATAAATAAATAAATAAATTCATTTTAGCTTCTGGCTTCAACATGATACAACCCTAGATAAGTTGGCAATGTTATAGTCTAGCAGGGAATTAGAACTTTCAGGCTGATCCAGTTGAGACAATTTTGGCAGCTGACATGCCTATCACTTACTGAACATCTCATTTTAACTTAATAGTGGGATAGAGATGCTATAGTTTGACCAGAGGAAGAATAAGATTTGGAAATTTCGTGCAGCTAGCACATTTTATAATTTAAAATCATCATTCATTGCCATTATCAGCACATACATTCATTTAGAATACTGATTTTAACATAAAATGAATGACATTAGCAAAGTTCTCCAAGTGTTAGGAAAAGTTGCAAAGTCAGAAATTGTAATTTTGTCACAAGAACTTGAGAAGCAAAGTTCAGCAAATAAAGTTTTTGCAATGCCATCACAGTTTTGCAAGTACAAAGTTTTAAAGGAGATAGGCATAGCCATAAACCAAATTTGACATTGAGACTACTCAGTTTGGTAAGTATACAATTAACACTACTAGTTCTTTCCACTTGTGAGCCAAAACAAAACAAAGGACTTTTACGAAGACCAAGGAATACTTTTATTCTAAAGTACTCTAGAAAAGCTTTAATCTGAAATTAATTAATTTTAATTTTAAATCAGTAACACAATTATTCAGAACAGTTTAGACTCAAGTCTTTATTCATGATATCATGTGCTGTCAGATAGTGTAAACATTAACTATTACTAATGTCTTCTACAATTCCAAGTGTAACAGTTGAATTCCTGTACGTTCAAGCCATTCTGTTCAATCATTTTCCATAAGAGTTCCTAGATAGCCTATCAATAATTCACAAATAATCTATTGCTATTACTATAATCTGAAAAATAAATTGTGATTGCCTGTTGTGCAATATTCCAAATATAACATTATTATTACACACTAATTATGTAGCATCTAATTAATCTAAAAAAAACCCTAAGCACTTCTTCTCAGGTGGAAGGTCACCAAAAATCCCAGAAATGTAGGCTAGATTGAAAAATTAAAAATATTTGAGAAGGCGGCAATGTTGAACCACTTTCATATTAATGCCAAGACCCCTCCATAAAATTTATACTTCAAAGGAAGATTTATTATTATACAATGTTACCACATAAATATATTATTTAGCATATGCATGTATTATTAATATTATTATGGAGATTTATTATAGCCATCCATTCTAAAAGCGGAATATATAAATTT
The DNA here is from genome assembly GCF_009769535.1 of Thamnophis elegans. NCBI lineage: Eukaryota > Metazoa > Chordata > Lepidosauria > Squamata > Natricidae > Thamnophis > Thamnophis elegans. Next base: position 114,140,453 of record NC_045541.1, on the reverse strand, counting down.
CATACAATGATGTAGACACTTCTGTTTAAGAACTCCTATGATAGATGGAGTGATTCTCCATCCACTAAAAGAAAGAGCAAACATACTTGCATTTTCAAACTCTCTGCACAGCATCTCTTCTTCAAACTGCTCAAGCTGCTAAGTAATGTCTATAGTTATTTTCTAAAAGCAGCTAGAAATATATAGAAAGAGCCTTCAGATGTATAATTTTTTTAAAAGATTACCTTGCATGGGAACCAGCATCACTGAGGCTAAAAGCACTGTTTTCTCTTGTTAAAGGATTGGAGGATGGTTGACTTTTGTTATGGATATCCAAGCTCAGTGAAGATTCTGTTTTTCTGTCCATCATGTGGCTGTCTTTCTCTAAAGTCCGATCTGCAATGGAGACCACTTCACTGGAACTGTGCCAAAGTGATGCCACTTTTTCTTTTATAAGTCCTGATCGGGGCGATGTTGCCGAGTTTCCCAGAGAGGCTGAATTACTGTGGCTGGGACCGTATGAAGTGGTATCGATGCCACTATCAGCAGAAGTGCCTTGAAGGTAGTTGTAACTATTCAGCTCTGATTCAGTCCTATCTCCACTGTCATACCACTTCTCATCACTATGAACACTGGAAGCATTGCTGGACAGTGTATTACTGCTCGAGTGGCTGGAATAGTGGCTGTCGGACTATATATAGACACACACAAGATTTTGAATTAAATTCAACATTTTGGAATGAAATCATATAAAGTGGGATGACCTGCTCATTATTGAAATTATACAGTAAAGGAAAATACACAAACCATCTACAAACATAAAATGAGAAACGTTCCCTTCTACATACCACTAGAGAAGAATCAACCTGTAACATCCCTTAAAAGACAACAATGAAAGATCTCTAAAAGTGTTTAATTAAATTTATCACCATGCAAATTTAATATATTCTTTAAATGTGTTACTTTTCATAACATGCTTAAAAAGTACAAAATGGTTAAATATTAGAAAAAAAGATTTCATGAATATTTTATATACAGGTAGTCCTCGACTTACAACAGTTCATTCAGTGAGAGTTTGAAGTTACAACGACACTGAAAAAAGTGACTTTTGACTGTTTTACACACTTACGACCATTGCATCTCCATGGTCATGTGATCAAAATTCAGACACTTGGCAACTACTCATATCTGTGACAGTTGTAGTGTCTTGGGCTCACCTTCTGCAACCTTCTGATAAGCAGAATCAATGGAAACCAGATTCACTTAACAATGGTGTTACTAATTTAACAACTACAGTGATTCACTTAATAGCTGTGGTGAGAAAGATTGTAAAATGGGGCAAAATTCATGTAATAATTGTCTGACTTGAGTAACAGAAATTTTGGGTTCAATTGTGATCGTAAATTGAGGACTACCTGTAATCCCAATGTATAAATCTAGAATTTACTCTGGCCACTTACAAATCTGCATAGATGTCAAACTATCTCCCCATAGCTTAAAGAGTTGCAATATTATAACTCTAAGCAGCCTTCTTGATGTTTCTCGAATTATGACTGTCTTGCTTAGCAAAGGTATTACCAATCACAATTAGGGTCATCAAGCAAAGGATTAGTTATATTAATAGAGAACTAAGGATCGATATAAGAATTATTTTCCTGTAAAAATGTTGATAGATCCTACAAATTTATTTTTTTTCTGAAAAGAAAATTTGCAGATCATAGTACATGTCATATTACAGTTTGAAGCTAAACTCTGCCTGAGTTGGCAGGGAAGTATTTTCATTAGTGTATGAGATTATTATAAATTGGCTGCGTATTTTTTCTCTGAGAAGCAACCATAATTTGGGCAAAGCACAAATTTTCAAGAGACGTTTTATCTTTCAATAACTTTAATTAAGACATCTTGAATAAAAATGGAAGATGAACTTACATGGCCCTGCTTATTTGGAGATAGGTGAACTACTGGATCTTGTCTCATCAGTCTTCCTGTTGGACTTTCTCTGAAGGATGGCAGCACTTTGGACATTGCAGGCAGATGGCATGTTGCTTCTGTAATATAACATACAATAAGGGTGTTTTCATTCAGGAGACTTACAAAATCTATTGCCTGGAATTCTTTAAAAATGGGAATCTGTCGCCAGTCTATAAGAACCAGAAGCAGAATACAACATCTGTTTTCTACCGTTGCTGACTTAAAGTTGAAGAATAAAATCTTTGCTATTATCAGGCTGTATCTATTTAGTGTTTTTCCACTTGTGGATCATTTGTCCCTATCAGAAGCTTGTTTTAATGGAATAGCAAGGTAGGGGATTTTCAGCATTTTTTTTTTTGGCAACCTTTTTACTTTCCACTTTATACATTTTAATAAAAGAGGCAGAATAAGAAATCAAGAGGGGACAGGAAAGTTGCCCAAAATGGAGTCTTGTCTGAATCTACTATTCAATAAAATATGCTTCTGTTAGCAAGATTGCCTGTTTATGTCAGCTGAATATAACTCACAATTATAAGAATACAGTTATTTAGGTTTGTATAAAATGATACTTGTCTAATAACAAAAAACCCTATTGTAAGAGAGGCTAATATTGGTAATATTATCCTTAGAGGTAATATTAGAGGTAATATTGTACTCAGTCCTTTTTTCACCAAATTGCTTATCTCCTTTATTTTTTAATTAAAAATATTTGAAAGTTGTACTTTTATAACAGAACTTTATGGTAGTTAATGTTGAAAACTACAACATATAATATATGAACTGCAAAATCACACATTTATCATCACCACAATAAAAAATGAAAAAGCAAATGTGCTTAAAATAGTTTCTTCAAATGGAAACTACAGATATGTATAATCCACAGTTTTTTTCCCTTACTAAGTAGATCACGGAGGGAGATGAGGAATAACTAGATGGATTTAATATGAATAGAACAAAGTATACATTTTGAAACTCAATACTGTATTTTAATTTCAAAATTCTTCCCAGCCCCTAAGTGATAACTAAATATTTCACTACATCCTAAATTCTCCTCAAGAACATAGTAGCTATCTACTGTAAGTATAAACATAATTAAAGCAGTTTCAGTTTCTTTCATTACGCCATTTTCTATCACTCAGTTTGTCCAGGACAAAGGATTACTTTCAAGATTATTGTCAAACAAGATAGGACAGAAAAAATGTTTGTTTACCTGAGAAAACTATACTTTAATATCTTTTTGCTTTTCAATGTAGCATTTCATAAAAGGTTTGCTTTTCGAGGTAAAATTGTTATCAGAATGTTTATTTTCCCATCATTTGGTCTTCTAAATAGTTAAAGAAACTGAGCTTGACCTGTGCCAATTTCTACTCCGCAAATCTGTTTCCAAATTTCTTTGGTGTTTTTTAGTCAAGTATCCAATATAGCAATAGCACTTAGAATTGTATACCACTTCATAGTGCTTTACGGTCCTCTCTAAAAGGTTTACAGCATCAGCATATTGTCCCCAACAATTAAGACTAAATGATGATACAAAACTCTTCTAGAAATATTGTTTTCTTCCATTATACAGCCCACCTGCGACCAATTGGATCTCATAGACTAGGCCTCCTCCGAGTTCCATCTGCCAGTCAGTGCCGGCTGGCAACTACAAGGAGGAGAGCCTTCTCAGTAGTAGCTCCGACCCTTTGGAACGATCTCCCCGTGGAGATTCGTACCCTCACCACCGTCCAGGCCTTCCGCACAGCCCTTAAGACCTGGCTAGCCCGTCAGGCCTGGGGACAAAGATAATTGCCCACACCCGAATAATGAATGAATGTTGCTCATTATTTTATTCTATGTTTTGTATGTGTTATTGTTTGTATATCCCTCCCTTGATTTTATGTAAGCCGCCCTGAGTCCCCTCAGGGAAAAGGGCGGCCTATAAGTGTTAATAAAACCCTAAAACCCTAAAACCCTAAAACCCTAAACCAAGGAGCCATGCTCTTATCTTGGCTTAGTTGGCTTCTTTGCTAAAGCATTGTCACAACGCACTACGGATGTAATAGAAGGATATTAAATTGCTATCATTTCAAAAATCTTAGTGGTATGTAATGTAATAGATTCAAGCACAAAAATTATAGAACCAGGCCTGGATGCTGAAAACTCCATACAAAGACTCAACAATAAATATCAGTTGAATGCTGAGGATTTGCATGGCTGAGAACATTTCTTTCAGTTAAAATCTTAACTAATTACATACTCATTAGTAGGAAAAAATATCTTGACTAAATACAAATTTCACTGCATTTTTACATTATTGTCAGCATATCAAACAATTATCTGAACACCCCTTTCTGTCAGAAAGGAGCACAATGAAAATTAAAATAAGCTGATGAACCAGATGCTATATTTGGAACAAAGTACATGGGCTAAAACAAATAAGCATGAATAAAGCCAAGTATGTCTATAATACAACTATCCGTGAAAGCACTCCAGGGACTGGACTATTATGATGTATCTATTCCCTACAAACATTTTAGTTCTAATAAATAAGTGCCATCCAATGTTGCATACATGTTATGATAATTCATTCTGATTAATACAAACAAAAAAGATAAATGTTTATTGCATAGGAATGGATTGCCAATGTCACCTTGGGGTACCAGAAACAGAATATATGCAAGAAAGAAATACTCACCCATCTGATCAACAATACTATCCTCACTTCTCTGCCAACTTGGGGTGGATTTGCCACTGCCACTGGTATCTGTGTTCTGTCTATCAATGGAGGCAGGAGATCTTCTACTCATTCCAAATCTGTGTAAAGGAATCTCAATTATTCCACTCTGCATATGGGATATCATTCAAAGATGTTTTGTAAGTATTGGATTATAATCAGTTCAACCATTCCAAAATGGTTAGTTACAGTCAATTGTATCATTGATTTGCAAAAATCATATACTACCCTAAGGTTCATACCTTCAGCAAGAGTTATTAGCCACTAGACAGAGGACAAAAGTTAGATGACAGAGAAGTAGACTAAAGACAAAGCTAACAGTAAAGAATTTGTTGGTCAGATGGCAGGGATTAAACAAGGTGGTATCAATGACTTGGTTACTTGAACAGACTTAGGAAAAGAAGAATGCTACTCGACTCAACAATGGTCATGAGAGTCATAGGCCCTTCCTACCATTCAGTAACAACAACCATTATTCCAGGTCACAGTGCCTTGATCTGGAGGCAACATGCAACTATTATGACTAGTAGCTATTCAATCTTATCCTCAATTTGTCTGTCCATAAGAACATAAATTGCTAAGTTGAAATTTATTATTTTTTAATGCAAAGAAGGGTTTTTTGGTGGGAGGAGGTAGTGTCTCTGCTATCTTATCTCTCTTATTTTGTTATCATTTAGCTTTAGACGCTAATGATGTGAGAGGGAAAAAACTTCTTTAACCAGTTCTTCCGCACAATGCTATCTTGTCCTTATTGTACTAACCATTTCTCCTAATAAAAAAGCCCCAGGATTGTAACCTTTTCTTATGAAGAAATTATTTCAGATTCTTAATTATTTCTGTTAGCCTTTTGAAGGATAACAAGATTTTAAGACACTGAATATAATATTCAAGTACAAGGATACCATATACTTGTACAGTAAAATTTTGATGCTGACAGGTTGTTAGAAACCTGTTGCTTCTGAATAATTATATAGGTAGGAATTTAACTGCATAAGTCAAGAACATTATGACTTTTTTTCAGTCACAGTAGCTGTTGTATATGCTCACTTTCCTATTTTTTAAGAGGCTGCCATTCATAATTAATACAACATTTTGTTACCCACTACACTTCTAATCTGCCCAGTAACACAATATGGGAACAACTGCTTTTGGTTTAAACTGGTTTCTTATATTCAGTTGCATTCTCTGAGCTTAATCAAGAGTATGACAGAAGCCAAGAATGAAGATATGTAACACTGCCAGTTACATCTGCAACATCTGAAGAGGGAGATGACAAGAAGATGAATGATTATGTTATAGCAAAATAACTAGACAAGTTGAGATTTGGGCAAACGCACTGATACGATTGTCCTGAACTTATCTTTTTTTGTGTCAGTGTGAATACATTCAGCACAAGCAGAGAAACATTCTTAAACAAGTTTTAATGTGGAATGTTTTATTTAACTTTTTAGCAAAGAACTGATATTATAGTTTTTCAAGATGCTACCTCAGATGTGGCAATACAAGAAACTATGAAATCAAGGCACCAGAATACTAGCCTTTAACTTAACTATTTTTTGTGTTTGAGGAACAGAGAGGCCATGACCTGAGTAGCACTTGTTATAGGACCAAGTATCCTTATTTTTTTTTCTCTTCAGATTCTCAAATGAAAACAACTGAAGAGCAAATTAAAAGAAGAATAAGATCTAAGCATAAAGCAATATGAGACCTACCCTTCAGGCATAGATTTTTGCCTGTAGGTCCCTCCACCAGAGCCAGTTTCACTTGAGGATGATAAATTGCTTGGAGAGTTACGACACTGTTGTGATCTTGCTAATGCCATGGAGGACACCGTGACGTAGACATCAGAACCAGGAGATAATCTGTTCCAATACAGACAATTCCAAATTTTGCATTATTAAACGATCATCAAAAAGGTACCATTTTATGTGAACTGCCACATCAGCAGCATCAATTCATCACAACAATAAAAAGTAAAACCAGCTGTAGAACACTATCCACTTTCTTTTATAAATCTATTCCCTATGAAGTAGGCTGCAGGAACACAGGGGAAAAATGCTTCCAAGGATTCCAGAAATAAACTTGCTGAATTGATTTTTGCATGCAAGAATATGAAAATAGAACCTGTTTTAACCAGATTTCAAATAAACAAGGGATTTATAACACTTTTTTTTTTAAAAAAGTGTTTTAATTGAGGTATTTGATAAAAGAACATACAATATTGGCATTTCAAAGTTTATTATAAAGCTAAGAAATGACTTAATAATTACTAGATTACTTATTAATTTTGTCAGAGTATGCAGAGTGTGACTACTTTTGTGAGACAACCCAGTAGCAAAATAGAGTACACAGAGGTTTTGTCTTTGAAACAGTGGTTTATCTATAGACACACAGACACACACACACACGCACAATAGGTAAAACCAGGTAATCAATCAATCTTCAACAATAACACAAGCATGCACTGTGAGAGAAACTGTCCTCACAGGGCCTCTCTTATATAGACAGCCTCTTAAAGTGATAACCCTGCTGACTCATTCTCATTGCATCATCTCGGTTTATAGCCTTACTGCAGTTGGTCAGCTATTAATTCATTGCCTTAATATATTTAACATCTGGTCGTTATATTTTTAAAGCAACTCAAGGCAGTGAACATACCTAATATTCCTTCTTCCTCTTATCCCTACAACAACCACCCTGTGAGAAGAATTGAGTGGACATTAACTGTCCCAAAGTCACCCAGCCAGATTTTATGCCTAAGGCAGAATTAAAACTAACAGCCTCTTGGTTTCTATCCTTGTGCCTTAGCCATTGTATTCAAAGCATTTGTTAAAAATGCATGCAATGCAGCATAATCAATAGACTTATTTATACTCTGAGCATTCCTGAACTATTATCCCCTTAAAGAAACCCCACTTCTATTTTTGACTTGCACATTCAATGTTTTTATTTATAAAAGTGATCAAAGCAAAGCAAGCAAACAAAAACAAAAAAATCCTTGAAAATTTTGCAACCCTGAAGAAGTCTGACAAGCAAGCAAAATCTATGGCTACATCTATAATCTAAACCATCTTTCTCCACATTCAATAAATATCCAGAAAAAAACTGCAGCTTCTAAATTTGCATGGTTGAGAATCTGTGAATATTTTAACTCAAATCAGTAAAAAGAGGATGTACATTTTGGAGAGTTCCATAAAAGAGGCAGCAGAGTAATACATTACCCAAATGTCAACGCTACCTTCACCACAAGGGCAGAGTTTCTGTTCTTTGGGTACATTATGTTATTTCATAAGCTAAGAAAATTATGCCTACAACCGCACGAGACAGATTAGAGTCCAGCTTGGAAAGCAACGTTCCAAATGTTGAAGCTGATTTTAGAAAAAGCCATGGAATTTGAGAAATTATTTCTGATGCACATTAAATAATTGAAAAAGCCAAAAAATATCATATATGTACTTCGTTGATTATAGGAAGGCCTTTGATTGTGTGGATCATATCAGGTAGCAGAATGTGCTTAAAATATGAGAATGCCAAAACATCTCCTCATGCAAAACTTATATAAAGGTCAGAAAGTCAAAATTTAGAACATGGATAGAACATGGTGAAACAGTCTTCTGATCAGCAAAAAAGTGAGGAAAGGCTGCACACTATCCCCATATTTATTCAAAGTATATATTGAATAAGTGCTGAGGGAAGGTAGATTAGATGATGAAGAATGTGGTTTTAATACTGGAGGAAGAAACAACAATTATCTATGCTTTCTATACTATTCTGATAGTTGAGAATGCACATGTTCTGGAAGCTCTAATAATGAAAATCAAGGAGCAGTGAAAAAATGTAACTAAGTTTAAATATGAAGATCAAACTAATGACAACAGCAACCAGGCTTAGAACTGGCCATAATGATACTGAAGTGATAGGTACCTTCTGCTTTTTAGAATTGACTCTCAACAGGAAAAGAAACAGAAGTCAAGTAATACACTAGAGTAGCACTTGTTAGGATAACAAATGTGGTATTGGAAAAGATATTTAGATTCTTAGATATGTCTTAATCAGAAAAGATCAGAGTGCTACAAGTCATGGTTTTCCCCATGATAATCTATGGAAGAGAAAGTTGAACTGTGAAGAAGCAGCATAGGAAGAACTTGGTTCCTTTTGAACTTTGGTGTTGGAGAAGACTCCTGAGAATACTATGGCAGGAATTTAAACAAATGGATCTCAAATAAGTCAATCCAGAACTCCTACTCAAGACTCAAATGACCCTGCCAAATTACACTCTGGAAACATGATATGCAAACATCTAGCTTTCTGGAAAAGTTTATAGTTCTGGGAAAAGTAGAATGAAAGAAAAGGGCTGTTAGTTGCAAGGTGGATGGATTCAGTTACAGTGATGAAAGGTATGTCTTTGACAGACTTGAGAGAGAAGATAGAATGGAACAGAACAGAATAGAAAACTTTATTTGGCCAAACAGAATAGAAAACTTTATTTGGCCAAATATGATTAGACACACAAGGAATATGTCTCTGGTGCAGAAGCTTTCAGTGTAAATGCAAACTAACAGAGTAATAATAATTTTGTATAATTTTGTTTGGGGATAGAATCCTCATGAAAAAAAATATATCTACATGGTTCTAAGAGTTGACACTTACTTGATGGCTCATGATCATACAATCATCCTTTTATTTATTAAATATATTTCTGTACCACTTATTAATACAAAAATTATTACCATATAATGATAAAAATAAACACTATGTAAAAAATATTTAAAAACTAGTGGTAGGAAAACAAAAGATTACAAATCATTCAAGGACGCCCAACGTAAGTGATAACACTTTAGTAGGTGCTGAAATAAATTGTGATATTTCTCATGTACACTATTGGCATTTTGTGATTTTTCTTTCCTCCTGTTATTGAAGTTCTACTCCATATCCTTGGTCTATATAGTATCATGCTTTTAATGTTAAGTATTTCTTTGTCTGAGAAGGATCCTTAAGGATTCTTAATCCGTAAGAAATCTTCATGCACATTAAAATAAGAAATATCATTTTCCATACCAGCATAATATAGCAGATAGAGAGGAAGCGTGTGTGTGTGTGTGTGTGTTATTTGTAATAGGAAGGAGCACCACTCTCCAGTACACATCAAGGATGATCACAGGTCACTTGTGTAACTATATGCAGATAGAAAGTCAGTAAATGTATTTATTTATTTAAATTTCTATTACCACCCTTCTCACAACAGTGGCTTTTTTTGGGGGGGGGGGGGTGTTGCAGAGAGAAAGATTAAAACCAAGACCTAAAAACAATAATCTAGGATAGCTAGGATAAGCAACGCATCCCAATTGTAAAACTAGATCAATAGCAGAATTTGCCTAACATTCTGGCCCCAGTAGCAGCAACATTATGATACCTATCCTAACCAATTAGTGTAGATACTGTATACATCAACAAAAATTGTCTCTTGCACCCATACAAACAGAAATATGGTGAATACTTGATTGCAACGGTATTCAAAGGCATTAGAAAATATAATGCCTTGTAGTTTAAAGAAGTATTTTATAGCTTTATAGTGTTACTGTTAAAATGTACAACCAACCCATATACTTACGAGGGTCTCCAACCCCGGGCCATGGACTGGTAGAGGCCTGTGGCCTGTTAGAAACCAGGCCACACAACTGGAAGTAAGCAGCAGATGAGCTAGTGAAACCGAAACCATTCCCTCTCCACACCTAGTCTGTGGAAAAACTGTATTCCATGAAACTGGTCCTTGGTGTCAAAAATATCCGGGACTACTGCACTTACAATAGGTGCCCTCTGGAAGTTGTGTTCAGGTTCGCCTTCATACAAACCAGTCCAATCATCTACAGGATAAATTATATCACTAATGCTATTTGTTTAAATCAAATACAGTGTATTAGAAAAAGATTGTATGGCAGATACTGTTTGACTAAGAGAGTAAAATAGGGTATGTAATCCCTATGACCAAAATGGTATAACATTAACAATTTGTAAAGATAATCCAAGCAACAACATCCTTTTAATTAGGGTTGGTTAAAGTTATTTAAAATGGTTCATTTTATTTTCTTCTGGCAAATTCTCTTAATGATTTTGTGTAAATACCAATATGGAAGTGAGCCCTGATACAATACTGGGTGGTTTCAGAAAGCAAATAGCTGCTATTAAATCAGCTAATACAGATAGGAAAACTTAACTTTAAAAAAATGTTTAAATGCTACCTTAAGCACAACAAATAAATAAATAGACCAAATGCAACTGGTATCTCCTGATGTATTGAGTAATTTTGTTCAAATCGGTACTTAAGCCATGGATAAGTCACTGGAGATTTAGTCCCAAATATTTTCCTTACAATATTAGCTGCAAAGGAATGAATTCTGACTGTGTGTTGAGGCAAGGTTACAATTTCAGCAATTGTGAGATTCAATAAATGGAAACGAATAAGCTTAGATCATTTTTCCAGCTTGGCGTCTATATATTAAGTGAAACCAGGCTCTGGGCGTTTGCATTTTTTAAAAAAGTTTTTAAAAGTAGGACAAATATACTTATATATAAAAAAAAATATTCTGCACTTCATGCTGAGGTTTTATATATTTCTTGCAAATCCTCTGCTTGGATTTCTTAAAATGTTTACATCTGTTGTTGCTTCTGCGTTGGCAGAATGCTTTTGTTCTCTGCCTTTGCCTCCACAGTATAATTTTTCTGATTTCCCAAAAATCTCCATGGTTGTTGAATTAAATTACAAAATTAGCTGGATAACATATGTACAGAAGTGAGTTAATGAAGTATCAAGCAATGTTTCCAAAGGAGTAGACTATCAATTTAGTGCTTTTATGGCATGTTTAGCTGGAAGCCACAAGGGTCATGTTTTACTTGTAGAGTATAACGAAACATAAATAATTACAGAATGTAAGGGGTTGGAATCCATGGGTAACTGCAGGAATCTGCTATTATAGCATCCTCAAAAGTTGGCCATCCCACCCCTTTAAACATTTACAGCACGATAGAATTCACCATCTCCTAATGCAGCATATTTGTTTTTCTTGCAGATTTGCAGTTTGTGATCCCTTTTCTGCATATTGCTGCCATTAATGTTCTTCACCACCCCTATATTCTATGTTCAGTTTTGATCCCCCGCCCCCATTTGAGTGTAGGGCTCTGCATCTGTCCTTGTTGAAATTCATCGTGCTGATTTACGCTTATTGTTACAGCTTAATGTCCTCCTGAAATTTGATTAATATCCTACATTTTTGTGTAATCTACAAATATGAAAAAACATGAGACTCATACTTTCTCCTATTTTGATATAGAGCCACAGATATATATGGATTAGATATTATTGTTTAAACCGCCTCTATCCATCTAGTGGTAGCATAATTTAGTCATTTTCCCATCTTTGCTAAAATTCCGGAGTGGTGTAGGGAGCAATGCTAATTAATACTTTAAAATCAAGGTGCCCTTTATCCACCAAATTTCTGTGGTCAACCAGACTACCATTCTATTTAAAAGAGAGATCATATTGTTTGGGCGAGAATTATTCTCGATAAACCCATGTTGGCTCCTGCAAAGCAATACATTGTTTTGGAAAAGCTCACAAACTGCTTAATAAAACATTCTAAAATTTGGCTTATTATTGACATTAAGATAATTGGCCTGCAGTTCTCTGGGTCCTCTTTATCCCCCTTTCTGAAAATAAGAATAACTTTGCCTTTTCTCCAATCCTCTTTCATGATTTTTCAGAGATCCAGTTTCATGATTTTTTTCAGAAATCACAACCAGTATAAAAGCTCTTCCTTACAGACTTGGGCCTTTCTCTCACATTCCTCCACATGACTTTTTCTTATCTTCTGGAGGTTCCTTGCTCCCACTCTACCTCCAAAAGCTTCCTCTTTCTAATTCAAGTAACTCTCATCTTTCTTGATAAGCTTGATGGGCATTTTTGCCTTTATATCCCTCACCTTCCCTTTCAGGATAACAGTTTGACAGTTACATAAATAGCTTATGTTATCATTGGAAAGAAAAACAAACATGGACATGTCTCTTATAGTTTGCAAGAAGAGGTTTCCTCTATTATGTTCCTCTGATAAACAAAACAACAAAAATAACTCTCTCATCCTTGGACTTTGCTATCAAACTCCTGTTTGTTTATTCAGTGAACTCTCTGTGTCTTATATGTCTCCAAAGCTGCCTCAACTAGATCACCAACAACCAATGCTCCAATCATGCATTTCATTTCTAAATGATAAGATGTGTATACCAGCAGAATAGTCAAATTATAGAGGTTGTAAATTCTCCATCTTTGAAATTTTTAAGAGGCTGGGCAACTATTTCTCATGATTTATGTAACTGCTTTTCCTGAATATGGTAGAAAATTAAATTAGACATTCCTTCCAAATCCACAGTGTTATATTTTTACACAATAGAATAGAGCAGCAGTTATAAGAAGCGACAATTATTTATTAGACTTTCCATCTTCTTGATTCTTGTTCTCTTTTCTGCCTCTTTCCTCTGCTCATCTTATTCCCCTGCCAAACTTCTGTTTGCTTTTCCTGTTCATTCATTCAGTAAACTCTGATTTCTTAAGGAAGTTACCTGATCAGAAAATGAAATAAGATTAATCTCGGCAAGATTCGTTCTTGACAAAATACATACTGTCTATTGGTATTTGCTTCATTGCTTTCAATATGCCTACAGATCAACTTTTTGATCCTGAGGAATAGGGCTGTCAAACTCCCGGCCCCTGGGCCGGATGCATCTCGTGCTATCCATGCCCATGCCTGGTTTAGCGGAAAAAAGTCCTGATACATCATGTGACACCACTGTGTCATGAGTTTCACACTCTCATTGTAGAATGTTCCCCAGCAAAAACATTCCCTTTTGCAAAAATGTTGTTTTGTTTCAGAAACCAAAAACACATAGTGATGCTTAAAAGTGGTTTCCCACTTTGTGAACCCTTTTGAATTATTATTTCTGCATAAATACGATTTAAAGCATAGTCTGTTCTCCACATAGATTCTGACACTAGATAAAGAAAACTCAATTAAATCAATGAATCAAAAACATAATTCTTGTTCATGTAATTATCGAGGAAAATGATTCATATCTGGAAAACAGATCTTTTAGATCATGTTTATTCAGAAATATTAAAAATTCAAAACAGTTCGCAAACTTTTAAGTACTACCAAATTGCAGCTCAGAAATTCTGCCAAACAGTTCAGGATGAACTATAATTTGGCAAGAATTGAACATTTTGGTTGTTCCTAATTTCAGTCAAGAATAAATCCAGAAGTCTTACTGGGTGAATAGGGCAAGACTTGAGTCCTTAGTCCTCTGACTCACTGTACTTCATGTGACCTGTGTGTTGGCCTGCTACCCAATCTTCCTGGAGCCTTTCCTTTACTATGACTCCTTATGCTACCATTGGAACAAAGAACATTGTTAGATATTAAGTAAAGGTACAGAAAGGAAGGATGATGGATTCATAGGATAGGAAGATGGATATGCAGTCTACAACTGAAGCTAAGAACCCTAATCCGATCAGCCCACATGCTCCTAATTTGCCAATTTTTAGTCACTGCTGACTGCAATTTATTCAAGGTTCTGTTTCCCTTTTTGTCCTGGAGGGGTTGGCGAGTTGGGTTAAGAAAAGACTGTACAGTCACCTTTCTGAAATAGTATACAGTCTCCTGCTTGAGCAGAGGGTTGGACTAGAAAATTTCCAATGTCCCTTCCAGCTCTATTCTGTTCTGAAATTCTGAGTTGAGTTAGTCTGTTTTTTCCCTGCTAACATTTTACCATTTACAATGAACAGCAGATATACTGATTATTTTATTTGGGTTTTCCTTTAATAAACTAACCTAAGCTTACTTAAGCTTTTACTTCGGAGCCCTTGGTGCTTTCTGAGCTTTGTCATTTGCTGATTACATAACATCTTCTGTGCTTGTTCCTTAACAGTATCACTACAGTCTAGTTATCTGTTGTTACTCTTTCTTGGTGATTGGACATTCTTCAACTCTCTTATTTTATGTCTCATTAGCCTCTGTTCCCCCAAGATTTGTAGTGTAGTACACTGACAAAAACAAATGCATACCTTGGCAAACCTAAGTATTTTCCACTAGTACAAAGCATTATTGATTTCATTTTTTTCCTTCAATACAGTCTATTCCTAACTACCACTGTAGCGGACATCATTCCCACTTAATCACTTTGTTATCATAAATTAAATCGGTCAACCAACCAAATTATAACTAACTATAAACTGACAACATTTCTAGTACACATGAAAAACAAGTAAACCGTCAATGGAGCAATAAGTGAACCATAATCTACTAGCCTTCAGAAGAAGAAATTACCATGAAATGTATTTGCTGTTATATCATTTGACATAGATCTTTTAAAAAAAAAAAGTTATTTTCAACTCTAAGGTTTATCCTTTTAAAAAGTAAGAATAGCGGTTGGAGAGACAATTTGTCATATCAAAACGGTAAACTCAATTTTGCTGAATTTTGACAGAACATATGACAAGAATTGGAATTAACACTCATATGTTTAGATCACCTTTCTAAAGGTTCAGTTCATAATACATATGAAAAATGAACACCAAACACTAAATTATTATAAACAAATATAAAAACTAATTCACTATATTGGCTTGACCTTTCCCCTTTATTTATTTTTACATCTGGAGGACTGAAGAAATACTAACAAATTTCAAATTATACTTCCTTTATGTTATGTCAATTTTAGAAAGATATGGAATGAATAAACCACGTTCACTTTTTTTACATGTTAATCTAACTGTGAATAGAAGAAATGAAGGAACACCCGCTCCAGAGATTTTATAAATTTTCTTCAATTGAAAAAGTGAATTCTAAAATAAGGTCCAAAATGGGTGCTTTATGGGTGCTCAAGTAGATAACCTAGTTTTATTCTCAGAGATTGGGCAAACGGACATGCCACACCTGAAGCTGAAGATTGTGGGCCTGGATAGGTAAGATCTTAGGAAGATCAGAGGCAAACAGCAAGTTAACAATTACATTTTCTTCAAAAGGTAATTGAGAATAAGTCATAATCAGAACAAGAATTATTTAAAGAATACAAATATAATCATTCAGTTAATTCAATGCCTTTTTAAAAGATTCCAAATATTGGTCTGATTAAAAATGAAAGGATAGCTTTGTGACTATTTTCTTTTAAGAACTATCTATTTAACACTCCCTTTATACAAGTAGTCCTTGACTTAAAACCATTTAGTGACTGTTTGAAGTGAAAAAAAATCTTCAATCATCCTTGTACTTACAACCATTGAAGAATCACCACAGTCACTTATCAAAATTCAGGCACTTAGCAACCAGCATGTATTTATGAAGGCTGCATCGTCTTATGTGAACTCCTTCCCAGCCAGCTTCCAACAAGCAAAGTCAATGGGGGGAAGCCATTGCTTAATGACAGCATAATTAACTTAAGAACTTGAGTGATTTGTTTAACAACCATGACAAAAAAAGTTGTAAAATTGGATGCAACTCACTTTACAACCTTAGCAGTGGAAAATGTGGTCTCAATTGTGGCCGTTTGTTGAGGACTACCTGTATTTTGGATTTAAAAATTTTGCACTTGAAAAGAACACTCTTAAGTTAGAATCATACCTTCTACTCTCCAGCGGACGGCCATCACTAGAAATACTACGTGGAATGTTGGCGGCCCGATCTGGAGGAGGCATTTTTCCTTCACCTTTCCCTGAAGCAACTCTAGTGGTAATTGGACTTTGCATCTGTGATGGCATTTGCTGAACATGAGATGCTTGTCCCTTGTTAGCATTTCTCTGCCACTTGTTATTATTTCTGAATGGGAATTTGAGCTCGTATGGAACTCCGCCATCATTCATTTTGTATTCCATTACTGGCATGCGATGAATTTCTGAAAAACTTCTGAAAGATTGAAAAGTAAGGTTAAACAAAGTGTAAAATACGGGAGAAACATGTGCAGTGCATTGTTTTGTTATAAAACAGTATAAGTACATGTATGAAACTCATAGATTGCTGCAAATTAGCTTCAAGCGTAATACTTGTAGCTTGTATTTTTGGGATGTCTGGAGCAAACCACGTTTTTTTCCAGAATGACAAAATATATGTTGGTCATCACAATGCAAGCCTTATCCCTTGTACGCAGTATCACAGTGCAAATGCAAAAGGGACAGAGTTTGAATCACAACATATGTTTAAACATTTCTCCTCCTGCCCCATCCTATGAAGATGCATATAGGAAGATGGCATCATTAAAAACTACTACCGTTTCCCCAAAAATAAGCCCTCCCCTAAGCCCTCCCTGAAAATACTGCAACACAGCAACAGCCATGAAGTGACCATGCTCGCCGCCTCCTGCACCTCAAAAATAATAAGACTTCCCTGAAGATAAGGCCAAGTGCTTATTTAAGGGGTCAAAAGAAAATAAGACCCCGTCATATTTTTGGGAAAACCCGGTATCACTTCCAATTTCTCAGTTTAATCTAATGGTTTTCTAGGAAGTGAAAACCATCAGCTTCTAGGAAGTGAAACATCTCCCCTGCTTATTGAAGAAGGCACACATTTTAATCTATATCCAAAAGTAAGTCTCAAGAAACTGAATAAAGAATTAACACCAAACATTCAAAATTCAGTGAAAAAGTGACACTTGAACCTTGTAACACTGAATTCTAAAATAACATACACTGTTTCCAACAGAAGAAAATATATGTAACTCAGGTTTGAATTGTGAAGTCCTTGAGGCTCTCTGAGCTTGTTCGCAGTTGTTTCATTACCTATCTAGGTGACATCATCAGTGCTGGTGATTGTGGAGTTTAGTTCCCTTTTATACATAGTACTTGCCCTATCAGTCTTGGTGGTGGTTTGATTTTCTTTGGGGAAGTTCCTTAATAGAAGTATTGTTTTCTGCTTATCTGTCTCATGTTAATCCGTTTATCTGGACATTGGGTTCTGGAGGATGTGTTCTGGTCTTTTTTTATTTTCCTTTGTGCTTTTTATTGTCTCTTATGAAAGGTGTGTAAATGTATATGTCTATGTGCCTGTTGATGACTCATATCTAGACATATAGAAATAGAGAGCTGATTCATAGTCACATGGAGATAATGCAATCAAAACTGGACCAGAATCTTGGTTGTTGAGTGAAATGGTTGTTAATCAAATTGTCACATGACTGCCCATGTGACTGCTTTATTCGGTGACCACAATCCTGGCACTCCTGGCTGCACTTCTCGAGCAATCACTGAAAGGGTTATATTGTAAAATGGACAGAGTCCAGATAAGAAGCATGGGACACCTTTATAGGGGTGAGGAGACTCTTGGAGGCTCTGCTTAGGAGCTGCAAAGCTGCCAAAATCCAAGCAGGATTTTCAACTCCTGAGGGAGAGACATTTATGCATGGTCTGTGCCAGATCACCCAAATATCTCATGCCTCTTAATTTACTACACTGCCTCTCCATTCAAGAGCTGAAAATCCTTCCTACCAAAATCCAACCAGGATTGTCATCCCCTGAGCAAAGAGACACTTGATCAAGCCTGATCTGGGCCTTCCCCTCACATCTGCTTGGATTTCAGCTCCTTCTCAGCTCTAGGGGCTGGTTGAAAGAGGTGCCTGATGAAGGATATCAGTTTCCATCCATGGGCAGAAGGGAACTCCTTCTGCGGTGTGAAGACATGGAATGCAAATCATCAAGATGTAAACTTCATTTTTTTACACCAGTTCTCCTCCAGGCATGGAAGGGAATGCCTTTGGCGGGGTGCAAGAACAAAGTTCAGCTCCTCAGATCCACTCTGTCAAAGACATTCAGCCCCCTTTCATGTGCAGAAGGGACTTCCTTCAATGGGATACAGTAATGTACCTCCATTCTGGGTCTCTACCCTGCCAAAGGAGTTTGTTCTCCCTTGGTAGGCAGCTCTTTAAGCCAGCAACATACTATATGGAATACTATGGGCAGGCAGCAACAGCTTGTAATGTTCCCAGCCAGCTTACCCATTGATTTTCTGGGGAAACCAACAGAAATTACAAATCATGATCATAGGGTGCTTGGTAATCAATTGTTAGTATGAACAGAATGCCAACTGTCAACTTTGATCATGTAACTGATGGCAGAGGGGCTTTTATGATGACTATAAGTGCTTCATATGGGCTTTATAGCACCCTTTCTGAGGCTGTCATAACTTCAAATAGTCATACCTCTAGATAGGATACACAGACAAAGATAATAGACACATAGATAAAAGACACATAATAGATAACAATATAACAACATATAATAGACACATGCCTATTTTCTAGGGCTGAGAGTGACCTGGCTGGTACCTAAAATGGGACTAAGTCTTACAGTCACCCGGTTTGTAGCTTGATTCTTTAACTACCATTCAAGCTGTTTGTCTTTTAATCAGTTTAATTAATTCATTGGTTGCCCAATACCTTCGTGGAGTACAATCTTCATGAGGTGGGATAATGACAACCTTCACAGTAACTGAAGTTCTCAGGAGATCAATCATTTGCTCATGGCTTAGGGTAGCGACAGCCACAGTGCAAATTTCTACTAATCTGCTGCCTTGTCGTAATCCTGCTTGCCAAGCATAGCCATATGGTTCAACATCTGCCACAATTCCTTCATAGTTCACATGGAAGCCAAGCTGACCCAATCCATTCCGTCGTAAAGTCATTTCCACTGACTCACATCCCTTGGTCACGAGCTGAGAATTGCAAGATAGAGATGTGGAGATTTAATGGGAACAGTTTAGTACAATGAAATGTAATTTAGTAGGAGACACAAATAGGCTAGATTGTTAAAACAGAGCATGAAGCAAGGTAGATATAATTATTCCTTATTCATACAGCAATTATACTATATACCTCTGAGGAAGATAGTTGGATTACTACTGAGTAATAATCCCCGGCTTAGTTTGAACTTGTAAAAATGATTAGCTATATTCCAGTGCTAGCTGAAAATTATGAAAGTTACAAAATTTTAAGTGTAGTAATTTATGAAACAATACCTACAGTAATAGAGGAAGTATAGACTAATATTCATTTACAAATTGACAAGTCATTTAATTATTAAATCTTATATTGATTTGACACTCTTTATAATTCAGTAAAATCTTGGTATGGAACTTCTGTTTTACTATTTTAAGTCCTGTTCCTAAAAGATAATAATATTTTGGAATGTTGAAAAATATTAAGTCTTTTCTCACAGCATGAAATATACTGTTTTGATTTCCTAAATAACATTTCTGCAGCTAAAGTGTAAATGTTAATATAATAAATACACTATTCAGACCTTAAAAAGTAGATGAATAAGCTACAAGGCATTTTATTGCTCTGACTGGGAGGACAAGGATTTGAAAAATAATCTAGCAAGTGGGTGGAACATTGTCAGGTGCAAGAAATCAGGAACCAGGATAGGGTTCAAAAGTACAAGTTTATTTCATGCCCACCTGCACAAATGATTTACTAACAGACAAGATGAATTGGTGCCAGATAAGAGTCAAGGGACTTCAAGGGGGCTGGATTTAGGTCTCTTACAGGGACCCCTAGTCATCTCCTACATCCATTTTATTTTGCAAGTTTGTTGCACAGATCCAAAAAGGAAATTAAAGCATTTCTATATGTATTTATGCTTGAGGAAGGAAGGTAAGGGGAAAATAAGGAATTCTAACCTCTAGTCTTTTTACAATCTCCTTGATATCTTCAGGGTTTTTGAAACTTTCCACAGAAACACATTCTCCTCTTTCATAGAAAATTTTGACACTTGTATCTGTTGAAGTCCACCCTATTACATCTCTGCAGGAACAATTGAATACAACACTTTTTGTATCTTGTTCAATCACAACAACAAATTCATTAGAAATGCCCAAAAGACAATCTATATCAAAACCCTTGCTATAGTCTTTAGCATGGAGAATCCAGATAACAGCGCCAGAGCTATGGAGTTCAATTCCTGGATGAGGTTTGGATTTCTCTTTCTTCTTAGAAGCAAGTGAGATGAAAGGGAATTTGCCAGAAGGATCAATGGGTGTATTTGTCACATTCTTCTCTGCCAAATCTTTCAAGTATTCCTGACGGGTTCTAGTAGCCATAGCACGGAATTTTTCTGATTTATGAGCTGCATTTTCAGCATTGATCACTTTGGCTAGTAAGAAGTCCCTGAATACATTTGATTTAGGAAAGGTGATGCCTTTAGGAATTGGAGGTCCAAATGAGGGCACATCTCTCGATCTTGTCACAGCAACACTGCAAAAATACATACAAATGTGATTTAAAACAATATGCAGAGACATCATAGATTTCAATGCGCTATATATATTTTGTTGTCTTCATAGACAGTCCAGTTCTACAGAGAGGATACTCTATCACAACTGCAGGGTGCCTCATGACATAAAAAAAGTTTTTTTTACATGCTGATTGTTTAGACTGTTTCTTAAAATTTCTTCAATATACTGTATATCTATTTGAGTACACCATATCAATTACTATTATTGCTTTTTCCTTTGCATGTGGTACATTTACATAAGATAAATATATATATTAAGTCAACAGCATTATATACACATTTTTATTCTTTTCCAAACCTACAAAAGATGAACTACATTTTTCAAGTGAAGTTACTTGGCAATAAAAGCATTCAAACATTAACAGTTTGAAAAATTCATTTTTTTTATTTTGCTCTCTACAATATATGTTAACAACCACCTCCACATGTCCTGAAAACATAAAAAAATACCTTGAATTGCTTAAATTTAACTATTCCCAGAGTTACAAAGAAACAAGCACTTGCTGCTTAGTAAAGAGATTGTTTTTAAAGGCTTGAGTGCTACTTTTATTGCTCCTTAACGAAAGAGAAAAGAAACAGAGGAGTAATAGATGAATATATTGGTGGAAGCCAAAATTATATGGAAAGTGCAATAATGCAAATCTTGGTTTTTTTAAAAAAATGTAAAACAGTAGAACCTAAATAGAATATTAATGCAGGGGAAGCATTGTACTAGTGATTTAGCAGGAGCCCCCCCTTTTTTTTTCACCAGCCTTTTTACATTGGAATTTGTGAAAATCCTACTGGCTTGAGTGACAAAGCGTTTCTGTAGCTCAAATTTTGTTTTAACTCAAGAGTCAACAGAAGAGTCCATGACATACTCAACTTCTCCCTTGTATTTTGAGAATCTGGCATCTTTCGTTTGATATTACATCACCCCTCCCACCATAGAACTGTTGCTTTCCTCTCAACTCCCTGCTCCCCACCAGTCCAAAATGTATATTGATAAATGCCACTGCTGTCCTACTTATCCCAAACAATGGTCCAAAAAAAAATTGACATTATCTCCATTTTTTTATTATTATATTAGGGAGACAAGAGTGTTGCAAATGATGTGGGTTCTGATTTTATTAAGGCAGGATCAAAAGAGGAAGGGGAAGAATGGGAAGGCAGTAAGACTATGAAATGTGTTTATCAAGAACGAATGCTAATCATATTTATGGAGATTACCTACAATGAGATCAGGGTGACATAACATTATTGTTTAAGCCCTGTCACCCATACAGAAAATATAATTGTAATATCTTCTTTCCATTTCAAGAGTCTTACCCACTTAAGTTCTCCACGCAACAGTTAATAACAGTTAACTGTTAATTAAATATAACTACGTTCGCAGATTTTCATTTTCTTCTAATTGCATCTAAAACATTTTATTGAGAAATAATAAAATAAATTAGAAAATGCTCTAATCAAATATTGCAACTTAATGCAAGTAGTTCTCAACTTACAGCCATTTGTTTAGTGACTATTTGAAGTTACAATAGTGCTGAAAAAAGTGATATGATCGTTTTTCACACTTATGACTGTTGCAGCATCCCCATGGTCACATGATCAAAATTTGGGTGCTTGGCAACAGGCAGGTATTAATTACAGTTGCACTGTTCTGGAGTCGTGTGATCAACATTTGTAACCTTCCCAGCCAGCTGCCAAGCAAAGTCGAAGGGGGAAGCCAGCTTGTCAAGCAAAGTCAAAGGGATTTGCTTAATGACTGCATGATTGACCCAACTGTAGTGATACATTTAGCAACTGTTGCAGAAAAGGTAATAAAATGATACACAACTCACTTAGCAACTGCCTTTCTTAGGAGTGGAAATTTTGGGCTCAAATGTCATCAAGGATTACCTGTTGTTATTTTATTTGCTTATCAAATATAGGCGCCACCCATCTCACTACCTACATGATTCTGAATGGTTTAGAGATAAAAAGTTATCTTCTGTCATGGAAAACCATCATAAACACTGTAATAGTTACCTGTAACAAACATTGTCAGTACAAGGATTGTGCACTCGGACAATCACAAAAACGTGTTGAAAGTGAGAACGAATATTCTTTGGGCTGAATGATTCGGCTCCAGGTTCTTGGAAAACTATTGTCACGATATCATTCCCAATGTGTCGTTTTCTTAACAACTTTGATCATGAAGACAAGAAACCCAGGAGAATTAAAGGCATTAATATGGTTATAGAATATAATTATTTTTCCCATTAGTTCATGTTTTAAAACGTAAACACGCCTGATGTTTTTTAAAAACTGTTCCTAAAACAAATAAGTTAATGAAGAATTTATCAATATAAAATGTTAAAATAAATTAATACTTGCAGTTTCTATAACAACTATTAGAGATCTACCTTAATGCAAAGAAATGTCTTTCCATAGATTTTGTTTCTAAAATTAAATTTACAACAATAAAAAAATTGTTCTTTTTTGTTTATCTATCTGATATTCTTTACAAAATGCCAATTTTTTTAATTTAGGCAATATATTTCAATATATTAATATTATTATTTAATTTTGGCAGACTAATCAATTTAATTATTTTTTTCTACTTTTCAATTCAGGCTATATTGCCAAAAAATATTTTTTAGGAGAAAAAACTTTCAAGTTTCTTATATTTGCAAAAAAGATATATGTTTGATAGAATTAACATGAAATCCAAATTATTAGATGTGAACAAAGTTTAATCCACCACAAAACTTTTTCAACATTCAAATATGTATCTGTAAAATAAGCATTTTTCCCAGTTTGGTGCAAATAATAATTAACCACATTTTAAGCATTTCAAAAACATCCAAAGGGACAGCAGAGGAGGGTCAATTTTGTCATGATGGCAAGCGTGACTGGACAAAGATGACTTAAATATTCCATTAATGTTGGTGCAAGCTCCTTAAAGCATTTTTACGGCTCACTACAATGCATAAGCCACAGTTTATCAAACATATTAGCATTACTGTAAAACTATGCTTTATAAATTGTGTTTCAAGAATTATAAATTTTCTGGCTTTTGCTTTCAATTGTATAACATATCACAAAACAGCCTCTTTGTCTCTTTTTCTCCATCTCTTTCTCTCTGCTAAAAATACTTTGGATTGAAGCCACAGCATATATGACAGGACATTGCAGAAAGTAGAAACATATGGAATTTGGAGCATATCCTGTCAAGAGGTTTCATAAATACTGCCATGGAGAATCAGCATATTCATTCATAGTTTTTTATGGTAACACAGCATGGTGGAATAGAAATATGAACCCCACCCTGGCTCCATCAGATAAACAGTCTGCAAACAAATTAGATCTACCATATGCTGATTATCCTGAGGCCTTGCTTGGTAATAATTTGCCTTGCAAAGAGCAGTAAGTCCCACAAAAGGATCCAATTACTAGTGCAGATATCTACATGGAGAAGGTTGCTATTCTGTCAGTGCTATTACAGTATTATTCTGAAGGGAATATGGCCAGATTTTATTCCTACAGTACAATACATTAGATTGATATGAATTTAAAAATCAAAATCAAATTCTAAATAGCATGAACATCAGTAGTGGGTTCCGGATCCCGGTGCAACCAGTACAGTGCAACGGGGCCCGGTGCCCCCCACATGCAAGCACGCAGCCTCTGCAACGCTCCAGCTGCTTGGCAGAACATCGCGCAGGTGCCATAAGCTCCATGCGTGTACATGGAAGCGCCGAAGAGCTCAAATACAGGTAAGTAGCTCGGATGGGCGGGCTCTCTAGAGCACTGTACCAGAACGGTACCCGATGCTCCCAGCAGGCACTGATACGCTCGTACCGGGGCATACCACCTGCAACCCACCACTGATGAACATCCTACATTTCTGTAAATATGGTTTTCCAAAATGAGATAAAGCAATTTCTCCTCAGGTGATTAAAGTAAAACAATTTCTGTAAAGGAAACAAATATCTCCAAAACATCTACATTGGAATAAAAAATTGTACACACTCTGTTTCGTTTAATCCACAAATTAGTTTTGTAATATGGTGCCATTTTTTTGCCTGTTCAAATTTGCAATACAGTAGTACAAATGAAACCAGTCTAATCAATAATAAAAACTCAATGTATTGAAAACAGAAAAAAGCATTTCCAATATTCTGTATAAATATTTCATCACAGTATAAATTATAAGATACAAGAGAGCCCAATATTTGTTTCAGCTTGTCAAGATGGCCAACAATGTAATTTAATGTAATATCTGAAATAAACAATTAAATATTCTGATTATTCAAGTAGTTCCTACCTGTTGTTTATTGTTGGGTGTATATGGCAACATTGTAGAAACATGAAACATGATTTCATACTCTTTATATGTTGTATAAAGAGAGTGGGTACCAGTCGAATCAGCTGCAAATAAATAATATAAAGTCTAATTTTTTATTATTATAACACAATCCACAAGATTGTGAAGATACATTTCACCAAGCACAAAATCTATGTAATATTTATTTATTCTAAAGCAAAATAAAATAGAAGTATTACTTATTTTTAATTTTATATATTTTAATATATTGTTTTAAACACACTGTAAATTCTAAGGGTTGCCAGAAAAAACAAAGATACTCAAAAGTGGATATGCTAGAAACCATTAATGCAGAAGTTTTTGTAGTACTTTTCATAGAACAAATATTGTATGCTTACCTGTTATAATTATAAAATAGAAACTAAACTAGTGTTATGTCCTTGCTGGAGTCATTTCAACAAGAACTCTTGTTCTGTACAATAAACTATTTTTTAAATTGAGATGATTTATTTAGATTTACTTCATCCTATCATTAGTGTTACAGATAATTATTGTATCTGTATGCCATAAATATCATAGCTAAATTCACATATTCAACCCATTAGCAGGTTTAAGTTGTGCTCTTTGCAATAAAAGCTAGGAATGAGAATCTGATACTTCATCTCAATGCATCTATGTTAATATTTCTGGTATTCAGACTTTAAAAACTTTAATTACTCTCAGAAGCGAACCATACTTTCCATGACAAAGGAAACTAAAATTTATCTTATTTACAAAACAAAACATTGATAACTGGAAATAAATGCAAACTACACATGTAGTTTTATTTGGAGTGATTAATATGTTATCATTTTACAGCTATAAATTCACATTTATTTAATTAGATTTTTGTCATTTTATTTTTAAGCATGGATCAACATTTAAATTTAGTAACAATGAGTATATGTCAAGAATATCTTGAGTGATATTTTTGGTGAGATTTATGAAGTCATTTTAGAAAATGCCTAAATGATTATCTCTAGGGAATTAGCTAATACATGAAAACGTAAAAAAAGACCTTGCTTGGAAAATGAGATACAACTTATACTCATTTGTTAAATGATTGTTTAAAGTTCTGGAGATGCTGAATGAGGGGATATACAACCAGTTCCCAAAGTTACAGCCATTGCAGCATCCCCCCATGATCAAAATTCAGGCACTTGGCAACCTGTGACACACTTATAACCACAAGGCGCTTCACTCCCCCACCTATTTCCCCTGATTTTGCCCTTTTGGCACTCTGCACTCTATGGCCCCTACTGCCATAGTTGACCTTCATCACCTTGCTCACACTGCTGACCAGCTGGGCCCAGCCCTCAGTGAGACAGCTGCAGACCACACAAGGGTTTCTTCCCAGGGTTCAACATAGTGGTTTCTTTGCAAGGCCTGGGAAAGATGGCCTCGCTTGGCCAGCAGCTGCCTTGGGAAGGGTCAGGGTGGGCATCCTTCTAAGCCGCAGGGATAAGAACATGATGAAGGTCAGGTGGGGGCAGAACGCAGGGCAGCAGGGATTATGGAGTGCAGGGTGGTGATGGTGATTGTATCTGGGCCTGGGGTGTCCAATGTTTCCTGAGTTGGCTCCAGCTTTGTACTGTGCTGATGGGGCAGCTAGTGCTTCCCAAGGACTACAACTTTGCTCTTATTATTTTCATACTCATTATTTTCATTATTCTGAATAAAAAAGGCAGTCTTACTCTTTGTGTCTAGCTGGGCACGATACTTTTCAAATCCTTTGAGTCGAACCCGTTCTCCCAGCAACTGAAGAAACTCTTCAAAGGCTGGGCCTGCTGATTCATTATTGTACATTTCCTCTTCTGTGCTTTGCCCAGACTTGCAGTACATGATTCCCACTTTCAGCTGATAGCTTAGCTGTAAATATAAATAAAACCTCAAGTTTGCATTCTTGTATTATCTGTGCTGCATCAAGAGGCACAAGGCTATTCCTTTCAAAATTCATCTCTTTTCTGTAATAAGAAAGCTGAGTGAAAGAAATGAAAATGACAAAGTTCTATATATTTACTATATTGTATTTCAAATTGCTCCACAAAATAATTGAGAGACTATTGGCATTCCAACTCCAAATTTCATACACACAAAAATTGAAAAGCACAAAAGAAAAAAGCCTCAGTACTTTAAATCCTAGGTTTCAGAATATTGCTTTATTTTTTTCTGAATTTATAATAATGTTGGTGTTTAAAGATAATTTAAATTTAAATACATAAAACAAGGTGACCACCATCTGATCCAGTCAAATCAATGGCAAGAATTCTTGAAATGTCAATTTACAAACAGATTATATATTAAAATATGTAATTTAAAATAATTAAATAATCAACTTTTCCTCATCCAACTATATTACTACATAAAATTTACCAAAATAATGCTTACAATTGAAGTGAGTAACAATGACAGTGTAAAGAAATCTTTTCATCAGGTAATGTTTTCATCATTAGAAAGTTACCAAAAATTGTAATATGGAAAATAGATTAGTCAAGCTACTAACTTCTAACTAAATATTGAGTTTTCACAAAAGCACCTGGGATATTTTATGATCGCTTCATTATATTTGCCTAAATTATTTTTATGCTATTAGTATTTAACATTTATTATGCTTGCCTATATGGACAGAATTAGAAGGAAAAAGTCTATGGAGATTCTCAGTCATCCAGTTCATGGTTGTCCCAAAGGCGCTTATTCAAGAGGCCACGGGACTTTCTGGTTTTTCTTGGAAGACATTTCGTTCTCATCCAAGAAACTTCTTCCGAAGATGCTTCTTGGATGAGAAGTGAAATGTCTTCCAAGAAAAAGCAGAAAGTCCAGTGGCCTCTTGAATAAGCGCCTTTAGAAGGATAAAGACACAGAAAAGAAGCTGAACTTTACAAAGCAAAAAGAAAATATATTTATATCCAAAACAGATATTCAGCTAAAATGGGAAAAACATTTGGAAAAGTCACAGTAGATTAAGTATGCATGGTTGTGGTCTATGAGTGAGTGCATGCAGAGAAACACAGTGAATTCCTGTTAAAATAGATTTCTAATGTTCTGATAGAACCAAATACCATTTTGAGTATTCTTCAGAGCCCTAGTTGTCAACTTGCCAGGGACTGAGATACAGTATATTGTAATAAAATCTGCTCTGTCTTCAATTTCAGAATGTTATCTGTACAATCCTGAGAGGCCTAAAATCTACTGACTATAACAGGATGCTTCTCTCAACTTTACAAGGTTTTAAGTTTTGACTGGCCTTTTGGCCAGACGCAAAATGCTCAAAGAGCCAAAGAGTTTAAAAAGTCATATATTATTTATAAAAAATGAAAGTAATTAAGCATGTTTAAAAATTGTTTTTAAACAGAGGATCTCAAAATGAGGAAAAATTCTCCATTTTTTTTCAATATATACCCATGCTAGAGAAAGAAGCGTTCTCAGTACAACTTCATTTTTTCAAGAAACACTTCTAAGACTATATTAACATTTCCCAAATTGCCTTAGGTTCTCAATAATAGCACCTGCATCGTATCTTGGATAAGCTTGAACTTGCTCATTTTCATCTACTCTTGAACTGAACACCCATATTGAGCACGAGTTTACTGTGTTAGTGATTCTTAAATCCAAAAATCTGGATGGTATCTCCTATTTCTAAAGTTAGCATAATAACCAAAATGGTATCCTGTAATATTCCATAAGCCAAAATAGTATACTAGCATTGTTTTCTGAGGAAACTTTTTTTTGGAAAGAAAGGGATACTGGAATAATTATCCAGCTCTAATATTTCTGGCATCTTAGAAAGATTCTAAAATTGATTAAAACAAAGGCTGTTGAGAATAACAAGCTAATCAAAATGATAACATTGTTCCCACTCATCTCCTGAAAAGGGTAGTTCAATACAACACAAAGGCAGAGAACAAATGTAGAATACATCTATGTCATTAGCTTTATTCCAAAAATGCCTGAATTGAATGCCATTAACTGCAAAGCTTGATTAATATGATAGAATTACAACTTTAAATTAATGTTTTACAAGCAGTACTAAGAATCTAATGAAGTTCATTGTTAAAATGTATTGAGATGGTAGCTCAAATGTCATAGGTAGAAAGGCGTAATTTTGAATCAGCTTCTTATGCAATGTCTTGCAGCAGTGCATGAAGAAAATAATTTGTAATTGATAATATAATTAAATTAGTTATCTATTTAAAATGACATGGATCGTTATCTCTAAGATGCAATATTTAGCTCTTCCATGTGTCTGATTAAATTATTTGAGAGCAAACTAATTCCTGAAATGTCTTATTCTTTAACTTCAATATATGATAGTTTTATATAACATTTTTAAGATAAACAAAAAAGCCAACAGAAAAGACTAAACAACTAAAAACCAAAAATGTGCAATTTAAATCTTACCCCTTGTTCATCGAGTTTCATAAGCTGCTCTGTGACTTTAGGGGTATTGAAAGCCAACCTGAGGCAATGTATATTTAGTTCAGGAACCACATGTTCTAGGACTTCTTTCAAGGGCAACCCTCTGGCTGTGCAATGCTTTGCAGTTGAAGGTATTGCATCTTCCAAGACAGTACCTCTTAGTGTTGTAAGCTAGAAATAAATATATGTATATATATCAAGTTGCGAAGAAAATGTGCTAGTAATACAGTTAGGTATGGGCATCAAAAATTTCAGCAATGGGTTCTCTGCCCACTTGCTGGTGGGCATGGCCATGGTGGGCATGGCCTAGTCAGCTTCCTGCACCACTGGGTGTGTGTTTTTGCCATCCCCAGGGTCTGGAGGCTTTCCTCGAGCCTGTGGGAGGGCAAAAACTGCCTTCCCTGGGCCTTCAGTGGTCCTCAGGAGGCTGGAAACGGGCCTGTTTCTGGCCTTCCAGAACTTCTGGGAGGTCCATTTTTCCCTTCCCCGAGCCTCCAAGTGGGCTCTGCACTTACCTTGCATCCAAAATGGGCTACGTGGAGACTCCTGGGGGGGGGGGGGCAGCCAGGGGTGGGATTTATAGGTTCCCCGAGCCAGCCATAATGTTAGATATGGGTTCTCCCAAACCCGAGCGAACCCTAGCAGCCCACCTCTGGAATATATGCAATAATAGTATTTTCTAATTCCTCCACAAAATGACAGTTTAAAAGGAACAAGACAATTCAAAATGTACTATTAATTAAGATGCACATTTGCTTTTTCTATTTAGTGATAATACCAGTAGTCTTTGACTTACGACCACAATTGAGCCCAGAATTATGATAAAACGTTGTGGCAGTTGTTAAACAAGGGACCCATATAATTGCCTCACTTAATTACCATTTTCCCTGTTCTCTCTGTTCAGTCATTAAGCAACCACATAGGGTATTAGGCAGAGCATAGGGTACCTTGGGAAATCTCATGTAGGACCAGCAGTGCTCTGCAGCACCTCCTCATCTCAGTTGGCGCCAGGCCTCCCAGGGCTTCGCCTACCACTGATGCACACTGGGCTCTGCTTCCCACTTTGCTCGATTCTACACTCTTGGGCATCCTCACTCTATCATGACTCAGTTCACTTATTTTTACTGGGGCAGCACCACATGGACTCTTTATAAGAAGGTGGCATGGCAAATTGCTAATAATACATCCAAACTGAACTTCAGAAAAGCAAAGTGAAGGTCTGACAAAGCGAAGAGAGGAGGCCCTAGAGCAGTGGTGGCTAACCTTTTTTGGCTCCCGTGCCAAAAGTGGGGGGAGCACAGGGGGGTCGTGCGCGGGAACCTCAGGAGGACAAAAAACGGCCCAACGAGCAAACCAGAAGTTTATTCCTGAACTTCCGGTTTGCTCGTAGGGCTGATTTTTCACACTCCGGAGGCTTCAAGAAAGTCTCCGGAGGGCAAAAAACAGCCTCAAAAGAAGGCACAGCTGGACAGTGCGCACATGTGCACTGGAGTTGACAGAGCAACACTTTGTGTGCCCTAACAAATGGCTCCGTGTGCCATCTGTGGCACACGTGCCATAAGTTCACCATCACGGCCCTAGAGTTTGACACCTAGAGGGACAGGAAAGAGACTCAAAGCTATGGGGACACAGCTGGGTGAGAGATAGGCCCAAAGGATTTTATTGCCTTTTTAAAAGTACCCTTTTATAATCAATGAAGTGGTTTAAAAATGATTTGAAGTATTGATCTGGTTCCTTGTCACCTCTGCTAGTTCTATCTAACAAACCTCTACTTTCATCTAACAAATGTTAATGCTATATTCTTCATAACCATGACTTAGGCATTCTTGCCATCAAACAGCATTGTCTTTAATGTAGAGCACATATAAAGCTGTAAAATTGTGTACCATTGTATATTTGCATTTTGTATTTGCACTGTAAAGCATTGTAAAGTGCTATATAAATCTAAGCAGCCTTCTACAGCTATATTGCTACTGCTATATAAACACTTGCCTTATTTTTCCAATGTATGTATCCACAGCTATCTTCATAGATTAACATAGCTTATAATTACACCCCCCACAACCTCTAAGATGCATACCAAAGGCTGCCTCTGAATTTTAAGTTGCACATCAGCTGTGTGAGATTTCTGCCCAGCATTGTTAGAAAAATAATTCACTGGGTTTTTAATTAGGTTATTTCTGAATCTTTCTTCTCGAAACATAAAAAACATGCATAAGAGCATGTTGGATGGCAAGAGTCTTGAGATATTTAATTCCAATGCCGTATAAATTAAAAAATGCTTTGTACAGGAACACCATTCTTTAATAAATCTTCTCTAAGGTTTATAAAAGGCACAACAGTTTGCATAATATTAATTTACTGACATCTATTATCCTTTCAATGTTTAGGCATATCAAATTTCTTATTTCTCCACTGCCCAGGTATTGCTTACCTCACTAGTTCTGAAAATAATGCGGTAGCTATACTGGGAACTATTTTCCTTTATTTCCTCAGGTTTTTCTCTTCTGATGCTGACAGCTACGGGACCAAGGTTTTCATCTGCCCCAAAGTAGTTCCAGTGTTCTTGTGCAATCAAAATCAAACACATATTTGGGGGATGGAAGTGTGCAAATGAAAGAATAATTATATTTAATAAAAGAAAGATACATATTAATGTTATCATAATATTTCTAGGTTTTAAGACTAGTTCAGAGAACAATTTTGCTTCAAACATAAATTCTAACCAAGCGTAGGCACAAAAACATAACATGTAACATGTGGATCAGGCAATCAGAATTAAACCTAAGCACCATCTATAGATTTTTTTTACTCCAATTGTATCAAACCCAGAAATATCTATA
Organism: Thamnophis elegans; assembly: GCF_009769535.1. Classification (NCBI taxonomy): domain Eukaryota; kingdom Metazoa; phylum Chordata; class Lepidosauria; order Squamata; family Natricidae; genus Thamnophis; species Thamnophis elegans. Next base: position 114,107,877 of record NC_045541.1, on the reverse strand, counting down.
ATTATGATCAACTGTTCCATTGTCAAACTCCATGGTATGCAATCATATATTGATTTTTCAAGCATAGTTATTTAAAAATACTCTAATCTAAAATCGTTAGAGTCTTCCTTTTTATCTACCATGCCAAACATTCCTAAATATACATAAAGTATAATAAAACATAAAACACTTAAAATAAAATTTATAATAAAACATACAAACCAAAGGCAATGAACTATCATTATTTGACAACTGTCAAAATAAAAATGTTTTCAGATGGAATTCCATTCAGGTCCAACTCTATATTGATTTGAAAAATTAAACTGGTCAGACCTGGTTAATAGTTTTATGGATAATATATAAAAAAATACCAGACTTGATCAGAATGGAACACTGAAAACATAACCTTAGAAGTAGGTAGTAGCAAAGAGTTCTCATATTTTTGCTAAGAAAGAAATAGACGTGTCTTATAGTCTATGAAGTAAACTCAAAAGTTGTTTTACATTAAGATAGAGAATTATGTTGATGATACTCCGTTTCTAGAACAATAAGAGCAATATAGATACAACTACTTTTTAAAAATAATAATAATAAAAAAAATCTGTTTACTAGGTTTAAATTTATAGGTATTTGAAGTCCTTCTTCAAAGTTTACATTTGATCATATGGAATGACATAAGCTCTTGTTGTACATGCTTTTTATACAAGTAGTCCTTGACTTAAGACCATTTATTCAGTGACTGCCCGAATTTACAACAGCACTGAATCAACTGTGATTATACAACTGGTTCTCAGATGTTTGGCTGCCCCAGCACCTCTGTAGTCGTGTGATCATGATCTGGATGCTTGGCTACCTGTTCACAACTATGATCAGTTGTCAAGAGTATTGTGATCATATGATCGCCTTTTGCAACTTTCCATGCTTTCGTCCCCAGAAAGTCAAAGGGCAAGTTAGTGGTGTAAGTCTTCCCTACTTGCACAACCTCTCACTGCCCCTCTGTGTTCACATGTGTCAGCCACTTGTGGATCCCCATACATCCTCCTTGACCTGTGAAGATCCCCTTGCATACCTTCACACATTCTCCCCAAAACCTATGCGGCACATCTCAGATACCCTTGCCAATCTGCATGGCATCTCGCATGCACCCTTGCCAACTCTCTCTCTCACACTCCCCCACCCTCTCATTTCCTCTCCCACCTGGCAGAAGTCACTTACCTGCCTGTGTGGGCTGGGGGCTTGCAACTTCCAACCAGCTTCCTTGTTGACTCTGGTTGTGGGAAGCTAACAGGAAGTTGCCTCACATAATGAACGAACTGCTTAGTGACAGAAATTTCCATCTCAAGTGCTATTGTAAGTCAAGGACTATTTGTAATGTTAAGGTTTTAATGATTATAATATTAACAATTGTTTTGAATATTTTTTAAAGCTTTGTACACTACCCAAAGTCATTTATTTATGAGATGGGCAGCCATATGAATCTGATGAATAAATAAATAAATAAAATCTCTCTTTCCCTTTCCAAGTGATTCAGGAACTAAAAGGCTTCTGCTTCCATTTAAATCAAAATCAAGAGTTGTGGTCATTTTTAACAAGCCACTTTAAAACACATCATCTTTAAACAGTTGTTTCTGAGGCTAGCCTCAAATTAAATTAACCATAGTTAAAGTTCAAGCCACATAGTAACTTCACAGCAGAAAGCTTTCATAGTGAAAGCTTCTGGAAAAGAGAAAATTGAGAAAGTATGCAAGCCTATAAGGAAAACATGCTCTGCCTTAAATAATATTGCAGTACAGTTCTTCCTCAGTACTAAAACATGAAATAAAATTTTTTGTCATGTGTCATAAATTACAAATAGCATATAATAGATCTGTATGAGGATTTACTTTGATAAAGAACTTCATACTGGAAAGAGATGGCATGATTTGACTTAATGAGCTACCACGTGCCTTAGTGGGCATTTTCAAAAGTCTGGAGAGACCTGAAAATGCTAGTGAGGTTTGTGAAGGAAAGCAGTTCAGCTGCTTTTCTTTTCCTTTTTTTTTTAAAGAAATGAGCAGTGTGATATACTTCTCTCAAGTCTTTGCCAAAGCACAACATGCCACAGAAGATTTGTATAGGCCCCAGTAGATAAATGAACACTGTGCATCAAAGCAGTTCTTAGGTGAAAGTTGAGTTTACAGCAACATTTCCAAAGTAGTCAATAACTACTCACCTTTCTGATAGAAGAATTTCCGATAGTAATATGCACCAAGATCCACATGTTCAACAATATACCTCTTAGCTCTGTCCAAGTGTAATACCAGATTTTCCTTGGGTGCTTCAAGTACGGCCACTCCCGCATTTGTGCAATGAGAACTAAGAGTAGACTCAAAAGAGGCACTTTCACAGCCACTAAAGGATCCAGAGTTAGATTTGGTGAGACTGATATTTCTTTCTCCTTCCCCGCCGATCTCATTACGAAAATACGGACAACTCAATACAAGATCATTGCTTTTATCATCTCCCTGGTCCACATTTAAAGTTCCTTTGGAATTCAGTTCTTCTGTACTACCCATGGGGGAATTAAAACTTGCAGAATGGGATAACGGTCCAGAAGCTAACGATGCAACCGCAGCAGCAGAAGCTCCAGTAGTTGTATTCCTTCTTTTTATAACATTATGCCGGTTAACTGCCACTTCATTTAAATCAAATAATATACTCTGAACATCATAATGAGCAAAACATTTGGGGCAAGTCCAAGGCTTGACACTGTCCTCTGATCTGCTGTCTTCTAGATCTGAAGTCTTACCGAGATCTCCTTCACCTTTGGCATTACGCAGCTTGCGAAAAATAGAAGAATCTCCTGTCTCTGATTTTGAACGCCTCTTCAGTGGTTTCTCCCTTTCTTTAAATAATCGAAGGTTCTCCCTTTGAGTAATGGGTCCATCTATCACATCCAAAGAAAATCCTGAACCTTTACTTCCACTAGCTATAAGGAGTTCACTAAATTTGCTGGAGCCTGAACCTCTTTGATCAGACTTATCATCTTTAAAATCTTTTAACAAGTCAAAAAAACTTCCCCCTGAGGTACCTTGCTTATCTATTGAGGAAGTGCTACCATATTCTCTGTGCAGTGATGGTCCTGATTTGTAACTGGGTGAGATACATTCATCATAACTATCCACATCAAGCTCACTTAGGGTGATATCACTATTACTACGCTGTCTTATTCTACGAAGAGCTTTTCTTGGGGAGCTGTGGTAACCATCAGGCGTAAGAAATCTAGAATCTAAGTTCTCAGATTGTCTTGCTTTGTTTTTAAGTGTGTTTTGGATACTCTTTAACATGACAGAATCACTACTGTTCAAGTTAATAGAACTTCCCTGACTCCCTGGACTGCTTTTTGAAGACATACTATCCAGACAGTTTGATGTATCCATTTCTTGACTTGATCTACTGTTTTCTTTGACATTCTCCTTCCTTGGGGGCCAGTCTGCAATCCTTGCTCTAACTCCCATTTTAGGAACTCCAGGGGTAGAAGTAAGATGATGTGATCCTTCATTGCGTGGCGGGCCTACTGGAGCCATCCCTGAAGATCCCAAGCTACCATTCTGTGACCTAAATCGTCTCATATAAAAGTCATCTGAATGTACTTTAGGAGCAACATCTGATATTCCGGTGGCAACAGCCCTTTCAGTCTGGGACCGTTTCAAGCTGGTCATTATTGGAAAGTGTGTTTAGTCTTAGTAAACTCCAAAGGAAAATATACTCATGTCTGCCTTTTAAATATAAAACTCTCTTCTGGAGAAGATCCTCCAGAAAGTATAAGGGGTGCATGAGATCCCAGTTGTGATCATTTAATTTAGTGGCAAATGGTCTAAAGATGCTGTTCTTCAGTCATTTTTCACTTCTTTGGAATTGAAATTCACCCATTTTATCAAGCAGTCATCTTCCACACATACAAAAATATTGGGGGCCAAATCTTCAATATTCACTTTAAACCTAGAGGAAATAAAGAAATACACAGAACAATTAATCATTGCATAAAATAAGTTATAAAAACAGAAGAGCTTTTTTATAGTAGCTACTTTCTCAGTATATTTTGCTCTATGTATGAGTGACAATGCAGAACACAGCTGATATCTTACAGTCTTTATAATGTAATTTTTAAAATATTTAAAATAGATGGCTATAGAAAGTGTGCTACCGTTTCAAACAGATGAACACCTCCCAAAGTAATGCTGTGGAAGACAATTTTTTCAGGATGCACTTCCCCATATTTGTTATTTTGCCCTTTTGTACCATCCCCATGTCAGATGTTATTTGGAAATAGATTGCAGAGGGGGAGACAGGCGGGTATTGAGGGAGCGTGGGAATATAAAGGCCTGTTTCAGGGCCAGCTCCCCTGACTTTGGAATCCAGTAACAGCCATTGTTGAGTAACCTGTAACCAGCACTAGAAACGGTAATTTTTATTCTTTCAGATCTTTTAATTATTAATAATCTTTAATGTTAATTTGAGATTGTTAACTTCTTACTACTGCTTTTACAATCCGTTATCATTTTATTCTTTGCTTTGTTCTGTTTTGCATATTTTATAAATTCCTTTAATCTATGGTTTTAGTAATTATTATGTATGAATCAAATACAAGAAATATATACATATATATATATATATACACACACATACACCCACACACAAGTTCAGTAGCAGTAATAATGTGTGAGCAGTTAGCTAATGACAGCAAACAAGCTCCCTTAGAGTCAAATTATATGTTACATAAAATTTGCAAAAATTGTAAAAATGTAAATAGAAGTTGCTGGCAGACAGAGATTGAATCTTTCTCTTTGAAATCAAACAACAAGCGAACATATTTAAATGGTTTCTATTTTTAATCGATATTCATACCGATCTAAAAATATTGAATATGGAAAAAACTTTTAAAAATTTTGTTAAGTCTTTTCATCATAGAGAAGTGGGATTTTTTGAACTCAAGATTTCTTGCATATTAAAATATGACTGTAATAAACAAAGCATGTTTAATTCTAATTTTCACAGGTGCTGAAATAAAAAATAAAAAACACAACCTCTTCCTACATCACACTGCCCCTAAATTGAACATATATTGTTATTTGAAAGAGCTTTAACAACAAAACACCACCTCCACAATGCACCCTGGCAGGGAATAGACAAAGGCAAGAGGATGTCAGCATACAATCCTGTACTGCTGTATACACCCTTTAATACAAAAAGGGAGAGAGGCTCCTATTCAGAGAGTCACCCAATTATAGAAGAGTTGGCCTTCAAATACTTACCAAGTCTATGCATGCAAATATGCTGCTGAACTAGCATCACGTTGACAGAGCAGCATTGTGTATAAATCAAAGATTCTGGCAGATGTAGGGAAACTAGCATTTGTGTGAGTCTCTTCCCTTAAGGAACAAGTGCCTTCTTCCACAGTAATTAAAACTCTAGGAACAACATTTTCTGCCTCTAACATTCACCCCATCTTAATGGAGAATTCTAAAATTAACATATTGCATAAAAAAGTAGCACAGGAGGAACACAACTGGTAATTGCTGCAATATTTTTGTTGCAGGCCCAAAGCTCTTAAAAGTGTGATGCAATCTTTACATACTTTCAAATTTTCATTATATCATGTCATATTTACTCTGGCAACACAACAGCTAGATTGTTATCATGTTAATCAAACAATCCATCTTTAACTAACAAGCCAGTCTACCGTCAGCTTGAAATAGAAAAGAAGAAAGCTCCAAAATTTTAATTTTTACTTTCAGAAAAGCTATTAATTTCTGCTACACTACTCAGATTTTTAAAACTTAAGCTAGCTAAAGGTCAGTTGTTAAGCAAAGTATATTAGTAAAGTCTTAAGAAAATTATGAAGTTCTCAAAAACCTTTATAGTGCAAATTGAGTTTTTAGGTTGCCAGCTAAACTATGAAGGAAAGAAAAAACTTCAGAATTGGTGGTCCTATATCCGTTCCTCACTAAGGTTTCTTACCATCAATACACAATTACCCACAAAATGAAAGAAAAAAGTATTGAAAGTAAAAATGCAATATTTTATATTCAATATAGCACAATAGTAAGCTACAATCTTGATTCGTAAAATATAATTTGAAGATCAAATGCTTTGGCATTAGCAAATTATCAGAGGGTATCAAAGATCAGCTGATGTTTCCAATTATTTATAACAGATTTTTTGAAGACAAGAGTTTGTTTTATGTTAACCAGAATAAATTAATCACTAGATCTTTATCTACCAAAAGGAATTCTATGCCATTTAACATGTAAAATAAACTGTAGAAACTATAAATATTTTTTAAAAAACAAAAAATTTGATCTAGTGTTAACTGTGTTCTTCTAAGTTGATTATGATTTACCAGCAATCAACAAAGCAAAAAATTTATTGAGAATTAAGATAGATTAAAATGTTCTCAACAAAATACAATGATAACCTTCATCTAAAAATAATTACAACAGTCCAAGTCAAAAAATTAATATGGAATAAACTGGAAAGGGCTGAAGAGAGAGAAATAAACAAAAGTAATTCACATGCTATTCCAGGGTGAAGATTGAGATGTGTACATTTAGAATTGTTTTCTATTTGGAAAGAATCAGGAAGGAAACAGCTGTATTTTTAACATATTTTTTTCTTTTTTGTAATGTGTTAAACTGTTCTAACAAGACCAGAATAAATACCTTAAAGAGAGTTGGATTGATTTTTCATTGGTTACCTTAGCTTTTTTACTGTTTCTCAAACTTACTCCCTAATTATAATTATTAAACAGTATTTTACAATTATTTAAGATTGAACAATGTTTAAGGAATTACATTCACGTATTACTTCTACCTCTGGACTTTAATGTCATCAACACAGTTATTTCAATAACATTCATTTCTTATTTTTTTTCTATGGGGGTACATCAGTTTATAATCACCAATTATTTTCTTCAGTTAAGTTTAAACATTGTGATACATAATTTTTGTGTATGTTTCTTGGTCCAATACACCTTGAATGTACTTGAATGTTGAGGAAGGTTCAATTCAGCTTATCATTAATATATAAAATTCCAACTGCATGGTAATCTGGAAATCTAAGGTAAAATAACTTTCATATTAGTGTGATAATAGAGAATATTTCACTGGGAAAGGAAAAAAGAACAGATTTTGCAGTGCTTTTATATAAGTGTCTGCTTCATTTCTTCCTCAAGAATAGCCCACGATACCAGCATGATTAAGATCCTCTCATTTTCTTGGATACATACTTAAATGAGTAGTTGACCAATAGCTATAAAATTACAAGTGAAAAAAAGATGGTACTTACGAGCTATGCCAGATCTCTCATCTATGACTAATTACTTAATCTAACAGTATATTGTAATAAATGATAAAACATCATTATATTATGCTGTTACTATAGTCCTAAGAACATTTGAAAATCTGAGATAGTAAGCAATTTGGCCTCAAATCTTACATGTATGAGGAACTTTGGTAGTGATAAATTAAACAGAACGTTCAGTAATCAAAAGGAAACACTTCATTATGATGGGATACTAATTACTAATCTCTCACATTTTTCTTTCATACACAGAAAATACTGAAGCCTGTACCAGAAAGATCCCCATTTTTCATTTATTTCAGTATTACCATTTAATACTGGACATTATTTCTCTTCTGGGAAACTTAGAATAGCCAGTTCCAAGCTAGACAATGACCATTCAAGACCATATTCATTTATTATAAACATAAGATAGACAGACAGACAAATTTTCATCATTTGTCTGACATGGGATATGACAGATTTTAGGAACTAAAAATACATGTCAGAAAGATGAAAATATAAACAGCAAATGATTTTTCGTACAAACTCTTTTGGTTTTCCCAAGTTGATGATAAAAATGTTTTCTGTTTCTCTGTTTATTTATCTGTATGCTATTAAAAGTACTCCTTTGGTGTTTCTTTTCAACTGCGAAAGCATCAATTTCTGCCTCTCTGAATGGCACACCCATTCTTTCTAAAAATCCCTTCTTATAACTAGGTAGGTACAAAATAGTTTCATATAACATGTCCCTGCATGTTTGTATGGTTTCTCAGCTTTTACTCAGCTTCATTTTCAATGTGAATATAGAAGTTACACTACACAAGGCTATTTCCAATTCCCAAGCTATGTTATGATTTAATGAAGGAGTACTTTGCTCAAAATGAATCTGCCCATCCTCCTCTGCCCATCATCTTGGGTGCCAGCATGTAAAATGTGTAAGAAAGGTCTTCTCTATGGCTACTTTGATACCATGGAATATACTGCCCCAGAAATAGATTTAATCCTCCCAATTATTTTAATTCCCCCACTTCAGGCTTTGGGGAACTTTTTTGTCTAATGGACTTTAGTTTTTTTTATTATTTTGCATTAAGCATCACCTTATTTATATTATATTATGGTATGGGGTGTAGACAAATTGGCATCAGTTTTTATGTCCATGCTGTTGGATGTACTGATTCATGTGACTGGGGCAGTATAAAAGTACATGAAATAAATATTCAATGAATATTCAGTGAAATGGACATAGGTATATAGAATAATGTGTGCTTGCATATGTATACACATGCATGTACATATTGTACATGAATACACAAGTGTGTGTGTGTGTGTGTGTGTGTGTGTGTGTGTGTGTGTACACATGGATAATTTATACAGGATACCATAAAGAAATGGACTCCAATGATTAAGTCATGGATGCTATAGTATAAGTGACATTGAAAACAGATGAATTCTGCAATTCTATATACCAATTCCTATTATATAGGCAAGTACTAGATCTTTTGCCTTCAGTCTTATTTCCTTTAAATAAAAGTTGTTGAAAGAACTAATAAACTGCTATGATTTGTTTGAGGAATTATGGAACTGCTCTGGTGTGTCTGGTGAGCAGCCGCCCGAGAACTTCCACGTGGTTCCAAAGGTTTTGCCGCCCGTTCCAGCGCAGCACAGGGGCTGGCTGCGAACTCCGCAAGGGGGCTGTCTCCTTCCCCCAGCCCAGCGCCTCCCGATTCCCACGGTACCAAATTTAATACAAAACATGATTTACTCACCACCAGTGAGTAAGCGCAGCTGCCCAAAACAAAGACGAAATAAAATGGAGACTCGCGCATGCGTCCTCAGCTAAGGAGTCCAGCCAATCAGTGAGCTGGTTGGCCAGCTCACTGATTGGCTGAAGCCCAGCCAATCAAATCAGTGAGCGGCAGGCTGGGCTGGCTTAAATTTGTAGGTGGTAGCATAGAACAGAACGATGAGCCAGCCCAGCAGCTGATGGGCGGGAGCTGCAAGCGCCAAAAAAAGCGTGCCTTTTTAAAAAGTGGGCGGGACGCGGGAAAATGCATCAAAAAGCGGGGGTGTCCCGCCAAAAGCGGGACGTCTGGTCACCTTAATAACACCATAAAGTGATGCTCTGGTTTTTAATTCCACAGTCTAGAAACCGAGAAATTATAAATTTCTATTCTATTCTATTCCATTCTATTCTGCATAAAGATACATTCCATTAATACAAAAATTAAATCATGTTCAAACTGTACAGAAATTAACACAAAATAAGAAAAAGGTTGATTTTCCTCAAAACTGGTTTTAGAGTGACAAATTCTTTTCTAATTATATGGAAATGAAAGCACCACAATTCACAGTGCATTACATATAGAAAAGAAAGTTACTCAGCTTAATAAATTCATCAAATACAATATAAGCCTGCTGGTCACCTGACTGATCAAATGGTTTTCACTGAAGAAAGTATCTTGCTAAAATGAAATATTTCATGATGCTAAGAATGTGCTTTTATATATAATCTAGCCCTTTAATTATACTTTGATTCGATATATTATTACAAAAGTGTGAAATATTGTTCTTTGTTCAAAAGCTCTGCAAGTATTATGACCCACAAATGGCTTTAAGTACAAACATCCCTAGCCTTAAATTATATAGGATATATATCCATTTTTTAACCTTCCTACCAAAATCACAATATGCCCTTTGAAAAGAGATTTAAATGTACAGAAACAATGAACTTTTTGCCATAGCATTTATGAAGCTACCCATTAGGCCTCAATTCATTACATATTAGCAATGAATTATTAGTAACTACATTAACTGGAAGCAGCAGTTCACTTTGTGTAGCGATATATATTGATTAAATGAATTAAATAATTTGTAAAACTTTTAAAATTATCTGGACTCCTATAATAGTATGAACCAAAATGTGGTTGAAGTTTAATCTCTAATTCCTATTAATATATAATTTTGTTAAACAGAAAGCACACCACTGTCCTGAGTCACGTTTTACTAAACATATTGAACTGATATTGTTGGAAAACATTACGTTAAACTTTAAATTTAGTAACCAGTATTGGCATTTCCTTTAGCAGCTAAGATTCAACTAGACATTTCTTAGATTTGACGGTTAATCCATATTGGTTTATAGATATTTTGGGCAATTCCCCTTTACAGAACTGTTTCAACGCACAGATACTTTGTGGTTATCTTGCATAAACTGCTCACTTAAGGTCAGTTACAACCATGGAATTTTGTGTCAGTCATTCCAAAATAATAATTAAAAAAGCTTCACTCATTCTCTTGTAGCCATTCTTATTTGTGTCTTCAGGATAGTGCTGCATGCACCACATTTATTTAGCTTCAATTTACTAAGAGATACTCTTAAATTTCTCTTGCAGAATTTACTGGTACAATCCAAATCATTGTTCTCTCAATGACTATTAACTATCTGGGACCTCAAAGCAAGCTACAGGTAGTCCTCGACTTACAACAGTTCATTTAGTGACTGTTCAAAGTTACATCGGCAGTGAAAAAAGTGGTTTCTGACTGTTTTTCAGTTATGACCTTAGCAACATCCCCATGATCACATGATTAAAATTCCTTGTGCTTAGCAACTGATTCGTATTTTTGACCATTGCTGTGTCCCAAGCTCTTGTGATACCTTCTAATAAGCAAAATTAATGGGGAAGTCAGATTCACTTAACAACCTTGGTACTAATTTATCATCTGTAGTGATTCACTTAACAGAGGCAAGAAAGGTGATAAAATGGGGCAAAACTCACTTAACAAATGTTTCACTTAACAACAGAAACGTTGGGCTCAATTATGGTTGTTAAGTCAAGGACTCCCTGTACTGCTGCCCCTTATACTGTACAGTTCAGTTGAAGTTGTTTTGCTGGAATTTAGTGTTTTGTTTCCTACAAACATAATATTTAACACAGAGAATTCAGGTAAGCAGACAGGCTGTTCCCAATGGGAAGCTTCCTCCATTTCAGACTCTCCTCAATCTGAGGAAAGCCAGAATTTTCCTTCTGTTACCCTCATGAACATCAATATATAATGGAAGAGCTGTCTCTAGAACCTTTGCCATTATCTATTTGTGATCTTCTGGAGTCTTGTATTCCTTGACCTTGGAGTGATGTTCAATGAATGACCATACTTGGAAAGAGTAATAATGGTGTTGTCTTACTATGAAATGATGGAAGGCCAAGTATTTAGAAGAATTTTTACAGCTCTTTCTAGATATTTAACAGCCATTTTTCTGAAGTCAGTAGATATCTCTTTTAATCAAGTCAACTCAAACCTAACTCTTGAAAACAGACTTTGATAGTGGCAACCGACATATACTTTTATAGAGAAGGGTCATCAGCCTGAGTTATCTTACTGATTGGAACAGGTGGCTCAAAATACTCCCTTAAGAAGGTTGCTTATCCTAGGGCTTCACGTACTTTTTCCAACCAAGACAGTGAATACGGTCTCAGTATGTTCAGCAGCACATGACACAATGCACTGTTTTATGGGTCATTTGTTTAACCCAAATCTTTTTATCATTAGATAAAGAGGAGTTAGATGAAATTCTTTTTTTAATAAAGAGGTTTTTTTTATTTTTCAATTACAAAAATAAACATTCCATCTTTCCTTATGAAGTATGTCATCTGGGTATGAACATCTCTGTGCAACATCGTTCCCCATTTACCATCTTTCACACTCATATTAACATTATTTCCCTAAGCTTAGTATTATAATATATTAAATGTAATATATATTAAACATTTAAACATTATAAAATTCTCCATTTTTCTTCTTAATATCTTCTAGTAATAATATCATATTCACATTAAACATCATTGTTCTCATCGTACAAATACTAACAGTTTTCATCTTATTTATATCTCTATCTAAATATATTGTCTACCTCTTTTTCATCCTTCTTTATTTCCAAACTCCATTTTTATTCTCCAACCATTGGTAAAATATTTCCCAAATCATATAATATTCAGTTTGCTCTTTCTCCTTAATTGCTAATGTTAATCTGTTCATTTCTGCACATTCTAATATTTTCTTTATCACCTTCTCATCAATAGGAATCTCTACACTTTTCCAATGTTGTGCAAATACAATTCTAGCTGCAGTTAATACATGAATGATTAAATATACATTCTCTTTATTATAAATTTCAGGAATAATTCCAAGCAGAAACGTTTCTGGCTTCAGCTCAATATGTTATTGTATCTCTCTTCCAACCATGTCTTAATTTTTGTGCAATGCTTCTTTGGCTCTCCACATATCCACCACATATGAGAGTAAGATCCAGCTATTTGGCAGCATTTCCAACATTTAGCTACCTTGCCGGTAGTAGATGCCTTCTGTAAAACATCTTATACAAATTATCTTTATATGCAGTTGACATGGTTAGTTTATAATTCCTATCCCACAATTTCTGCCATTTATCTAATTCTATCATATCCAAAAAATTTCGGCCATGCTATCATTGTCTTCTTTCTCTTGTTCTTCCAATTTTATGCCCAATAAGTAATTACATAGTTTATTAACCTTTTTTCTATTCCTGTTAAGATTTTGTGGAGTTAGATGAAATTCTGATCACGGTGTCAGTCATAGTGTTGCACAAATACAATTCTAAAGGGTTATAAGCTTCCTCTAAGTACTATAGAAAGTGGCATAGGAAAACTATTGCTACACACTATTGCAAAACACACACACAGTGATGCCCTTTACAAAATGAAGGGGAGCTTGTTCAAATTTAGATAAGTACAATTTCTACAGCAGGACCAAAATGTTATAGTGATGACAATATTTATTGCAGCAATTTTAGTTGTGGAGATTTTGAAGAGAAGGCTTATTATGGGACAGGTTCAAAACGTGCTAAACCCAATAAATATTCTGGTTGGTAACATTTCATCAACAAAATAGTGAAGCAATAGTTATAGAGAAGTAATAGTAGCACTTAATGTGTCATTAAAACAAAGCATCAACATCCTTAACTGGTTAATTTGAATGTTTAGAATTTCAGTAAATCGAATGTTTCTTTTACTGAAACTATCTTTTTCTGCTGAAACAGCATATTTTGATTCAGCATACAAACCCAATGAAATTCTGAACAATCTATATATAGTTAATGCATACATATACATAATACACATTTGAGATAGGTATGAGATATACAAAACTCTTTCAAAAGTACATATGAAGCCAAGAATGGATTCAATTTCAGCACAAAAAAAGACAATTTAACTGTATTGTTCTGCCAGTGACATACTAGAAAAGTCTTTAAAGTTAGAATAGGTCACCCAAGTTCTTTAATCAAACTCAATTATTAGTTAATTACCTACTTATTTAGTTTAAACAAGAAGTCTGAAATAGAATCAAGAGAGCATTTTGGGTGGCATTTGAAGAAACAGTAAGTTTTAAGGAAAAAGAGAAGCTTCAAAAAGATAAAAAAATAAGGGAGGAGGAGAACATAGGAAACACACTTTTTAAGTGTAACTTTAGTCTGCTTTTTTAACAATGAAAAACTAGCACTCATTGGTAAAAACTGAAGGAGATTCCACCCAACACCTGCTATGGCAGTTGGCTTAATAGCAGTTCTTTGCTAGATTCGACAATTACACCCACGTTCTCCTGTGAGGGATTAATTGTTTGCTAAAAATAAATCAAAATTTGCATTTCAACTGAGCTGCCTAAGCAATGTGGTGTTTGACAGAAGGTGAAATTAATCAGCCTTCTGGTTGATGAACCTGGATTTTATTTCAGATGTCCAGATTTCAACTAAAATTCAAATGAATACATCAGCAGAGTAAAAGAGGAGTGTTACACTGCCTTGCAGCACTCAACTGTAGAAATAATAGATTATGAAGAAGAAACCTAAATTATTTCTCATATATAATTATAAACTAACAAAACTTACATGGTAAGCAGTAGGGAGGTATAGTTTTGTGACCTCTCAGCAAATACAGTTTTAACATTTTAGAAAGTAGAATGACTTATGACTATAATTGAGTCTGGAATTACAGCCATAAATCATTGCGGTCATAGTCAAGGCGTCATGTGGCTAGATTTAAAGATAGGCCCCTTTTTAGCATGGTCATTAGGCAAACACCATGGTCATTAAGTGAATTCATGCATTTTTCCTAATAGATGCTTTTTGCCAGAAATTGGAAGTAAATTTCAGAAACTGGCAAAAAAGGGTCACAAATTGTGGTCATGTGACTGTCAGATGCTACAAATGTACATAAATGTTAGCTGGTTCTTAAGTGCCCAAAATATAATCATGTGGTGTGTGTGTGTGACCATGTAACTTTGACTCGCTTGTTAATAGGGGAGAAGTCTAGCCCGCAGCCCCTATTCTGTGGAGTGGAGTGCTACAGGGCTTGATCCTCGTTTTCTTCTTCAAATCTACATGAGACTGCTGGGTGAGGTGATCCAATTATTTGGGTTGATGTCCTATCTTAGTGCCTGGAGACTGTATAGACTGTATAGGGGCCTGGATAGGGTGCAGTGGGCTTTCGCTCAAGCCAAGCAAGACTGAGTGGCTGGGTGGGTACTTGGGCCTTCCGGGGTCAAGATTTTTCCACCTTTGCTCCTGGATGGGGTGGAATTGCCTCAGATGAACCAGGTGTGCAATCTGGGGATCCTCTTGGACTCACAGCTTTGCTGGAAGAGCAAGTGGTAGTCAAGGTTAAGAAGGCCTTGGACACCTTTGAGTTGTGTGCTAATTGCACCCATTTCCAGCTTAAGAAGTTCTTTTCACATTCACGCATGCTCTTGTGACTTACCATATGGATGATGGCAATGTGCAGAACATGGTGCTTACCTTGAAGGGCACATGTAACACCACTGCTTTGTGGTTCCTAGTATATTTCTGGCTGCAATTCAATATGCCGATTATCACCGTTAAAGCTTTCATGGCTTGGGGCTGGGTTACTTGAGAGACTTTCATCTCTCAAGACCTGTCCAATCCAGTTTGGCAGGATGGGCATGCTCTGAGTCCTGTCAGCCAAGGAATGTCAACTAGATAGTGTGCTTTTTCTGCCATATCACTAGCCCTTTGAAACATTCTCACTTCAGCTATTAGAATGACTCCGATTAGGATGTTGGCCTTTCATAAAGCCTTGAAGACCTGGATATGTGCCTGGCCTGGGATCCTAAGTGTGCTAAGGATCTCATTTCTGAAAGAAAAATCCTATGGACAAGGAACTCAATTCCCATAAATCCAGGAAATTATTTAAATTAAAATAAAGAAATTATAAGTATTTCAGTCTAAACAACTATGTCTTTTTCTAATAAGTTCTCTACATCAAAAGGTTTCAGGCTGTCCCAGAAGATCTTAAACACAATGGGGATTAGTATATCGCAATTGATAATATACTTGTAATCTGCCTCACATGTAACCGCCAACAGCATAATCAACCTGTCTTGCTTTCCTTCCCCACTCACAATATAAATCCTAAATCAGTTAAGACCAGGCATGTCGAACTTTTGTCTTGCTTGGGCTGCATTGAGTGAAGAGGGATTGTCTTGGGCTACATACAAAATATATAATATAGTTAATGTATATAGATAGCAAACTTCCTTTATTTGGGAGGGGGGAGCCGAGGTGGCGCAGTGGGTAGAGTGCAGTACTGCAGGCCACTTCAGCTGACTGCTATGTGCAGTTCGGCGGTTCAAATCTCACTGGCTCAAGGTTGACTCAGCCTTCCCTCCTGGCTGGTTGCCAACAGCAGTGAGGTGACACGAGGCTGGATCCAGGCGGTTGTTACCGCTTCTCTTCGGGAGGGGTACTTTCCCACCGCGCTCAAGACAGCGGTGGTAAGACCCCTCCTGAAGAAACCGTCTCTGGATCCAGCTGTTCTTAATAACTATCATCCAGTCTCCAACCTCCCCTTTGTAGGGAAGGTTGTTGAGAAGGTGGTGGCTCTCCAGCTTCAGCGTACCTTGGAGGAAGCTAACTACCTTGACCCCTTCCAGTCTGGCTTCAGACCCGGTTACAGCACAGAAACCGCTTTGGTCGCATTGACCGATGGTCTCTGGAGAGCTAGGGATGGAGGCCATGCTTCCATCGTAGTTCTCCTGGACCTCTCAGCGGCTTTCGATACCATCGACCATGGTATCCTTCTGCGACGACTGCGGGAGATAGGGGTGGGCAGCACTGTTTTGCAGTGGTTCTCCTCCTATCTCTCGGACAGGTCGCAGTCGGTGTTGGTGGGGGGGCAGAGATCGTCCCTGAGGCCCCTAACTTATGGGGTGCCGCAGGGGTCGGTCCTATCCCCCCTACTATTTAACATTTACATGAAACCGCTGGGCGAGATCATCCGAAGGCACGGGATAAAATACCACCAATATGCGGACGATACACAGTTGTATCTGTCCGCCCCGTGCCAACTCAATGAAGCGGTGGACGTGATGAACCGGGGTCTGGAAGCCGTTAAAGACTGGATGAGAGCAAACAAGCTGATACTCAACCCAGACAAGACCGAGTGGCTGTTGTGTTTCCCTCCCAAAAATTTGACCAACATACCATCACTCAGGCTGGGGGGACAAAACTTACACCCCTCAGAAAGGGCCCGCAACTTGGGAGTCCTCCTGGACCCACAGCTAACTTTTGACCACCATCTCTCAGCTGTGACCAGGGGGGCATTTGCCCAGGTTCGCCTGGTGCGCCAGTTGCGGCCCTACCTGAATCGGGAGGCCCTCACAACAGTCACTCGAGCCCTTGTGATCTCCAGGCTGGAATACTGTAATGTGCTCTACATGGGGCTGCCCTTGAAGAGCATCCGGAGACTTCAGCTAGTCCAGAATGCGCCCGCGCGAGCGATCGTGGGCGCACCACGGTTCGCCCACATAACACCGTGAGCTGCACTGGCTACCTGTCGATCTCCGGGTGCACTTCAAGGTCCTACTCACCACCTATAAAGCACTCCATGGTAGTGGATCTGGCTATTTGAGAGACCGCCTTCTGCCAATTACCTCCCTGCGTCCCATCAGATCGCATAGAGTTGGCCTCCTCCGTATTCCATCCGCCAGTCAGTGCCGACTGGCGACTACTCGGAGGAGAGCCTTCTCTGTTGCGGCTCCGACACTATGGAACAATCTCCCCGTGGAGATTCGTACCCTCACCACCGTCCAGGCCTTCCGCACAGCCCTCATGAACTGGCTAGCCCGTCAGGCCTGGGGATAAGTTTATTTTTGCCCCTCCCGAATGCTGAGTGAATGTTGAGTTTTACTGTTTAATTTACTTTTGTGCACATTTCTTTTTGTATTGTCCTACACTCCCTTTCCTTTTTGATTGTAAGCCGCCCTGAGTCCCCTCAGGGAAAAGGGCGGCCTATAAATGTCTAATAAATCCAAATCCAAATTCCAAGGTGGGTAAAATGAGGACCCAGATTGTGGGGGCGATATGCTGACTCTGTAAACCGCTTAGAGAGGGCTGAAAGCCCTATGAAGCGGTATATAAGTCTAAGTCTAACTGCTACTTGTGGGCTGCATTATTAGCTGTCCAGAGCTGCATGCGGCCCACTGGTTGCCAGTTGGACATGCCTGGTTCAGACCTTAACATAGCAGTGTTTCAGTATTTGAGGGGCTGCCACAGGTGAGGGTCAAACTATTTTCCAAGGCATCTGAAGGCCAGACAAGGAATAATGGATGGAAACTGATCAAGGAGATTGAACCTAGAAATAAGGAGAAATTTTCTGACAGTGAGAACAATTCACCAATGGAACCAGGGGTGGGTTCTGGCAGCTGCTACTGCCAGTTTGTTCGTGGTCATGCAGCTTGCACATGTGCAGTACTCTAAAAATGCTTTTACGCCTGCACAGAACCCAGAAACAAGATGGTGGCACCGATGGCGGCGCTGGGAGAACCAGTTCAGGGGCATGACAGGCCTGGGTCACTACTGGTTCCAGCGACCCAGGTCACCAAACCACTACCAATTCAGCTGAACTGGTCTGAACCGGTAGGAACCCACCACTGAATAGAACAGCTTGCCTTCGGAAGTTGTGGGAGCTTCATCCCTGGAGGCTTTCAAGAAGAGATTGGACTGCCATTTGTCAGAAATGGGCAACAGCTTCCTGCTTGGGCTAGATGACCTACAACTGTGATGATGAACCTATGGTACGCATGCTGGAAGTTGCGTGCAGAGCCCTCTCTGCTGCCATGCAAGCCGTCACCCCAGTTCAGCTCTGCCATGCAGGCCGTGTGTCTCCTGCTGACCAGCTGGTCTTCGGATCTCTGTCGTGCATGCGCGGGGGCACACACATGCACTGGAGTTTGTGTGGGTTGTGCATGTGTGGGAGTGGGGCGCATGCATGCACATTGCATTTTGGGGGTTCACATGCGCAGATTCATACACATGCGCTTTGGGCATTTGGTCCGGAAAAGGTTAGCCATCACTGACCTACAAGGTCTCTTCTAACTCTGTTAATCTGTTAAAAAAAACCTTCATGTGATGAAGTTCGCTTTAATTCACGAAAGATTATGTTTTTAATAAAATGTGTTAGCTTGGGGAAAAATGCTACTGGACTCCTTCTGGCTACCACAGCTCTCTTCCTACAGTGTTCCTCCCTTCTGATTTATTACACCATTCCTGAAGATAAAGGACAGGCCTACGTCAAATCGTGTAAGAATCCAAATTCCAGGCTTATTTCTTTAGCCTTTAAATTTAGGATAGGTTCTATTGAAATAGCCAAGACGACACCTGATAAGATAGTTTATAACTCTAATTATTAAGGAAAAAAGCTATTAAATATATGAAGCATATTAATTACATTAATTATATAGATGGTCCTTACAAACTACACTTAATTAATTCAGGTGAAATATAAACATAATCAAATTCGGTTCTGTCTTGTCTCACTTTCTGCAATGTATTCCTTGGGACACTACCTAAAGGACAAGTGTGGTCCAAAAACAATTGCATCCCAATTCAGATAATTTATATTCCCCATTTGTGCTTCAAAACAAATGCTGAGGGCAACTTTAATAAATAAATACACAACAGTGACACAATGAAAGAACATAATCCCAAAGTTGAGGAATGCTGAGAACTCAATATTTAATATATATAAAAGTGCTATACAGTTCCCCTCTCCACATGAAAACTTGAATTAATATACATTTATTCATTCATTCAATTTATATAGTGGCACATGTCAAATATATAGCTCTGGGACTATATAAACTAACTATATACAAGGAACAATACAAAATCATACAAATATTTTAAAAATTTAAAAAACATACAACACAATCAGCAGCCAAAGTATAAAAAATAACCAACAGCAATCAACAAAACTACATTACAGGCTCTACCGATATCACCAAACCACAACTTTTAAGACCATACAAAAAGCCAGTAGGAGAGAACTGATTCAAGTGGTAAGAGTGTAATGTTTTAACAAGTATTTACTGATCAAATAATCAGGTTTTAACAATTTTCCATGAGAGGAAAAGATACCATTCAATTTCAGGGGAAAGGCATTCTTGTCACTTCATTCATACCATAACCTCCAAAACCGGAAACTCTTAGCAAGTCTCCTCAAAACAACTGGATTGGACAGGCTGCGATTATTTTGAGAAGAGGTACCCGACATATCCACAAAGAGCCTGCACCACAAAGAGCTTTTTAAGTAATCACAAGGAACCCAGAGCCGCAATCTCAAAGTTACACTACTCTGAAATAGTGCCATCCCTTGTTTTCTGGAGACAAAAAAAAGGGGGGAGGAGGAGAAATATTTTCAAACTTGTAAGATTCTATTATTGTAAATCATGGTTTGAGAGGCTTTGTAGATGTAGCATAGAGAACCTCCAGGCCCTGTGCCCCCTGTAGGTGTGCCCCTTGTAGGTGTGGTTGCAGACTTGAGTGTTTTTCTCTATGATTGTTTACTGCAACTATTTACTCAGATAAAGTGGAGTCACCATAAAATGGAACTCCTACTCCCAATGTTTACCAACAGTCTAGCAGGATATCATGGTTGATGCTTTCAAATGTCACTGAAGGATCTAAAGGATGAAGAAGGAGGAGGGTCTCCTATTAACATCCTGTGAACCTGAGCAATAATGCCATTTCTGTCTCATGATCAGATTGCTGGAATCCAGATAATCAGTTTCATACAGGAACCTTTCTAATTGAATGCAAAATTTTCTACAACTTTTTCTCAAAGTGAGCGATAGGAGACTGGATGAACATGGTCTAAAATGGCTGGGTCCAGAAAAAACATTTCTAAGATGAGGTGTGCTACTGCTTCTTTAAGGCAGGAGGCACTGCCCCTCCCTTTTAACAATTAATATTTTCCAAAATCAAGCCTCTCATGTCCTACCTGACAGTCAGAGAAGCTAGGAAGGATGCACCTTAAGTAGGCAAGTGACAGAAATCAAATTACAGAATATACTACTCAATTTCTGTCATTCTTCAGTTCCATACATTTGTCCATGTTCTGATATCTACAAAAAATATGGGCGTTGTCTGGAGCTTGTTAAATTTGTTCTTCTTAGGTGAAACTGGATTTTATAGAACTACATTACAGTGAATAAGCAAAAGAACTAAATGAACACATACATGCTTTCGTATTCCCAGATACCTGGATATAGTTACTCCTTTCAAAATTGTCAACAAATTACTTTTTTTAATGTAACAGCAGGTGCACTTATTTGAGAAGTTCCTCAATGTGATTTAATACATATTTTAATTAAAATTATTAATTTTAATTAAATTATATTCATTTTTGGCCTGGCCATCTTTATTTAGCCAAAATTAAGGATAACATTATCTCAGTCAGTATTCGTAATCAAAGACAATTTTCAGTCCTAATAAAAGAATTGCATATTCTTCATTTTGCAGTATAACAAAATTATATATTTCTGTTTTCATTAAGGATTATGTATCCGATTATGTACATATACTCATATTTATAACAAGTCAATCTACAGTCCATGCTAAAAAAGTGAAATTGTTTGATTATGCATACAGCAATAGCAATAGCAATAGCACTGACTTATATACCGCTTTACAGCCCTCTCTAAGCGGTTTACTGATTTAGCATATTGCCCCCAACAATTTGGGTCCTCATTTTACGCATCTTGGAAGGATGGAAGGCTGAGTCAACTTTGATCCTGGTGATATTTGAACTGCCAAATTGCAGGCAGCCAGCAGAAGTAGCCTGCAGTACAGCACATTTACTAATTTTGATAGTATATATACTTTCTAATAGTTTTAGCAAAACATTAGGGAAAATATAGCCCTGACAATGAGAAATTTCTTTGACTTCAGGGATGAACAAATGGTATTTACAGAATATTATGCCATTCTGTTTAGCTGTAAAAGGTAACGTATTTTGCATATCTATTCTCTTAATTGCCATACTTTGTTAATTGGATCAATCATCAATGATCAGCATATCAATGTTCAAATTCTTCATCAGAGAAACTTTTTAAGCCTTCTTTTCTTGAACTATCACAAGACTATTTCATTGATCAGAATTCTAACTTAAGATATACCATCTGTCAAAGTGTACTTTTCTTTAGCAGAGAAACAACCTCAAAATTGATGCATTTAGGGGGAAAAACAAATGTTGTTATGGTAACTAAATACCTATCTTTTTTTAAAAAAAGGCATCCGAAATGAATAAAATAAATATCAAGAGAATTTTCAAAGAAAAGTAATTGCTATATTCTTATGATAACAATGGGGCAACGGTCAATGGCTATACTCCCAAGAGATATATGATGAATGTCGGACAAATGCTTTCCAGTAGATCCAGTAGACCTTGTCTAGGAAATCTGTGGGATTATATCAGATTTAGAATGCTTGCACATACTAAGTGTCTTCATATGAGTTGGCCACACAAAGCTCCAATGCAAAAAGCACAAAGAAATAATGGCCATCATCACTGCTCCTGGGAGGGGGGGTGTCATTATAATGTCCTAGTCAACATGAGGAGAAACATCACACAACAAGTCAATGGAGCATGGTTAGTAAACCCTCCCCCTCCCCAAGGGGCCACTTGTCTCAATGGGATCTCTAACATTATGAAACTTAACTGGCCAGCTACAGATGAATGAAGGGGAAAAAGAAATATGCCCTAAGAATGTTTTGTTGAATAACTGAATTTGAACACTAGTTCTCGGGATTTCTTTTTAAGTCACTTTTTTTGTCCTTATATCTTTACTATTGCCAAACTGAGCAGCCACTTCAGGATACACATACATTTATACCAAAGAAGCAGAAACAACTGCATTGAACCCTATTGGGTGGATAGGGAATCTAGAAGAGAAAACTGGATTATTCTATTAAATAAATGGTTAGTAAACTTCAGTTTATCATTACTGAATGTTCATACTGTCATAAATATATTGATGAGAGCAATAGCACTTAGACTTATATATCACTTCACAGTGCTTTACAGCCCTCTCTAAGCAATTTACCGAGTCAGCATATTGCCGCCAACAATCTGGATCCTCATTTTATCAACCTTGGAAGGATGAACGGCTGAGTTAACCTTGAGCCCAGTCAGGATTGAACTGCCTGCAATCAGCAGTCAGCAAAATTACTCTGCAATGCTGCATTCTAATCACTGTGCCACCAAGGCACCAATATTCCATTAGCTTTCTTCTTTTCTGGGGATACAGGGTTAGCCAGCACTAGTCTCTCATTTAGCTCCAAGATTTAAAGAACTGGCTTTAGAGAAACAAATAATACAGAGAAGTTATTGATTCAGACAGAATATTGCAGCTACTGGTTGCAGAAACTAGACTTCAGGATTTAGGGCTTTTCTGGATAAAGTTGTCCTTGCACTTAAGAAACAGCTTTGCAGGGGTCCTCCCAGATCTAGTACTAATGCTGATGAGCTCTAAAACATTGGCCATAAAGAATTTTTATCAGTGGATGTTAAAGCAAGTACATTTCTATGTAAGAGAGACAATTGTGATCAAGGCTTTTGCTTTATTTCTTAGAGAAAATATTAAATTGGATTACAAATTAAATTTATTTAAGGTTAAAATATATATGTTACCCTTTTTGGTAGCTCTTAACAGACTTTTTCTCATTAGGGCTGAATGACTTTTTTATAATTTGACTATTCATAAGGGATGAGATATGGGAAATTATTTTTATTGAAATACTAGAGAAGGTACTTGCTGAAATTGTTATTACAAGAAGAAGATATCATCTTTTATATATCTTTTTCTTCTTTTTTACTTCTATCTCTTCACACTTTTTTATTTTCTCTTCTTTTTATATTTTCCATAATTTATATTAGACTTTTATCTTTATACATGTATATTACTCTAATAAAACTGTTATAAATACATTAGCAGTGGATGGGGTTTCTTTTATGTCTTGCATTACTGTTGTATAAAAATACCTTTATTTCTTTCTGGTTGCCTTCTAATTACAATTCAACAGTTTGTCCCACACTTTATTAAAACATTTGTTGAAATCTTTGTTCCAACAAAGATGCATTTGATAATTAAGAACTATCCAACTCTTTCCAAAGTGAGATGAATACTTTTTAATTCTTAAATGTAACTTTGAAAATTACACAAGTTTAAGCAAGCTCTCTCCTTACCACAACTTAGAAGGGAACTTTTAATGCCATTTTTTCTCTGCAGTGAAGAATGTAATTAGTGGCGTTCCTCAGTTTCTATCCTAAAACTGGTGCTTTATGATCATATGATGTATGAGATGGAATTGTGTATGACTTGCGGAGTAGCCAAATTTGCTGATCACCCTACATTTTTCAGAGTGGTAATAATAATAAAGGACTGCAATGAGCTCCAAAATTCTGCATATTAAGGGATGGGATCAAAATGGAAGGTCTCATTTCATGAGAGCAAATTGAAGTGATACAAACTGGCAAAAATGTTCCTAAGTACTAATACAAAACAATGGGGTCAGAACTAGCTGTGTCTAATGAGGAAACATAGTAATGATGAACAATTCAATTAAGATGCCAAAACAGGATGCACTTACTGCACAAAATGATTGTTTTAGGGATAAGAAACAATACTGAAAGTAGAGGTATCAATATAATAATGCCCTTCTATCAATAAATGGTGCAACTGCATCTAGAATGTTACATGCACCTCAAAAAAAAAAAAAGTAAAGTGGAGCTAAAAGAGGCTTAGAAGATGGCACTTAATATAATCAAGAAGCAGTTTCCCTAAGAAGAAAAGTTTTGACATTTGGGGCTTTTTAGTGTAGAATGGAGGCAAAGGAAATGGGATATAATTGAAGTCTACAAAAGTAGGCATTACAGTGGACACAATGAAGCCATTTTCCCTTCCCAAAATACCAGAGGTCATCCAATCAAACTGGATATTGAAAGAATGAGGCCAAATAAAAGGACTTTTTTTTTACACGATGCATTATTTAATGCTGGAATTTGCTACTATAAGACGCAGTACTAGTTATCTTGTTGTATGGACGAATTGTACTAAATGGGCTAGAGGTCCAATGCAGCAGTGTGCTGCTTATGTTCTCATATTATGTCCTTAACAGAGGGAGGGAGGGAAGGAGGGAGGGAGAGTGATACAGTCTACTCTGATGCAGTCATAGACATCTCACTACAAAGTCTCAATTTTATATATTTACTGGTAATTAAATTGTTTCTTATTCCATATTACTCTTATAGATCATTATCAACGATCCTGTTGCAATTTTAATATGTTTAAATGTTATTGTAACCAATAAATATAGCAACAGATTTCATATAAATAGAAAATATGAGGTTTTAATCCCCATCTTGGTGGGATGTAAACTTATTGATAGTGTAAGTGATTAGAATCTAAGCAACAAAATGTTAAAGGATATTATTCTAAGTGGGCAGGATATTAATTCTGGTCTAGAATATGACCAAATATGGACAGATCAAAGAACAAGCTTTATACACTGCACAAATCTTAGCGGAGTATCCTGAACCTGAAAGTGTGAAATTGTTATCTAATGAGTTAGCAACGTAGGTCAGCAGAAGGGGAGATATTTTGAATGGTTTAATGATTGAGCAAGATATACAAATATATCCAGGGGTCCAAAATAATGCAGAAAGAAGTGTAAATCGAACAAACTGAATTAAAACAGACAAACTGCAACACATCTATTATGCTGCTAAAACAGTTAGTGGCATGCTATTCATTCTAGGCAAGAGAATATATCCTCTTACAAGGCACCACACTGGAGCCAAACAATGGCTAAAGAACAGCATTTAAAAGTGAGCCTATATAACAGCTAGATCAATAATGTAATACTTAATTAACTGTACATATCTATACACAACCACTTGGCAGTTTTACAAGTCTTTGCCTAATGAAGATTTTGAGCAAAGAAGGTTGTCTAACTCAAATCTTTGCAAGGTTCTTGAGTAATCATATATATCTGCAATAGAAAATCAAGCAAAACCAAGAAACAATTTGTTTTCATTGAATACAATGAATACAATTACCTAATTGTACCTAATACAATTCAGGTAAAATACAATATATTGTTATGCAGTATTCTAAATCTCCTCTAGAAGGTCTCCCAGTCCTCTAGAATAGATTCTGAAGGAACATTGGGGCAGAGGCAGTAAGGGAAGACAGATTTCTCTTCCTTATTCTATTGAAGCTAATGTATTGCATACTATATTTAGTTCACATGTAAGTACAATATATATTGCCTTCATAAGCATGAAGTAATTTGAAGGTCACAAGAATAAAAGAACTTTAAGAGCAAACAATCTGCATTCATATTAAACTGATTTGTAAATGATACTGAGACTCACTGAATCTCAGTGAGAATAAAGACAACCTTCTCACAACAATAAGATTGGAGCTAATTTAAAATCTAATATCCAGTATTTTAATTTCAGTAAAATATATAATTTTAAAAGCAAAATTCCCTCCATTTTATTGTCTAAGTACTAAAAGTAATATAATTATTTTGTTTATTTATAAGATCTATATCCAGATTTCATAATCGTCATGTTTATAATGCTCCATTCAATTTTAGCTGTGCAGTAACCCTGTAAGGTAGACATGAGTGTGGACCTGCTTCTAGTTCAAAATCCTTATCACTAAAAAACACACTTTTTGGGTTAACACTTTTTATCACATGGCAGATACAATGACTCCAATAAAGAATATGCTTGCCTGATGAGGCAGATGATCTGAACTTCAATAGTTGCATATGGCTATCTGATATCACCTAAGCTCCACTATTAGTAATCATTGGAAGCCCTGAAAGACCAGATTAAGGATAGGCTGTCATTAGCAAAAATATCTATATGGTTGCTAAGAATTGATAAGACTTGATGGAATATAATCAATCAATTATAACAGAAAATGATACAATGGTTGCTTTCAGATGACTGGATTTTCCTTCAAGCTCTTCTTCCTTCCTTCTAGCTTTTCCTCCTTCAAGTGTCTTGTTTAGAAGGTTCAGTTGCAAATATTTTGTATGCACTGAACTGGCAGTAATGCCAGGAGCAACTCACCTCTGCCGGGGACACTGCGACTATCATAAATATGAGACAGTTGCCAAACATCTAAAGTTTGACCATGTGATCAAAGGGATGCTGCAAAAATCGTAACTGTGAAAAATGGTAATAAAAATCACTTTTTTCAGTGCCCTTGTAACTTTGAATAATTATTAAATAAACTGCTGTAAGTCGAGGACTACCTGTAGACACGTAATTCACTAACTTATAGTTCAAAATATTTCTTGGCTCAATCATTTTCTAAAATAATCTTTGTACAAAAGTCCCATTTTAGAACAAATTTATTAGAAGAGGTGTACAGAATGCATAAGTTCCATGTGGAAAGAAACGCAAGATTTCTTTGGCACAGACCATGCAGATGCAGAACTTATTTAGTAAATGTGACACTGGTTAGAACATCCCATCAATCTTCTGTTTCCCCCAGGAAAAATAATAAACTGCTCATTAGAAATGGAAAGAGAATGTTCTCTTCCTCATCCTGGTAGTGAAAAACATGGGTTTTCATTTTACAGAAATTTGTCCTTAATGTATTTGTTAAATTTGCTGTTAATGTATTTGCTGTTTCTCATTAATACAGTTTCAAAGGCCTCACCTCTGAGTCAGCATTTTGTGTGTATAGATAGAAAAATCCATATGAAATGTCTCTCTTAGGACTTATCAATGATACACAATTAAATGTATATTATTATTTTTTGCGCAGACGATTTCAATGCAGGTTTGGAGAGGCAACTATGAAAATGTTCTTGTTCACATTTAAACCATGGTTCTGTTAATAGATATTGAGCTTTTATGCATTATTAAGCTTTTGTGAGACTTTAATTTGCTGCTTACCACAAAAATAGAAATGAAAACAGTGCAATAGTTGAAACATATACTCTTGATCAAATACAAGGCTTCCTTCCAAATAGAGGTGCTCTGCACTATACCCTAAAACATTTAATTTTCTGTTTTATTCAAAGACCCAGAAGTGAACAACAATAGCAGATGGGATAAGTACTAACAGGCTCGTATAAATGATATTTTGCAGATTAATTAATCAATTGGAATGTACTGAAACGCAGATGGCTTTTAATCTACTAGAAATATCCACGTCAACTTAGTGCTATTTTAAAATGTAGAAGAGAAAATAAAAATATCACAAGCCTCAGATCTAGGAGCAACTGAGAACCCTAAATTGACAAATATATTTTAAATATGATGGGTGCAATCCTCTGGTTTCCTTTTGATTTAATGCTCGCTTCCACTTGTAATACAGTTAGATATTTGTCTCAAAAACTAAATAGATCAATAGTGCTCGAAGGGATACATATGAATTGTTTTGATTACAGGAAATGGTATTATCTAAACAAAACTAATGACCTAACATGGAATTAATATTCAATTTTCAAAGTTACACCTATTCCAATAGATTTACTTTTATACATGTACACACTACACACAAGAATAGTTTCAGAAATAAATGTTTCAAAATGACAAGTATATTAGACTGGCTTTGGGTTTTCTTCTAACCACGCAATAAGAAGCCAAAATAAATAGAATTCATCTTTCATTCCCTCCATGAAACCCCATTTTTACAGTGGTACAACTAATGAAAATTCTATATCTACCGTTTTGCTAAAGATAACTGAGCTTGAAACAGAGAACCAAAGATGAATAATTTTTTTTCTTGATTGGGGAAATTACTTGTTCATCTATCATCCATAGTCTATGAAACTAATCATATTCAAAATGAGAACAAGAAGGTGGGGGGAGGGAAGCAAGGAAGTCTTGCCTATCAACTTGAAGGAAGAGGTCCGAATGATCTCCCTTTCTGACTATACTTCCAATAATAACTGTGCTTTGTTAGTAGCACTGGTTACCAGCTTGCTTCCAGGTGAAGTTTCCCTATAAACCATTTCATGGCATAGAGCTTGGCTAAATGAAGGGCTATCTGTCTTTTGTAGTTTCTGCCATTTGGTAACAATTACATAGGGCTGACATGCTTGAGTTCCATTAATTAAACAGTGTCATCTAAATGGGCCCAAGAAATGAGTCTTCTTTGTTGCAGAGCTGGCTCTCTGGAATAAGCATCCCAACTATTAATGACATTAGTGATCTGATTTTAAAATCAAGAGTAAAATGTAATGCAAACTAAAATATAGTAAGAAGGAATAAGAACAAGGAAGAAATAAAAGAGAAATATAGGGAACAGGTTTAGCTATTTATGAGCAATACTAAATGAAAATTCCTAAGAACTGTATGTGGGACTTATAGTAATATAAATACAAATGAGTATATATTAGAAAAACCTGACATACAACAGGAATGCAATCATTTGCACAAGGGAAAAACTTCATTGTGTATGAAAAGAATGCAAGCTTTTTAATCATTTCATTGTACTGCTTCCAAGATTTCAAAGGGGAATGGAGGAGGGGAGGAGCCAGAGAATAATTTTTTCAGACGATTCAAATGAATGTATAAACTATGTTGAAGCTTATGTAGGCTTTGGGTATACAATATTTTTTTTCTTATTTGTTAAAAAGAATACAGGACTGACGTTCAGTATATATACAGAAAGTGATGTACATAGATATTCCCCCACTGATGAAGTCCCAAGTCAGTTAACTGTTGCTTCCAGTGACATGCGGTGAGCTTCATGGCTGGTGAGGCAAGTGCGAAAGCCCCGCTGAAGCCCCAGCACCGCATCCGCCACAGAGCGGGACCAGGACCCACCCTATGGCGGACGGCACTGGGACTTTAAAGTCCTGCCGCCGGGGTCCTGCTGCCACTTTAAAGCCATGCCCCCGGGCACCGACTGCTCCAGCGAGGCTTCCAGCTCCATCCCGGTGGGCGGAGAGGACGAGGGAGGACTGGAGGCGACGGCAGGTGGGCGGGCTCAGCAGTGCCGCTGCACCAGCAGAGCCAGCCTTTGGGACGAGGGGCGGCCGAGCCTCAGCCGCCTGAGCAGCCTCGCTTCGCCACCCGCCTCCCCGCCCGTCGCCTCCAGTTCTCCCTTGCCCTCTCCGCCCGCAGGGATGGAGCTGGAAGCCTCGCTGGGGCAGTCGGTGCCCGGGGGCATGGCTTTAAAGTGGCGGCAGGGCCCCGGCGGCAGGACTTTAAAGTCCCGGCAACGTCCGCCATAGAGCGGGTCCTGGTCCTGCTCTATGGCGGACGGCACCGGGACTTTAAAGCCCTGCCACTGGGGCCCTGCCGCCACAGAGGCTCGGCCGCCCCTCGTCCCTCAGGCTGGCTCTGCCGGTGCAACGGCGCTGCTGAGCCCGCCCGCCCGTCACCTCCAGTCCTCCCTCGCCCCCTCTGCCTGCCGGGATAGAGCACATCAAGCATGTCCCGCTGAATGGCCAGCCCGGAAGGCATGCTGGCACTTTAAAGTGCATGCTGCCTCGGCCCGCCATAGAGCAAAACATGTCCTGGATTGTGGCCGGGTGGCACGCTGGCACTTTAAAGTGCATGCTGCCGCCCCGGCCATACAGTGGGGTGGCAGCATGCACTTTAAAGTGCCAGCATGCCTCCCGGCCACAAACCAGGACATGTTTCGCTCTATGGTGGGCCGAGGCGGCATGGCTTTAAAAAATAAATGTGCCAGCCCGCGCACCAGCAGAGGCGGGTAAAACACACACACACACACAATAAAAACAAATTACAATTACTTACATTACAAATAATTTTGAATTCCTTCCCCCTGCCCCCTCCCTCTGACCCACATACCTTCCAGCTGCATCAAAAATGCAAGATTTGGTCTAGCCAGGCCAGGGCCAGGCAGGCTAGGATAGTTGCTGCTAGAGTCACCACGTGAATGACTCTGCTTAACTGTTTAAAAAAAGCCTCTAAACAAAGTACCCTCTGCAGGAGGAGGCGAGAGAATCACATGCCTCCTTTGCATAATGAATTATTCAGCTTTTAACCCTTGGTTAATTCTGAGCAACGGTTAAAAGGCGAAACATTCCTTATGCAAAGTAGGCCCATAGTTCACTCACCTCCCCCTACAGTTAGCACTAAGCAGACTCAGAGTCACTGTGACTTGGAGTCTGGCAGCAACTACCTTGGCCTTTTTAATTATTTTAAAAATTCTTTTCTTTTCTTCATGAGACTGGTGAGGCCCCGCCTCCCCTGCCTGCACGTCCCTGGTTGCTTCCATTCCTACCAACAGTAGCTGGAGCTATTTATCCAGAACTCGCTTAAACCAATTCCTTACTTCCTAGCTGTTGGAGACTGTTTCCTAGAGTCAAATTATTCTTTTGATTTGGAGTAATTTATGTGTGTGTTGGACCATGTTGTATTTCATACGAATAGATCCAAGCATAACTAAGGGCATACTTCTTTGGGGAAATTCAGAGATCTTGGGGGAAAAAACCAACAATATTAGGCTGCCACATCAGTATGAAGGAGAAAATGTAGTTAAATTTTGCAGGATATGTTTTATAGCATTTTTGGAAAATGTTTTCCCTATATCTTAATTTATAAGATGCAGAAATATAAAATAACTATTAGAGCCAGTTGCATTGAAACAAGCAGTACTTTGAACAAATATTGTTGCTAGCTCAGGCCACATCTATAAGCAAGCCATTAAATCTCTGTAGGTATCCCATTAATAGAAATTTAATTTTTCAAAGATTTTCTCTTTTCACTTCAGTTTCCTGACACACCACCCAACACTATTAGCAAGATCTTAGTAGAAAACATTTTGAACAACTATAACTCTCTCAGAAGAGGAAATAGAGAAAATATCTACATAATCATCTGGATCATATAAATTGTACAGTACCAGGAAGTAGTTGAAGGTTATTTGTACTCATACCCCACAGAAAAGTTGGCACCATTTTTCACTTTCATCAACATCTATTCCTTCAACTCAAAGCTTGCATGAGTCACTAACCAGATGTTTATCAAAATACAATTTTTGTGAAACCATTGTAAAAGATAAAATGCATTTATGATTTTTTATAACTAACATCTCATGAACAAATTCTTTGGATGAAAACTAAAACATTACTAGTATCCAATAACACGTAATCTACCCCAGAACAATTCTTTCCAGATGATAAATCTTCTTACACTGGTGGGGAAGTTATTTTGACTTTTCTGTTTTGAGTCATTCTTAGTTTTTATTAACAATAAATTAAATCATACAAAGTAATATACTTTCACATTATCTGAATTTCTCTTCTTATCAGTATGATAAACTGATACTTTTTAAGACAGATTTTCCCCTCATATACAATGAATTTTATTGTAACTTTATAATGTCCTAACATTCCTAACATAATTTTTGCAATTATAAATCTAAAGCACTGGGAGAAATGATATTTTCAGAAGGCGTAACAAATTTTTCTCAGGGACAATGAAACTACATTTTGATATCTAAATTTAAGTTTCATCTAAGCATTATACTGCAAAACAAAACTGTGAAGGGGATTTTAAAAACAATTCCAGAATGTTTAAATTTATTCCCCAATTTCCCAATCTCAGTCATATTAAGCAGATACTGATATCTAATTGAAGCTAAATGGCAAGTTATCTCCTTTCTTATTTAAACTATATATCTTGGGGGGGGGGGGTTGGACAAACTTGTTAATTATTTATTATTCTGGTTTATCAGTACTGACATGAAAAGTTTTCTGCAGCAAATAATTTTATCAATTCAAACTAAGATGGCTAACTAATCAAGGACAGATCCAACCTAGAACTAAGGAGATTTTTTTTTGACTATAAGAACTACTACTCAGGGGAATGGCTTACCTCCAGAAGTTGTAGGTGCTATATCACTGGACGATTTTAAAAACAGATTGGATAGCCATTTCTCTGGAATAACATAGGCTCTCCTGTTGGAGGATAAGGACTGGGAGACCTCCAGGATCTCTTCCAACTCTGTTATTCTGTTATGTCTCTTAAAATTTTTCATATTTTCAGAGTACAGTTTTTAAAACGCTTCTGGTTTTGGTCTGAAATTTAGCCACAGTAATCTTCTATCCCATTTTTTCATGTTTTGAAAATGAAAAAAAATGAGATATTCTATTTGCAATAGCATTCCTTAAATAGAATTAAAGTGAACTTTAATTTTCAGCCATTTCTCTTTTGCATTGTTTTTTTCAATCCTATCTCCTCTATTTAAATCGTTATTAAATTTATATTTCCCCTTTCATTCAGGAGCTCAAGGTGACAAAAATAGTCCATGAATTATTTTCCCTACACTAACAGCCCTGTGAGATAGGTGCGACTCAGGGAGAGTGGCATGTACAAAGTTACCCAGTGGGCATCCAGCCATGGCTAAAGGTCTCCCCAGTCTTAGTACAATGCATTAGCTACTAACTATTTTATGTGCAATTTGTTCAGGAAGCTGCACAGAGAGGAAAGAATCAATAAACAAGATGTTTTCTGCCACTACAATTCCTCTCTTGGATGAGCAGTTTTCACAAATGGAAGGAACTTCTATTGAAGCTAGAGCCTGGATCCAAGCCATTTTTAACAAAAGTTATAGTTTATAATTTGGCAAATTTTATAGCTATTATAAGCATAATTTAATTTCTTAACTTTTTTTGCATTTTAAGTTGTGTTGTATTGTAATATGTTTGTTGTAAGAGTAAACATTATTATAATATATGTAAATAGACATATATTTACAGAATAGAAATGTATCTTGCTCTACAGATAGAGCAAATACGCTATGGAAAGTCTCCAGAACAAATTGCAGGGTATACAGGAGAGATAACTAAATCTGCAGGTTTTTTATACAATTAATATTACAATCTATGACTAGTTCTATTAAAAAAGCAATATGAAATTAAAATAAACATACTAAATGAATCCCTTCCATAGTGAGATGGACAGCATACAAATTAAATAAATAAATGTTACATGATAGATATGTGTTAATTAGTTAAGATTTCAATGATAACATTTCCCTTACCTTTTTAACCTTCTTTTCTAGTAGCTCAAATTCTGCTTATTTTGAATACTTAAACATTTACATTTTTATGAACCCTTTTTATATGTTGCAAGTAACTGAACAAACTTAGCAATGCTATCTGAGATAATTAGGTCTTGATATAGAATAGAATAGTTGGAAGGGACCTTGGAGGTCTTCTGGTCCAAACCCCTGCCTAGGCAGGAAATCCTACACCAGTTCAGACAAATGGTTATCCAACATCTTCTTAAAAACTTCCAGTGTTGGAGCATTCACAACTTCTGGAGGCAAGCTGTTCCACTGATTAATTGTTCTAACTGCCAGGAAATTTCTACGCAGTTCTAAGTTGCTTCCCTCCTTTATTAGTTTCCATCCATTGCTTCTTGTTCTACCCTCAGATGCTTTGGAGAATAGTTTGACTCCCTCTTCTTTGTGGCAACCCCTGAGATATTGGAACACTGCTATCATGTCTTCCCTAGTCCTTCTTTTCATTAAACTGCACATAACCCAGTTCCTGCAACCATTCTTTATATGTTTTAGCCTCCAGTCCCCTAATCATATCCATTTTAATACCTTATTTGAAATGAAATGAAAGTATAATGTATCTAATACATATACTTTATCAGCATCATAGGAATAGGTCTGTATTGGACAATGAAAGTTAAGATACAAATAGAACATGAAAGGTTAATGAACACTACAACTTTTACATTCTGTACAATATTGAAAGAAGGATGATATTTTGTATAGAGGAAATAAAACAACTGAGCCCCAAATTTCTCTAACAGTGCAAATAACAATGCACAATTTGGATATATTAAGCTGTAAATCTAGATGTACATTTTAAAAATAAGTATACCTAGAACAACTACTCCCTTAATTGCTAGGCAAATTTATACTTCAACTTAAACAGGAAGACATATTTTCTAGACAAACAAAAGGAGGCACAAAAACATGAAAACGTAAGTGAGCAGGAAGCAAGACAGGAAGCAAAAAACCTATCAGAAATGCAGGGGATGTATTATAAGCTTGGACATCAGATACAAGCAGAAAGGAAGTTCTTTCTGTATGGGCTTTCATGGTCTGAACAATAACTAGAACAAACTAGCACGAAAAAGTGGGGGAGTAATTAACCATTAAATCAAGCCTGGGTCGCAGAACCGGCAGCAACCCAAGCCTGCCACGCCCACAGACCGGTTCCCTCACAGCCACTGTTGCCATGTTGGTAGTAAAACCGGCAGCAACCCACCCCTACATTAAACCTATATGGCTAAGGATGACTGACAATGTTGCCCACACACCTTATAGAGATGTGACCAGAGGAGGATGAAGTGATGACACTTCCTCACAAACCCCTGACAAAAAGACTTTATTTTTTTGTCTCTTCACACCATTTGTAACTGCTATTTGAAATATGTTTGAGTGTCAGTGGAAAAGAAGTATTTATTAGTACAGATTTAGATAGACCTAATTAAAATCTATTCTCATACATAGTTACACACACTAAATTAGGCTGCTATATAAATGAGAGGCACGTTACCAATGTTTTTCACTAAACCTATAGATATGTTCATGATAAGAACATATTTCCTTTGTAGGGAGATCTTACACTGATAACAGAAAAAACAAACTGAATGAAAGCATGACAAAAGGAAACAAAACCTGTGCAGGTGGCTCTCGAGTTACAACAGCAGACAGGACTAGGATTGCTATTGCTAAGTGATGATGTCAAAAAGTATAATCCCTAGATATATGAGCTGTTAAGAAGGAAGCGATGGGAGTCCCAAGTAAAGACTGCAGAATTACTGTTAGGGATAGGGGAGGCCCTGGGATGGCTGGCACAGGCTGTACATAAGTTGGGGAATGGGGTACTGCGGGCATGGGTGCATGCAAGTGCAGGGAGGCCTAAGGGTGCATGCATACGAGACCAGGGAAGACCAGAGAAGAAGGACATAGAGCAGTACACAAGAATACAGGGGAGGGATTTTTCAGGCCACAAAATTCAAAATTGTCACTGGGTTAGGGAGTTGAATCTAAAATTCTCTTTTGGAGAATAAGTGGGGATTAATATATCACAGAAGGGGTCCCACTAGCTAGCACTGATCCTTTGAAGCTGCTTTCATTAAAGAATCAGAAGATATTCAATTTGTTCCTTATTTGCTAGGTATTTAAAAAAGTAATCTGACATTTGAGTAAATAATTAAATTAACCATTATTTATTTGTTTGTTTTTGTTACTATTTTATACTATGACCAACTATGTCAGGTACAAACAATACATTAAAGATTTACAATATATAAATATTACTTAATTTACAAAATATTGAAAGAAAAGAAAAAAATTGAACATTCCACTATTCCTCTTAAAAGTCACATTAGATTGGAACAATCAAATGTCAGATTAGTACTTTATGAATATATAGTCACACTGGACAAGGAGAACAGCAACCAAAATAGCAAGAATTAAAAGCTAAAATAACATGAGTTAATAATTTTTAACCAATCTGAAGCAGTCTAACTTTAACTTAATGGTCAATTTAAAAGTCCTTTAAAACCTATGATGAGAGAAACCAGAACTTCAGATGTGGCAAAATGATCTATGAAGTCCTACAGTCTACAAACAGTTTCCGAAATAAAGTTAACA